>NC_044566.1:42057873-42367016 GCF_007565055.1 Rhinopithecus roxellana | reverse complement strand
AAGATAAGTCAATTGAGATTCAGTCTGAGAAGCAGAAAGAAAAAGAATGGTGAAAAATGAAAAAAACTCAGAGACTTATGGGACATCATCAGAAGTACCAACAAATACATGATGGGAGTCTCAGAAGTTCAGGAGAGAGATAGAGAAAAGAAGAAAGAATATTTTAAGAAATAATGGCCCCAAACCTCCCAAATTTGAGGAAAAATAGTGATCTACATATCCCTAAAGCTCAGTGAACTCCACATAAGATAAATACCTTAAAAAAAACCTCACAGCTTGCCAGATCATAATCATACTATCAAAAGCCAAAGATAAAGAGAATCTGGAAAGTAGCAAGAGAGAAGTGACCCATCATTTACAAGGGACTTCCAATAAAATCAACAGCTGATTTCTCATTGGAAACCCTGGATCCCAGAAGGCACTGAGATGATATTTTTAAATTGTTGAAAGACAGACTGTCAAACAAGAATAAACAACTATCCTTAAAAGATGGAGGCGAAATTAAGACATTCCCAGATAAAGAAAAACAGAATGTGTTACTGTCAGACCTTTCCTATAAGAAATACTACAGGGACTCCTTCAGGCTGAAATGAAAGGAAACCAGACAGTAACTAAAATTCATATGGAGAAATAAAGAGCACCACCAGTAAAGGTTACAATATAAGTAAATATAAATGTTTAAATGTAGTTTTTATTTATAACTTTTTTCTAGCAGAGTTAAACGATAATTGCATAAAGCAATGATTATGTAACTGTGTTGATGGGCATAAAATATATAAAGAGATAATTTGCATGATGATAGCACAACAGTGGAGGGGAAAGTGGTGTTAAATAAGAACAATTTTTATATGCTATTGAAATTAAGTTGATATTAATCTAGACCACATCATTATAAATTAAGGTATTATGATTTGCAGGGCAACTGCTAAAAAAAAGTTAAAAAAATAGTGAAAGAAGAGCAGAGAATTAAAATGCTATGTTAGAAAATATCTATTTAGCAACAAAAGGTTGTAATGGAGGAATAGAGGAACAAAAAATATGTAACATAGGTATACAGAAAACAAATGGCACAAGCCTGTAATCCCAGCACTTTGGGAGGCCGAGACGGGCGGATCACAAGGTCAGGAGATCGAGACCATCCTGGCGAACACAGTGAAACCCCGTCTCTACTAAAAATACAAAAAACTAGCCTGGCGAGGTGGCGGGCGCCTGTAGTCCCAGCTACTTGGGAGGCTGAGGCAGGAGAATGGCGGGAACCCGGGAGGCGGAGCTTGCAGTGAGCTGAGATCCGGCCACCGCACTCTAGCCTGGGCGACAGAGCGAAACTCCGCCTCAAAAAAAAAAAAAAAAAAAAAAAAAGAAAACAAATAACTAAATTTTACCTTATCAGTCAATACATTAAATATAAACGGATTGAACATTCCAATTAAAGACAGATATTGGGAGGCAAAAAAATCATGATTAAACTATATGGCATCTGCAAGAGACCTACTTTAGATTTAAAAACACAAAAAGGTTCAAAGTTAAAGGGTGGAAAAAGACATACCACACAAATAGTAAACAAAAGAGCAGGAGTGGCTTTGTTAGTATGAGACAAAGTAGACTGTAAGACAAAAATTGCTACTAGGTAAGAAAAAGGATATTTTGTAATGATTTAAAAGGTCAGTATATCCGGAAGATATAAGAATTTTACATAGCCGCAGAGCCCCAAAATACATGAAGCAAAACCTGACAGAATTAAAGGAAGAATTAGAAAAATCTAACAATATGTGGTTAGAGACCTTAATGCTGTACTATCAATAATGGATAGAACAACTAGACACAAGATCAACAATGACAGAATTGAGCAACACTATAAACCAAGTAGATGTTAACAGACATCTCTAGAGCACTCCACCCCAAAAGAGCATAATACATTCTTCTCAAAGTGCACATGGAACATGGAGCGTATGTCAAGCTATATAACATCTCAATAAGTTTAAAAGGATTGAAATCATACAAAGCATGTTCTCTGACCACAATGGAATGCAATTATAAATCAGTAACAAAAAGACATTTGTGAAACTCACAAATATGTGGAAATTAAACAGCACACTACTAAATATCTAAAAGGTAAAAGAAGCAATTACAAAGGACATTAGAAAATGCTTTGAGATGAATGAAAACAAAAACGCAACATACCAGAATTTATGGACTGCAACAAAAACAGTGCTTAAAGGGAAAGTTACAGCTATAAATGTCTATGTTAAAAAAGAAGAAAAAATCTTAATAACCTAATTGGAATAACCTAATTCCTTAAGAAACTAGAAAAAGAAAAGCATACTGAAGCCAAAACAAACAAAAGAAAGGAATTAATAAAGATTACAGTGGAAATAATGGAAACAGAGGCCAGAAAAACAATAGACAAAATTAGCAAAACCAAAAGTTAGTTCTTTGAAAGATCAACAAAATTAATGACCTTTTGTCTAGGTTGACCAAGAAGAGGAGAGAGAAGACTCAAATTACTGCAGTTAGGAATGAAAGGCAATACGTTACTACCAACCTTACAGAAATAAAAAGGAATATACAGGAACACTATGAATAATTTTATGTCAACAAGCTAGATAACCTAGATAAATTGGACAAATTCTTAGGCACAATCTGCTGCAATAGACTCAAGAAATAGAAAATATGAGTAGATCTATAACAAAGAAAGAGTTTGGGTAAATAATCAGAAAACCTCCCACAAAGAAAAGCCTAGGCCTGCGTGGTGTCACCAATAAATTTTACCATATGTTTAAAGAACACCAATTATTCACAAACATTTCCAGAAAAACCACACTTATCCACTGATTCTAACACCAAAACTGGACAAAGACATTACAAAAAAAGAAAACTATAGACCAGTAATTCTTATGAGTATAAATGCAAGCATCCTCAACAAAACACAAGCAATCCAAATCCAGAAGCATATAAAAAGGCTTATATACCCATTAGTAGGTGAGATGTATTCTAGAAATGCAAGGCTGGTTCAACATGTTGAAATCAATCAATGTATGTGTCATTAATAGAATAAAGTTAAAAAAAATTGTATGTTCATTTCAATAGATGTAGGAAAAGCATTTTACAAAATCCAGTACCCCCTTTCATAATAAAAACATTCAACAAACTAGGAACAGAAGGGGACTTCCTCAAACTGATAAAGAACATCTACAAAAAGCTCAAAGCTAACATTATACTTAATACTGATACTCAATAGTGATGGATTGAAAACTTCCCTCCTAAGATTAGGATCAGGCAAGGATATCCACTTTCACTGCTTTTATTTGACATTGTCCTGGAAGTTCTAGCCAGAGTACTTAGGCAAGAAAAATAAATTGGCATTCACATTGGGAGGAAAGAATTAAAATGATCTTTCTTTGTAGATAGTATGATCTTGTATCTAATAAAAATTATTAGAGCAAATAAAGCAGTTCAGCAAATTTACAGGACACAAGATAGATATACAAAAATCAATTGTATGGTTGACCCTTCAACAATATGGGTTTGAACTGTGTGTTCACTTACATGATTTTCTTCTTCCTCTGCCATCCCTGAGATAGCAAGACCAACACCTCCTTTTTCTTGCCTCCTCAGCTTACTCAACACGTAGACAGTAAGGATAAAGACTTTTAAGATAATCTACTTTCATTAATGAATAATAAATATATTTTCTCTTCCTTGTGATTTTCTTTTTTATTCTTTTCTTTTTCTTTTTGGAGACAGGGTCTTGCTCTGTTGCCTAGGCTGGAGTGCAGTGGTGGAATCATGGCTTACTGCAACCTTGAGCTTCTGGGCTCAAGTGATTCTCCCAATCTCAGCCTCCCCAGTAGCTGGGACTACAGGGGCGTGCCACCCTGCCTGGCCAATTTTTTATATATTTTTTTTGTAGAGACAGGGTTTCACTATTTTGCCCAGGCCGGTCTGGAACTCCTGGGCTCAAGTAATCTGCCTGCCTTGGCCTCCCAAAGTGCTGGAATTACAGGTGTGTGCCACCACACCGGGCTAAGTTTTCTTTTTTCGTTTTTTGTACAGACAGGGTCTTGCAATGTTGCCCAGGCTGGTCTTGAACTCCTTCAACAACAGGCTATTGGTAGTAGTTAAGTTTTTGGGAGTCAAAAGTTACATGCAGATTTTTGACTGTGAGAGGGGGTCAGTACTCCAATTCCTAGTTGTTCAAAGGTCAATTGTATTTTTATACACTATCAATATATAATTCAAAATAATTTAATAAAGCTTTTTTTTTTGACAGGGTCTACCTCTGTCGCTCAGACTGGAATGCAGTGGCACAATCTTGGCTCACTGCAAACCTCTGCCTCCCAGGTTCAAGCAATCCTCCTGCCTCAGCCTTTCGAGTAGATGGTAATACAGGTGCACACCACCCTGATTGACTAATTTTTAAATGTTTTTGTAGAGGCGAGGTCTCACTATATTGCCCAGGCTGGAAAGGAATTCCATTTAAAAGAGAATAAAAAAGAATAAAATACTTAGGAATAAATTTCACAAAGGAAGTGCAAGAGTTTTACCTTTAAAACTACAAAACTTTGTTGTAATGAATTAAGGAACACCTAAATAAATGGAGCAATATTTCAGGTTTATGGATTGGAAAACTTAACATTGTTACATTGTTAAGATGGTCATTCTCTCCAATTTTATCTACAGTTTTAGTGTTATCCTTATTAAAATCTCACTGTTTTTTTCCCCCCCCCAGATATTAACAAATTGATCCTAAAATTTATATGGAAATGCAAGGGATTTAGAGTAGCCAAAACAAGATGGACAAAGAAAAACAGAGATAATTCATACTTCCCAATTTTGAAATTTAATACACAGCTGCAGTAATCAAGATTATGTGGTATAAGCATAGATACAAAGATCGATGGAATAGAACTGAGAGTCCAGAAATGAACTCAGACTTTTATGGTCAATTGATTTTTGACAAGGATGCCAAGACAATTCACTGGCAATAGAATAGTAGTTTCAACAAATCGTGTGGGAACAACGTGATATTGATATGCAAAAGAATGAAGTTAGATCCTTACCTTGCACAATATGTGAAAAATAACTAAAAATAGATATCAAAAACCTAACTATGAGAGCTAAAAATATAATTCTCATAAAAAAGATATACATTTTTGTGACTTTGGATTAGGTAATGGTCTCAGATATAACAGCCAAAGTATAAGCAGACAAAATATAGATAAATTGAACTTAATCAAAAGTTAAAACTTTTGAATTTCAAAGGACACTATCAAGAAGGTGAAAATAAACTCACACAATTGGAAAAACATTTGCAAATATTTTCACATCTGATAAAGCTGTAGCCAGAATATGAAAAACTGTTACAACTTAACAATGAAAAGACAAATAACCCAATTTAAAAAATGAACAGGAGAATGGCGTAAACCCGGGAGGCGGAGCTTGCAGTGAGCTGAGATCCGGCCACTGCACTCCAGCCTGGGCGACAGAGCGAGACTCTGTCTCAAAAGAAAAAAAAAAAAAAAAAAAAGGACAATACATTTGAATACCGGTTCTTCAAAGAAGTATACAAATGACCAATAAGCACATGAAAAGATGCTGGACATCATTAGCTATTGGGAAAATGAAATTCAAAACTACAGTGTGATATTGCCTAGTACCCACCAGAATAGTTAAAATGGAAAAGATAAACATTAGCAAGTATTGATAAGGATGTGTAGAAGTTGGAACTCTCATACATTGTTGTGGGAATGAAAATGTTGTAGCTACTTTGGAGAACGGTTTGGTAGTTCCTCAAAAATTTAAACACAGAGTTGCTATACAACTCAACAATTCCACTCCTACATATATACCCAAGAGAACTGAAAATATATATCCACACAAAAGCTTGTACACCAATGTCAATAGCAGCACTATTTATTATAGCCAAAAAGCAAAAACAACCGTATGTCCATCAAGCGATGACTAAAGTATATCCATATAATGGAATATTATGCAACCATAAAAAGGAATTAAGTCCTCATATCTGCTACAACATGGGTGAACCTTGAATACATTATGCTAAGTGAAAAAAGTCAGACATATGTCATATGATGCCATTTATCTGACATGTTCAGAATAGGTACATCTATAGAGATAGAAAGCAGATTAATGGTTGATAGGGGCTGGGCAATAGGGATATAGTGAGTGATTGCTAATGGGTACTGGGTTTCATTTGGATATGATGAGAGTATTTTGGAATTAGATAGTGGTGACAGTTGTACAACTATATAAATGTATTAAAAACCACTGCATTGTATATTTTAAAGGGTCAGTTTTATGACATGTGAGTTACATCTCAATTTTTAAACAATCAATTGAGAGACAGTATACAAAATACCTGATCATTAATACTCAAAACTGTTAAGGTCATCAAAACCAAGGAAAACCTGACAACCTGTCACAACCAAGAACAGCCAAAGGAAATGACAAAAAAATGAAATGTGGTATCCTGGATGGGATCCTGGGTTAGAAAAAGGGCATTAGTGATAACTGAGGAAATTTTGGTGAAGTCTCTACTTTCATTGATAATAATGCATCAATATTGGCTCATTAATGCTGACAAATAAACCATACTAAGGGGAAGCTCATGTAACAGAACTCTGTACTACCATCATGATCATCTAATTGTTCTAAAATAAAAAGATTACTTAGAAAAAAGGCTGGCTGGGTGCGGTGGTTCGCACCTATAATCCCAGCATGTTGGGAGGACGAGGTGGAGGACCACTGGAGCTCAGGAGTTCGAGATCAGCCTGGCCAATGTGGTGAAACACCATCTCTACTAAAAATACAAAAAAAATTAGCCAGGCAAAGTAGCAGGTGCCTGTAATCCCAGCTACTTGTGAGGCTGAGGCAGCAGAACGGCTTGAACCTGGGAGGTGAAGGTTGCAGTGAATTGAGATCACACCACTACACTCCAGCCTGGGCAACAGAGCGATCCCTGTTTAAAAAAAAATAAATGGCAGAGAAAAAATATTACTAAGAGCCTGTTGGATTATTCGACATGAACTCCTAGAAATAAATACAATCTTGAAGCTCCTTCTAACTTCAGAAACCTGTGATTTCTTGCATAGTTTGGCTAGTTGAGTTTTATACTGGAAGTTCCACCAGTCAGCTTCTCAGACAGACCTGGGTAATTTTTGTCCAGGGTGACAGGAAGCACTGAGGAAAGAGCATTCTCATCAGTGGTGATGTAATAATATGTACACCAAACCCTCATGACACGTGCTTATCTATGTCACAAACCTTCACATGTACTCCTAAACCGATAATAAAATTTAGAAAAAAAAGAGAGTCCCTTTTTCAGACCCTTCCAAACCAACATGTGTGAAACATAGTGAGTTGTCCTTTTAAACTTTTATCATATCCTGTAAAGGTGATGTACTCCACAAGCGGCAGGTATTTACTGAGTGCCTGTCATGTCAGGTATCTGGGAGAGACTAGAGTGAGGCCAGGCACAAAACGACACGTTCAACAGTGAATTGCATGCATGATGGATTATCATTATGATAAAGAGTATGATGAAGAACAGGATGTTTTGAGAGCATGTAACAGGATTTCACCTGAGTTGGCAACTGGGGAAGGTTTCTGAGGCAGGGCAGTGAAGCCAAGAGGAAGGAGCAGTAGGAGAACTTTTGGGGAAGATGAGGGAAGGGCTTTTCCAGCAGGAGGAATGGCATTGGGATGTTCCCATGTCTGAAGTGGGCAAGGAGTTGGGAGGAACTGACAGAAGACCACTGAGGCCTGAGGTGCGGAGGCAGGTGCTGCATGGGCAGTTGGAGAGGGAAGATGCAAGATTAAGCTGAGAAGTACAAAGGGAGCTAGGAAGGCTATGAAAACTTTTAAGCATGGAGGTGTCTGGGCTAGATATGTATTAAAAACGATACTCTGGTGCAGTGGCTCACACCTGTAATCCCAGCACTTTAGGAGGCTGAGGCAGGAGGATTGCTCAAGCCCAGGAGTCTGAGACCAGCTTGAGCATAACAGTGAGACCCTGTGGTGTGCACTTGTAGTCCCAGCCACTTGGTAGGCTGGGAGGATCCTTTGTGACCAGGAGTTGAAGGCTGCAGTGAGGTATGACCATGCCACTGTACACCTGGGTGACAAAGTAAGACTCTGTCTCAAAACAAACAAATGATACTCTGAATGCAGCATATGGAATGGATTTTGGGAGCAGTGGTGGAGTGGGAGACATGTGAAAAGGCTGATACTGAAGGCAAAAAGTGATGGGGTGGTGGTGGTGGACAGAAGTTGAGTTGAGAACAAAATTAAGAGGTTGAATTAGCACAAAAGTTTATGGAGGATAAAGAATATAATTTATAGATACTGATAACATAAATATAGAGGCAGCTGTATGAAAAAAACAACCTCAAGTATTTGTAAAAAACAAAAGACAAAACCACCAACTAAAACAACCAATTAATCCACCTAAGATTAAATTAAAACCAAGACTCAGGTCTGGAAAGAAAAAAAAAACAGATCAGCTTTAACAATTGAATACATGGTATTATTAAGACACAATTGTTCCTTCAAAACAGTGCCTACAGCACCTTTCAAAAAGTTGCCTTTCTCTTTTTTCAAATCATGTAAGATGTGTCGTATAAGATTTGGGTGTTTTCCCTTTGCCGATGGTTGGAGAGTGGTGATGTGTCTTGCGAAGTTAGACCACAGAGAACATCAATTTGAAACTTTCGGAGGTAGCCCTAGCTCAGCTGCCAGTGACCAGTGAGATGGATTCAGAATGTTGTCCCAGTGAGGGTACTCAGTGACAACGCAGGTCAGAGGCAGGGCCGGCTGCGACTCCACAGACAGACTCACAGCCACAGCGTCTACAATACACACAGCTGCTGCCTGGCTGCATGACAAAGGTGTCTCAGCAGAAGCATTTTGGCTGTCTGAAATACAGCCTTTGCACAATCCTGAGACTATATTTTACAAGTTCATTTTCTAACATCCAGGCACGCTTTTATGGCATCTGGAGCGTTTTGCTGAATGACTTGCTAGTGCACTGCTGACCAGACAGCACATTTCCAGATTTAGATTATAAGAGAAAAACAGCAAGTGGTAAGTTCAGCTGCAGGTCAATGGATACTTATACTACAGTTCCCTCACGGAGCACTGGGCTACTTTATCCCATGGGGACCAATCCTGTAAAGCACATTCAACAGAGATGGCCCTAGGTGTTTGCTTTTATGGTTGTTAGCCACATTCACACTGGGAACGTGCTGTTATCACATTGTAAACATTATTCTTAATATCAGAAAGAAAATCGGGGGGAGTGTTAAGAATTGGCATGCACAAACTGATAGAATTGCCAGTGGACGTTCTTATTTTCTGAGCATTTATGAGCTGCAGGAGGTAGGTGCAGCCTGTAAAACAAAGGTGATGAGAAACCTCAACCATTGTTTATTGATTTTATTTCAAACTGTGTACATCTTACATGTTTTAGGTTCTTGGTAATGTTGGCATAATTTGGAGGGGACATAATGATGTTCGCTGACAAACAGCTTTCTGAAAAAGTCAGGAGTTCGTATATCATTCTGCATTGATCAAAGCCTTTCAGACCTTTCGAAGCATTATTAGACTTACTACTTAAAATTTTTGTCCAGCTTATTCAGTTTTACTTTAAAGAAGAAGGGAGGGTTAAAAAAATAGTAGTATTAAATATGTGAAGTCTTAATTTTAAATGATGGCTGTCAGCAAGTGTGCCCTCAATGAGAACAAACATTTTTATACATTTGTACTAGAGATGCCCAGTATTGCTTGCTCACCCGCAGTTCCCTGTTGTCCTTAATAATCGTGTTATATACAACACAATTTCACCCTGTCTGTTCCTTCAACCTACCCCTGTTCCATACCTTCCTGAGCTATTAGACTTGGGTGGTCCCTTGACTTCACATCCAGAAATGTCTACAGCCCAGACTGACCAGTTACCGGGTTCTGTGTGCACTGGCCTACACAGAGTCCTTCAGAATCAGAAGATGGGAAACTGAAGCCTAGGCCAGCCAGCCAAAAAGGTCATAGGTAGACTGATAGCTAAGGCAGCCATTTTGGTCATGTGCAAGAAATCAGTTGGTAAAGGGAAAAAAATGAAACTCACATGTAGAGAGAGAGATGTGATTAAAGAAAGAAAAGAAGTAAGTAACTGCTTAGGATCCTGATAATTTCTGAGTCAGACCTAGTCCATTTATCTTTAAAATAAACCTGCTTTTTCCTTGAGGTAACCTGAATGAGGCTCAATCTTTACAGCCAAAGAAAAATTGTCCTTATCAGTGATGTTTGCCTGTGGCTGGTGAATGTTAAAAACTGGCAGGAGAGACAAATCCAGTGGAAAATCAAGTTCAGGTAAGAAATTTGGTTTTAAACCATAGAGAATATTTAAGATTGCTACTTCCTTATTCAGACCTGGTCACTATGGGGCAATCAACATTACTCCCATTTATCCAAGGCATAGCTGTATATAAGTTTTGTCTCACCTTGGGTGAGATTTCCTTAAAATAAAATACTATGATCATAATGGCTTACTAATGCTTTGGCTTTCATAAAACAAAACAACCATGCAAAACCTACCTGTGTCTTCTGTGGTTGGATTGAAAAAAAGGGGTAGCTTGTGAAATTAAGCTGAGGATGTGACCATGTGTCTGATGACTAAGATGGAACCCATGTAGGAGTTGAGTCAGTAATAACATGCCTCTTGCTGCAGCTCAAGTTGCTTGCAAACCCCCACGCTTTTTAGCAAATATTATTTTGAATGTCAGAGTGCACAGAGCCGTTCTCTAGGGTTGGGCTAAATTTGACTCTGTGGGAGAATAAACCTAGAATTCCAAATGTGGTGATCCCAACAGAGTATGTGATGCAAGACCATTTTTCCACTTGTGCCGGGTGGGTTTGTTCAAATCTCACACAGAAATGAGAGATGCCAGACGGGGTGTTGACTTGCCCCAAACATAAGGTAGTAATTTAGGTTTTATTTTAAATAAGAATTAGAGTCTGGGTAATCCAAAATTTTAATTTAAGAAGGAGCCTGGGAGAATGGCAGAAGACAAGAGCTAGGCAGCCCTGTGAAGAAGGGTCAGGAGTGGAGGGATGAGGCCTCGTGTGCTTCAGTCCAGTTCTGGAAGAGCTGCTTTGTAGTAAAAAAGAGGCAACTCTGAATCTGTGTCTTAATATGGTTTTGTAGAAAAGCCCAAAGGTGATTCTGGGTGCTGTGATTTGAAGTAGTAGCAGATGATAGAGTAAACTTTAATGATTACAGTATTATAAGCTGACTGCAGTGTTTAAACACTGACCCAGTTTCAGCAGTGACCTAATAAGGGTGGCCTGGGAGAAGGGGGGGCTCAGGGGCAGCTTGGAAGAAATAGGTCAAAAGGATTTCTCCCAGTTCTTCTCAGGCAGACACAATGGGACTTGGCATTCTTTATGCAAAGCCCGGCAGTTGCATGAAGAATTTTCTCCTGAAATGCTCCTCTGTGCAATTTACTCTTGGTTCAAGTTGATGCTTGTGATGCTGGGTCATTCTTTTGGTTTGAGGAGGATGCACAGTGTATTCATTCAACAAATATTTATTGAGCACCTACTATATCTGAGGCACCATGTGGATGGTTGAGAATATAATAGTGAATAAAACAGTCTCTGTTCTCATGGAGTTTACTTTCTAGTGGAGAAAAGCCTGAGTTCAAATCCTGACTCAATCGGTTATCAGCTTGGTGAGTTACTTAACCTATCTGTCCCTTTGGTTTCCATATCTGTAAAATGGGATGACAAAATTGTACTTAATCCATAAGACTGTCATGAGGATTAAATTGAGGCCACACATGTAAAGAGCTTACAACAATGCATGCTTTATAGTAAGGACTTCATGTAAACAATTCCATGTCAAAGTGAGTGAATGAGCTTTAGTTGTCCAAAGATGGAAGAACAATGAAAACATTCATATGGAATTCTCATGGGTCTGGAATAAGCATTTAAGCAAGGCCTTCTACTGAATATGGCTATCACTTGTGGAGTTCAAAATGTGTGAAAAGTCAGGAGACCCAGAAACCGTCATTTAAGCAAACAGCCTTTGAAACAGAAGCCTGACTTTAGCTATGACGTTCATATTCTTATGCCAAGAGAGATCCTGCATAGAATTAGTAGGTAATATTAAAACTTTGGTTCTTTTTAGGGAGGGAGATGTTACCCTTGCCCTAGTGGAAGATTTGTCATGTGAATTTGCTGGTGGGCTCCTTGGGGTTGTGAGACATTGACACCACATTATACTTTGCATGGGGAAGAGTGATTTGCTAACTCAGTTTTTATATGATATCCTGAGAAATCTGTGATTTCTCATCCTGCTGTTAACATACATTAGACTGTTGGAGCTGACCTGTCACTCCACCACCTCTCAGCTCAATTTCTTTATCTGTAAAACAAAAGAAGCTGGAAGGGTGACCTTTGGTTAAAGCAGCAGGACCCTAGGAACCAATCCTCCATAAATTTATGTCCACATAGCTGAGATACCTGCAATATTGCATCCCAGATATCAAAGCACACATATCTCACTTTAAGTTGATGCTTACTCATACCTGGAGTAGATGCTGATGGGCGTTGGTTCTGTTATGTCTGTAGACATGATGCTCTTTAAATAGAAAGGCATTTGTTCATCCCACATGCTTCAGTTTGTATGGTCTGCTCCTTTGAGATTTCCAAATATGGTTCTGGAGAAAATGGGTACATATTCTTTCTTTTTGGAGCAAAGGTTTTTTGGAACAAGGGCCATGTTGCTGTTGAAATGTTATATTGGGTCTCATGGCAATTCCTTTATTGCTTTCTTGACCCTGTGTCATTCAGGGAGTGTCAAAAACCACATGGTGCTTCTGAGCCCTACAATTTTTGCATTTAGGTCTCTGATTTAGCTGACAGATGTTGAAACACAGATATAGCCAGATAACTCCCCTGTGACAACACAGATGCAAAAACTGAAAAGTGCGGTTACTCCAGCTTGGGGAGGGATTATACTGGATATTCAAAATTTTCCCTACTGATAGCCCTTACATTTTTCTTGTGTTTCTGTTAGGCTAATGTGGCTTAGGTTAGAGGAAACTGAGTCTCTTTCCTTCTGGTTGATTTGATCATTTATATCCTCAAGAAAATGTGCCAATCTGGAGTTCAGGAGACCCTGAGAATATTAACAATAACAACAGGCTCAAGTCTCTTTTGTGGCTGTCAGGGCTTGACAGAGCAACTTTGGCTCTGAAGAGAAATAAAACAAAAAGGATCTGAGATCTGGAGGGAAATTTCATTGGGACTTACTCAGTCATTTTATGGATTAGGAAATACGAGGCCTACAGTGACTTTCTTGGGGTAACACATAGGAGTAACAGAACCAGGGCTAGATCTAGGTCTCCTAATTTGCAATTGAGTCTTTCCCCATTGGGTTCTGGCCTCTCGTGTGTCCCCTGCATCTCCCTGAGGTTTACCCTTGAGATTGGTGTTGGGGACTGGAACACATGGTGGAGGCTTCTGTAGGGCCTCTGGCTCTCTCCTGTCTTGGGCATGCCTCATCTCAGCCCATTGCCTTTGGGGATATGCTAGCCACAAACATAGTGAGTTAAATTCTTGGACTATCAGATATAGCTCAGACTTTCAAGTTGATAAATAAAGAAACTGAGGTTCAAAGAGGGAATGTGACTTGCTCAGCAATTCAGAAAATCGATTAACAAATAATTATGGAGCACTTAGGATGTGCCAGGCCTGTGGAAACTGCTGGTTGGTGGGTGGGTGGGTGGGGGCGGGGGCGGGGGACAGCATTTGACTAAGAATAAGACAGACAGGTTCTTACCCTGGAAGAATTTACCATCCAGGAACAAGAGAGCAAACAAACAGCCACAAGTGGGAGGAGTATTTAGAAGCGTGGAGTCCCCTTGGAGAACTTGACCTAGTCTGATAGTCAGGAGCAGACTCGCATCTTCTGTTCCCTCTGTCAAGATGCTTTGTCTCTCTAGGTCTTGCTGACTTGAATGTGGAGAGTTCAAAGCCAGAAAAGGATACGTTTGACATAACCTGCTTTCCTACCCTATTTAGATCTTTAGGTTAATTTTAAAAATGTTTCCCTTTTGTACAAGGTTATTTTGATGCTTGTAGACCCTGTCATTACCCTATTATTTATTACACTGAAGAATCTATTTAAATATTGGCCTCACCACAGGCCACCCTCAAAGTGGGCCAGTTCTTAGGGCTCATGGGGGAACTATGACCCAGAGTGTACCCCTAAGGAAAAGCCACTGTCTCCATGGCTTCTGGTTGCCTCTAAACAGAAATCTAAAAGCCCACTGATGAGTTTGTGACAATTGGCAATTTGGCAATTGCCAACCTTTGCCTAGACTACCATCATGTGTCCTGGGAAGATGCCCCCTTCCTGATCCACAGACCTCTTTTCTCCATGTTGTATTTCTCAGGCTTTGGAACTTTTCTAGATGACAGTTGTTTTCTTGCTGAAAGAGAGGGTAGGATGCCTTTCTCTGAGCCGTGTTCCCCTGCCCCTTTCCATTCAGAGCCCGCCTCTTTCTGACCAGCTCCACCCGCCCTTCCAGCAGCCCCACCACCCTGTGTACCAGCTGCAACTGGTTTTGTGTGTGATTATGTATTTAAAACAATTTGTGTTCCTGTCTCTTTTCATTGTGTGCATCCTCTCTACTCTTCTGGATTACAAGTGTCCTGAGAAGGGGGGTTGAGGCTCCTATTTCCTGTAGGGCTTAGATTACTGAGAGCTCAGTTGGCTGATGGCTGGGCAGACTGAACCCTGCTGTTCAAAGGCAGATGGGAGAGCCGGGGCGGGGGATCTGAGCCACCAGCCAAGTGGTCCAGAGTAGTTGTCTGAGGCAGGACACCAGGCTGCAACACTAATTTTCCATGTGACTTTATTTTATTTTATTTTTGAGACAGGGTCTCACTCTGTCGCCTAGGCTGGAGTGAAGTGGCACGTTCTTGGCTCACTGCAACTTCCACCTCCTGGCTTCAAGCAATTCTCCTGCCTCAGCTTCCTGAGTAGCTGGGATTACAGGCATGCACCAACACGACCAGCTAATTTTTGTATTTCTAGTAGAGACAGAGTTTCACTATGTTGGCCAGGCTGATCTTGAACTCCTGACCGTAAGCAATCTGCCTGCCTTGGCCTCCCAAAGTGCTGGGGTTACAGGCGTGAGCCAGAGCACCCAGCCTCCATGTGACTTTAGACTAGATTTCAGTTTCCTTGTCTATCCTAGTGTCTCCTCACCTCGGGATCCTGTGGTGTGATGTCTGGGAGAGTACCCTGAACTTAGTACTTAAAGTATTAAGACTATGTCATAAAGTCTCATTCTCAGACCCTGTCGAGTATGTGTAGGGCCGGAAAATGTCCTTTAGGCTTCTTTGAGTTGGGTCTGGATCCTGAACCACTAGGTTTTAATCCTTGTTCTCATCAGAGGGACAGACAGTATTGAGTGACCCAGGGGACAGAGTCAACACAGCTGTGGACACTGGCAAGAGAGGAGGCTCTCAAATAAGAAACAATGGCATGAAAAAGTTTTAACATTTGATATATATATATATAAAAATAGTTGATACACATGCTTGTATGTTTTTGTGTATGTTCATGTGTGTATGTGTATGTATATAAAAGCATCAAAATTGATATATATCATAGGGAAACCCAAAACTTGGTAAGATTTAATTTTACCTGTTTTACAGTCTAAACCTTAAAACTGCTTGCAATTTTAATTATCAATGAGGAATGGGCATAATAATCTGTTCAGTGCTCAGGGGCTCTGAAGTCCTTAAATTATTGATGTAGGAACTCTCCCTCCAACCCAGAGTGCCAGGGTTTTGCTTGCCACCTCTTCTGATCTGTCCTCACCTTCTCCGTGTTTTCCATTGGTGAAGATACATCTATGTCTCAGCTCAAGCCCTGCTCCCATTGCATTGAAACAGGGCGTAGCTGTAAACACTGTCCATACTCAAGAAAGGGTGATGCCAGACTCAGAAAGCCTTGGGGAAGAGAATGCTCATACCCTCTAGATGAAAGAAATCCTGGAGTGAGGCCAGGTGGAGTATCTTCAGTTCATTCCTGATGTGTCATTTGTCCACAGCAGAGCAAATTATGGCTGCCTTTTATGGGTATTCGAAAGGCCAAAGGCAGCGATCCACTCTCAGTATATACCCCAAAGAATTGAAAGCAGGGTCTTGAAGAGATATTTACGTACTCATGTTCACAGTAGCATTATTCACAATAGCCAAGAATTAGAAGCAACCCAAATGTTCATTGACAGATGAGTGAATAAACAAAATATGGTATATACATATTCCATACATGTGTCTACATTAGAATAAATGAATTAACCAGTCATAAAAAGATGAAAACTGTAGGATTCTAGTTGTATGAGGTACCTAGAATAGTCAAATTCATAGAAACAGAAAGTGGAACAATGATTGCCTGGGGTTGTGGGGAGGAGGGAATGGAGGGTTATTGCTTAATGGATGTGGAGTTTCAGCTTTGCAAGATAAAAAGAGTTCTGAAGATTGGTTGCACAACATTGTGAATGTACTTAACACTACTGAACTGTACACTTAAAAATGGTTAAGATGGTGAATTTTATGTTAAAGGTATTTTATCACAATTAAAAACAAACAAATCCTAATGCCTAGGCTGCACCAGAGACCAATTAAATCAGAATCTCTGTGGGTGGCTTTCAGATATCCTGATTTTTTCAATTTCCTCAGGCTAAACCAAGGTGGAGAACCACTGGACCAGAGGCAGGAAATGCAATCTTGAGGTGGTAGCTGTAAACCAGGGGTGAAATGAAAAGAATGGAACCACAGAGAATAAAACAAATTGGATGGTTTGCACAGTCAGTCTTCAGTGATAGATCAGATATGGAAAGAAGGAAAAAAGAAGGAAAAAGAAAAATAATGGATCAAAGAGGTTTCCAAGGGCCTAGACTAAATTGTGGATTTATGGAAAAAATGTTTATGGTAGGTGTTGGGAGTGATTATTTATTTTAGTTTATGGTAATACAGGTAGAAATTTCTTAGAGGCAGCTGGAAATTTTCATAGCCAAAATTATTCATGTATTTCCCTTGTAGAAGTCAGAGTTTCATTTTACAGTAAAAATGAACTTAAAAAAATTTGTTCATTTATTTGTTTCTTTTTAAGTGTTTAATTGTTAGAGGCAGCTGGAAATTTTCATACTCAAAATTTATTTATACAATTCCCCCGTAGAAGCCAGAGTTTCATTTACATTAAAAATTAACTTTTAAAAAATATTTGTTTCTGTATTTGTTTCTTTTTAGGTATTTAACTGACAGATAAAGAGTGAATACATTAAAATTATACAACATGATGATTTGATATAAGTATACATTGTAGTGATTATCATAATCAAATTAATGAACACATTCATCACCACCCATGCTGTTCATTAGATCCCCAGACCTTGTTCATCTTATAACTGAAAGTTCATGCCCTTTGATCAACATCCTCCCTCTTTCTCCAGTCCCCGGGCCCTGACAACTAGCATTTTACTGTCTGTTTCTATGAGTTTGACTTTTTTAGATTCTACATGTAAGTGGGATAATATGGTATTTGTCTTTCTGTGTCTGGCTCATTTGACTTAGCATAATGTCTTCCAGGTTCATCCATGTTGTTGCAAATGACAGGAATTCCTTCTTTTTATGGCAGAATAATATTCGATTGCATATATGTATCTTTATCCATTCATCTGTTGATGGATGCTTAGGTTCATCCCATATCTTGGGTATTTTGAATAATGCGGCATTGAACATATGAATGCAGATTTTTTTTGAGATATTGATTTCATTTTCTTTGTATATTTTTATCCAAAAAACCCCAAAACAACAACAACAACAAAGGAAGAAAAATTGCCCAGCGAGCATTATATCTTCAGGAGCCAAGAATAAACCTAGTTTCAGAGCTCCTTTTGGCAAAGCCATGAAGTTGGAGAGCTTTATCTGTGGCAACCCTTCTCTTGCTGTCTCCTACCTGCCTCTGAATGTTCTATGGGCCTCCCCTTTCTCAGGATTGCATTCAAGTCACGTTGCCCTGTTCCTCCTCTCTTTCTAGAAATTCCTGGTAAACAGTTAAATCCCATAGTAAACAAATTTGCACGAAGGCAATAGAAACTCCCACACTATTTTTTCTAACAGCATTCACATTTTAAAAATAAACAAAATGAAGAGATCAAAACTTAGTATAAAAGAATAAATCTAGAATTTTGATATTTCAGGAAGGAGAGATTTTGGATAAGATTACCATTCTCTGGACTCTTGGAAGTACCTCTGTAAACAGTTCTGCTTAGGTGTTCAGACCTGGGTGGGCAAGTGGGGGATTCAGTGATTTGCATGGACCCAGAGAGGCAGATGGGTGCTGGGAGGAGGTTACCGAGTCACATATGTGGTCTAGACATCTGGATGATGGGAAACAAAAGTCATGTATGACATTAAATATATCACCTTCCAGTGTCACTAAGTCATGTTTTCTGAGCAGAGCAGAGTCACAGCTCCGTACTTTACCCTACAGTATTCAGCAGAACAAGGATTTAAGGAAGAACTTAAAAAGTGTCCTTCAGATGCCTTCATCACAGTGCATGAAATTGCATGCTGTGACTTCAAGCCTTTGTCATGTTTACTGATATGGTTTGACTCTGTCCCCACCCAAATCTCAACTTGAATTGTATCTCCCAGAATTCCCACATGTTGTTGGAGGGACCCAGGGGGAGGTAATTGAATTATGGGGGCCAGTCTTTCCTGTGCTATTCTTGTGATCGTGAATAAATCTCATGAGATCTGATGGGTTTATCAGGGGGTTCCACTTTTGCTTCTTCCTCATTTTTCTCTTGTTGCTGCCATGTAAGAAGTGCCTTTTGTCTCCTGCCATGATTCTGAGGCCTCCCCAGCCATGTGGAACTGTAAGCCCAATTAAACCTCTTTTTGTTCCCTGTTTCGGGTGTGTCTTTATCAGCAGTGTGAAAACAGACAAATACAGTAAATTGGTACCAGCGCAGTGGGGCGTTGCTGAAAAGATACACAAAAATGTGGAAGCAACTTTGGAACTGGGTAACAGGCAGAGGTTGGAATAGTTTGGAGGGCTCGGAAGACAAGAAAATGTTGGGAAGTTTGGAACCTCCTGGAGACTTCTTGAATGGTTTTGACAAAAATGCTGATAGTAATATGAACAATGAGGTCCATGGTGAGGTGGTCTCAGATGGAGATGAGGAACTTGTTGGGAACTGAAGCAAAGGTGACTCTTGTTATGTTTTAGCAAAGAGACTGGTGGTATTTTATTCCTGCCCTAGAGATTTGTGGAGCTTTGAACTTGAAAGAGACGACTTAGGGTATCTGGTGGAAGAAATTTCTAAGAAGCAAAGCATTCAAAAGGTGACTTGGGTGCTGTTAAAAGCATTCTGTTTTAAAAGGGAAACAGAGGATAAAGGTTCAGAAAATTTGCAGCCTGACAATGCAGTAGAAAAGAAAAACCCATTTTTTTGAGGTGAAATTTAAGGCAGTTGCAGAAATTTGCGTAAGTAGCAAGGAACTTGTTAATCCCCAAGACCGTGGGGGAAATGTCTCCAGGCCATGTCAGAGACCTTCATGGCAGCCCTTCCCATCACAGGCCTGGGGGCCCAGGAGGAAAAAGTGGTTTCACGGGCCAGGCCCAGGGTCCCCATGCTGTATACAGCCTAGGTACTTGGTGCCGTGTGTCCCAGCCGCTCCAGCCTTGGCTGAAAAAGGCCAACGTAGAGCTTGGGCTGTGGCTTCAGAGGGTGGAAGCCCCAAGCCTTGGCAACTTCCATGTGGTGTTGAGCCTGTGGGTGCACAGAAGTCAAGAATTGAGATTTGGGAACCTCTGCCTAGATTTCAGATGTATGGAAACGCCTGGATGCCCAGGCAGAAGTTTGCTGCAGGGGCAGGGCCCTCATGGAGAACCTCTGCTAGGGCAGTGTGGAAGGGAAATGTGGGGTTGGAACCCCCACACAAAGTCCCTACTGGGGCACTGCCTAATGAAGCTGTGAGAAGAGGACCACCATCCTCCAGACCCCAGAATGGTAGATCCACCATCAGCTTGCACTGTGCACCCGGAAAAGCTGCAGACACTCAACACCAGCCTGTGAAAGCAGCCAGGAGGGAGGCTGTACCCTGCAAAGCCACAGGGGTGGAACTTCCCAAGACCATGGGAACCCATCTCTTGCAACGGCGTGACCTAGATGTGAGACCTGGAGTCAAAGGATATCATTTTGGAGCTTTAAAATTTGACTGCCCCACTGGATTGAGGACTTGCATGGGCCCTGTAACCCCTTTGTTTTGGCCAATTTCTCCCATTTGGAATGGCTGCATTTACCCAATACCTGTACCCCCATTGTATCTGGGAAGTAAATAGCTTGCTTTTGATTTTACAGGCTCATAGGTGGAAGGGGCTTGCCTTGTCTCAGATGAGACTTTGGACTGTGGACTTTTGGGTAAATGCTGAAATGAGTTAAGACTTTGGGGGACTGTTGGGAAGGCATGATTAGTTTTGAAATGTGAGAACATGAGATTTGGAGGGGTCAGGGATGGAACGATATTGTTTGGCTGTGTCCCCACCCAAATCTCAACTTGAATTATATCTCCCAGAATTCCCACATGTTGTGGGAGGAACCCAGGGGGAGGTAATTGAATCATGGGGGTTGGTCTTTCCCATACTATTCTCATGATAGTAAATAAGTCTCACAAGATCTGATGAGTTTATCAAGGGTTTCCACTTTTGCTTCTTCCTCAGTTTTCTCTTGCTGCCACCATGTAAGAAGTGTCTTTTGCAGGCGTGGTGGCTCACGTCTGTAATCCCAGCACTTTGGGAACCCGAGGCAGGAAGATCACCAGATCAGGAGTTCGAGACCAGCGTGGCCAACATGGTGAAACACCGTCTCTACTAAAAGTACAAAAATTAGCTGACTGTGGTGGCACATGCCTTTAATCCCAGCTACTCAGGAGGCTGAGGCAGGAGAATCACTTGAACCCAGGAGGCAGAGGTTGCAGTGAGCTGAGATCGCACCATTACACTCCAGCCTGGGCGACAGAGTGAGACTCTGTCCCTTTTGCCTTCTGTCATGATTCTGAGGCCTTCCCAGCCATGTGGAATTGTAAGTTCAATTAAACCTCTTTTTGTTCCCAGTTTCGGGTGTGTCTTTATCAGCAGTATGAAAAAATGGACTAATACATTTACTTTGGACAATTTAAGCAGGAAAGTCCAGGCTTAATGAGGATAAGAAGAAAGAGACAAAGCTCCTGAAAAAGCATGTAGAGTTGTTGAGCTTTTATCTCTCTTTCTGGTTCAGCATCTGGCATAGTAGATGCTGGATAGATACTTGTTGAATGAATGGAGGTATAGTAGAAGTAGCTTCTCTGGGATTAATTTTACGGTTTGTAGTTTTGTTGCACTATGTATGGGTGGTATGCTGAAGGAAAACCCTGAAGGTCTAGATTCCAGTCCCACTTTCGCCACTCATTACTTCTGTGACTTTGGCCCAGACACTTTGGCTTCTCTGGATCTCATTTCCTACTTGTAAAACGGGGACAATAATGCTGTCCTTCTCATGCACATGGTTGTTACTTGCATTAAATGAGATAATGGGCATGAAAGCAATGGAAAACTTTCAGGTACTCTACAAATATAGAATACAATCATTTTGAAAGCACCTGGCTTTGTAGACAACTGTGTGAACTAATGTGTATTGATCAAGACATGTGTCTCGTTAGGTAAAAACTGAAAGTAAAACTCATACACTTAAGATGTGAAAATAAACTCAGCATCAGGCGTAACACTAATTTCAAAAAGTCGTATATTAATTTCAAGTAGGAAATTAAAACAATAAAACTGCGATGTGAAAAGTGTTCAACATTGATGCCTCTGACCTACTCCTGATGTCCAACATATTTATAATTCTTCCTAACTCATTTCTATCAGGTTAAAACCCATTAGTATTTGTGAACAAACACAGAGTTTCTACCATGCACTGGGCACTATTAGGTACTAGGTGTCAGAGGATGTTTCTATTGCTGTTCTTAGGCCTATTGCTGGTTTACTTGGCCAGTGGTTGCTGGCTTTGCCAGTGTGTGTGTGTATGTGTGTGTGTGTGTTACTTATCACAAGTTTCATTAGCTTGACAAAGAGCTGTGTATATTCATTTACATGACAAATGCTTTTTTTGGATTAACAACTCTAATAAGTACTGGGTATTCAGAAACTGTGTGCATATTTTTCTACCTGCAGTCCTAGTCTTAAGTATGTTTCTTAATAGCTATTGAATATAAATTTAATATTAGCTGGATGAATAAAGTATGAATTACTGAATTCTCTTGAAAATAGACATAGCTTTGTTACAGTGTAGAAAACTGAGCTGACCTCTTACTAGATTGGCTAAAATGAATTCTGATTAAACATTTTGCAATGGTTTATGAGGTTTGCTTCTCTATAGTATATTAAAAGATTTGTTTACATGTTGACTGTAAGTTTGGTAAAAATGACAAAGCGGTTTACACTTTTTGATGACGTTCATTTTCCCCAAAAGTACAGCTAAAGCTTTATCCATTATAATGAGAGTTCAGCAAAGGCAAATGACCACCTCTTTTTTCAAACCAATATGTCTTTGTGCAGTAATTTTCTTGTGGCAAGTGGCATAATCTGGGTCAAGGTAGTGATAAAACTCAGATACATTTCAAGAAAATGAGTAAACATACTAATGACAATATTCGTGTATTACATGCATCTGCTGCTTATGTACTTAAAAAAACTAAATAGGAAAATCTTACTCATCTCTGTAGAAAAACAGGGTAGAGATTACAGCTTGGGGACTTCGTGATATTTTGTCTGTGTGCAGTTTGTCAAAAGGCAATTTATCTAAAGCTGGAAAAGGATATGGTTTGGCTGACTAAACTGTGGAGTGATGCGAGTGATACGTAACGATAAAAATGCTTAGGGGAATTTTCGGGGCGCTCAAGTCAAGTGTACAGTGCTGTGTGGGTGTAAAAAACAGACTTCTCTCTCTGTGAAAGTTGCTGACATTTTATACCACATGCTGGACCGTTAAATCACAATTTACGTGGTCACTTGTAAATATGCCTGGTTGTGGAGGGCGAGCTTGTTTGTGCACACTTTGACATGCTTCCCTGTCGTGTGCCTCTCCCCTTTTAAAATTGCACTGGATACTTTTGTTCTGGAATCCGTGGCTGTCTAATCTGAGAGCAGTTTGGGTGAGAATTCTGGAACTGATTTCGTTTCATAGGTGCTCCCTGAGGGGAGGTTTGAAGGATAATGCAGAAAAGCAAGCCTTCCAATCCTCCAACTAAAGTTTTCTAACTTGCTATTAACATAATTTCAGGCTTGCTAGAATGCCTGAAATTCTGACATGAAGGGATTCCTTCCTCCACCACTGGGATTTGGAAGTCCCTAGGATGTTTGAATGGGGCAAATGATTTAAACTCATTTTCAGTCTCCTCATTGGTAAAATGGGGCTCATACTTATTAAAGAGGGTTTTGTGGAGATCAAATGAGACAATGCAAGTCAAATACTTGATATGTACTTAATAGTGGCAAACATAGTGATATATATATTAATAGTGATAGTTACTGCAATTTTTCTTTTTGTTAGGGGAAAGAGGCGGACAGACAGGCCTTTAACATAGTGGAGGATTTGTTTCCCTTCCAGGTAGACTTGGAGGATTACAGAATTGATGCTCAAAGAGAAGGCTTTGTTTTTCACTGCTTAAGAGGGTTTCTTGGAGAGGTTCAGCAAGAGAAACATAAAATGAGATGTGGAAAGGGGATGGGGAAGGAGACTGCATACTAATGTGCTTCATTTCCAAGTGCTTTAACTTTTCTAAGCACTAAGTCATCTGCTGACTTGTTTTCATAATATATGGGTAAAGTTGGCAGGGTGGGTATCCCTTTCTACAGGTGAGGAAACTAGAGTGTGGACAGATAAACTCACCTGTTGTCACACAACAAATCAGTGGTACGATTGGGATTAGGAGCCATGTCTCAGACTGTGAGCACAGCAGTCTCTCTATTAGGTGACATTCTCAGAGTTCAATAATTTCTTTCACAGTTTTGTGTTCAGACCTGGGGTCCCCATTGCTGAGCCTATTATTGGCACCTTACAAAATATCATGTATGCGAAAAGTTGTAATCTCTTGGTCCAAAGGACTACTTTCAGCTGGAGATGGTTGGAGTTGTAGTATCTGAGTTAGATAAGTTTTCACTTCATGGTCATGGGTGGAGGTCCTTCTTGGACTTGGGCCAGGAAGAATCATTGAGCAGGAAGGTCACACAAGGCCTGAGTCCTTTCTAATACCATCTGTGCACTGTATTTCAGGGCCTAGTGGCTGCATTGAAAGGAATGGAAAGGAGTTGCTGGTTGTGTTGAGAAGTACCAGGAAAGTGTAATGCCTTTCTCCTGTATTCTCTCTTCCCTCCCTCATTTTTTCACTTTATTGATACAAAATAATCCCAAAAGATCAGAGAGTGGTTTTATAGATGTTAAACCACTGTGTTATGACTTTAACTACAAAGCCCTCGGGGGCATTAGATTTCCTAATGTTTTGGGGTAGCTGCAAAATTTAATTTTAGGTAGAAAAGGGTTAACTTAGGGGCAATGTAATTCCCAAATTATCAGTGTGCAAATCATCTAACTGTATGTGAAAAATCCAATAATGTTAAAGCTAATTATTTGGGAAAGTAAAAATAATACACAGGTCTTTTGCCAGAAATAAGGATTTGGAACGTTTCTCTATGCATAGAGTTCTCTAGCAGGCCAATTTAGATTCATGTCAGTCATTGAAGGTCCCTGTGAAGTATTTAGTTTATAATTTAGCGCTACATTTTTCTACAAAGAAGAGTTGGAGTGGTTTAGGTAAGAATACAGATATGCTAAAACCAAACCAGATGAACCCAAGACAGAAACTAGAAAGAAGGCAGAAGGAGAGGATGAAGGTGTAGCAGTGAGAAGCCTGTTGGAGGAAAGCTTGAGTTAGTGAATGCAAGCACTTGAGCTTCCTTGTGCCTGGAGAGCAGGTATTTTTTGGCTATTTTCTTTTTTTACGCATGTATCTCCAGCACTAGAAGAGTACCTGACCTGTAGTTGCTCAATAAATACTTGCTGAATAAAAATATATGAAAATCTGTCAAATACAGGGTTTAAAAAAGCTTGACTGAAATGTTGAAAATGATTAAAGCTGGGTGATGGGTTGATGGGAGTCTATTAGACTATTCTCCTCTACATTTATGTGTGATTGAGAAGTTTTATAACAAAAGTTTAAAAAAATGCCAAAAAAGACTAGACTGCTATAATAACTGGAAATAACCAGACATTAAAAAATCTTTGTTTCCCTTTTTGTTTCAGGGCAAACAAGTAAAAGGACATTTTATATTACTAACCACTATCATATCCTAGAGAGTAGTAAAACTATAGTTCCCAAAAGTTTATCTTTGAAGGACTCCAATGGCAAGATTTTTAATAAACAAAGCTGATCATCTCATCTGTATCATTCTTTCTTATTATCACTCTATTACCATGCACTCCCAGGAATCTTGGAGATGAATTTGTTCACCTCCGCTAAGAGGAGTCATCATCATTGTCCACTCCCTGTCAGCACTTTTTGTTGTTGTTGTTTTGTTTTGAGATGGAGTTTCACTCTTGTTGTGCAGGCTGGAGTGCAATGGTGTGATCTGAGCTCCCTGTAAACTCTGCCTCCTGGGTTCAAGCGATTCTCCTGCCTCAGCCTCTCCTGTAGCTGGGCCTATAGGCACGTGCCACCACTCCTGGCTAATTTTTGTATTTTTAGTAGAGTAGGGGTTTTACCATGTTGGCCAGGCTGGTCTTGAGCTCCTGACCTCAGGTGATCCGCCCTCCTTGGCCTCCCAAAGTACTGGAATTATAGATGTGAGCCACCGCACCCAGCCCACTTTTTTTTTTTTTTTTTTTTGAGACAGAGTCCTGCTCTTTCACCAAGACTGGAGTGCAGAGGCACAATCCTGGCCCACTGCAACCTTCACCTCCTGGGTTCAAGCAATTCTCCTGCCTTGGCCTCCTGGGTACCTGGGATTACAGGTGCATGCCACCCACAATGCCTAGCTAATTTTTGTATTTTCTAGTAGAGATGGGGTTTTGCCACGTTGACCAGGCTGGTCTTGAACTCCTGAGCTCAAGTGATCCGCCCGCTAGGGCCTCTTAAAGTGCTGGGATTACAGGCCTGAGCCAACGCGCCTGGCCCCTGTCAGCAGTTTTGCTCTTCCCCTCTCTCCCTCCAGGCCAGAGGCCATGATCTACATCCAACTTCCCTGCAAATTCCTGAACTCTGACTCGATTGTCCCTGTCAATCCTGCCTTTGGGTCTTCCCTTTGAGCCTCACTTTCTGATTCTCCTGGCTTCTCTTCTTGACTCTCCCTTCTTGTCTTACCCCGTTCAGGTGTGGGAGCCTGGCCTCAGTCCTGATGAGGCTCCTTGAGGATGCAGCCTCTGTGAGCTGCTTTTGGCTTGCCATGTGACAGCTCTGGCTAGGACTGTGCTGTATAGGGATTACCATGCAGGCACCCAGGGTTGCTGGTCACTACTTTCCTCCTGGTCCCCTGCCCTTTGGGGATGCATGACCTGATAAGGAGCTTAAGGAAACCCACATTAATAACAGTAAATTAGGCTCTGTGGAAAGAGAACTCCACAGTCAGGATCTTTGTGCTTTCAGGATGCGAAGCATGGACACCCTGGATTGCATTTGTGTTAACATGGGCATTTAAAAAGGTCATACACCTTGGTGCCGTGGCTCACGCCTATAATCCCCACACTTTGGGAGGCTGAGATGGGAGGATTGCTTGAGTCCAGGAATTCAAGACCAGCCTGGGCAACACAGAGAGACCTTGTCTCTAAAAAAAAAAAAAAAAAAAAAAAAAAGAAGAAAGAAATTAACTAGATGTGGTGGTGCACACCTGTAGTCCCAGCTACCTGGAGGCTGAGGTGGGGAGGATCAATGAAGCCCAGGAGTTCAAGGCTGCGGTGAGCCATGATTACACTACTGTACTCCAGCCTGGGTGACAGAGTGAGACCCTGTCTCTAAAATAAATAAGTAAGCAAGTAGGTAAGTAAATAAATAAACAAATAAAATGTTATACAGTTGTTTCTCATTATTCATGGTAGTTATGGTCTGTAAAGTTGCCATGAATACTGAATTAGTGAATACTGAACCATCCCGTCTGGGGTAAATACAGGGTTAAGTTTCAGCTTCTGGTCACAACAGTTCCTCAACTGATCAATATATAATCTTGTTTTATGTGTATTTCTATTTAAAAAGACCTTATTACTTATGTATTGCTGATTCATTAACATTGAGCTTACAGCCTACAGCACTATTCCTGAATAATTCATTCCAGAATAAAGCTAATCTAACATACATATTTTCTCCTGAGGCACATCTCAGCCTTCTTGCACTTAGAAACACTGGGCAGAATGTTAGCACTATGCTTGGGGTCCATTTTAAACAGTGAAATCATCAGAAAAAGCACAAAAATTCAAAAAACGTAGCACAGCAAAAAGGACACTTGTTTATACTACAAGAGCTGAAACAAGAAGGCAGTGTGCTGCTTTGTCTGACCTCAGCTAGGAATGTGTGCGTTGTGTGACTCAAATTTTATGCGGCTCTGCACATGTCTGCAAATGTCCACGAAAGCACTGTATTGATTTGGGGGTTATAAAAAAATTTTAATGAGCAAGGGAATTCACAAATACAGAATCCATAAATAATGAGAATCCACTGTATCTCCATTAAGTTAGCATGATATGTCATTATGTTTAATAAAATAAAACATGCAATTTACTATGTGTATGTTATAAAATATATATAGCCATGTAAAATCGTGGTGCTTAATTCCATATCTTTGATCCAGGATATCTGAAATGATAAAATTAGATTTCTAGATGAGCTATAAAAATTTAAAATATATAATCTCAGGCTTTAAATCTTTATGCTGTAGATGTTTATCTACTTCTGTATACTTGATATACATATGATATCATATATTTTACCACATGTATGAGTGTACAGTCTTAAAGCTTCCTTTATTGCAGTGGAAAAAGTTGAACTGAGACAATTTTCAGTGATTATCTGAAATATCATGTTTATATCTAAAGAATATATTAAAATCTAAACACTATAAATCTGACCTAAAATATTTTTTATTTCCTGCTTCACCTTGGTGAAGAATTGTAAGCAGAAGGTATATATTATTGTTATCACACCATAAAAACTATTTCCAAATTTATGTCTCCAATCTCTTCAAAAGGCAGAAAACTTTCACATTTAAAATACTATAAAGTGCCTTAGCTTTAAGCAAAAAATTAACCGTTCCAAGGGCAGTGATCATATGGAATACATTATTAGGAACTTTCCCTGAGAAACGAAAGAGAATTTTGTCAAAATTTTGGTTTAGCCAAACAAGGGATAGGAAAATGAAAGTTTCAGAATAGGAAGGCACCCTGAACTCTGAAGCTGGAGTTTTCTTAGATGTATTTCTGTTTGCCCAGTCTCGAGTGCTGGCCTTTTGAAACTCACTGTTATGGGATGATTATATCATTGTCACTTCATCCTCCATGGGTGCAGAAGGATGGTGGAATTTTGGGGGTGGCATGTTTTCAGTGCATTTTGGTCATGAAAAGAGTCCCTCTTCAGAATCTACTGGTGCTTGATTCAGTGGTAGAAAAAGCTATCCAGGAAGACAAACTAGGGCAATATATAATCTTTTCCCACCAGCCATCCAAAATTTTCCTACATATTACATACAGAAGGAAAATAAAGCATTAAAAGTTCATCTAGATACTAAGGAGGAGTAGGGAAAGATGTTACGAAACACAAAATGGCTATAGTCACGTGCCACATAATGATATTTGGGTCAAAAATGGACCTCATATACAACACTGGTCCCGTGAGATTATAATGGAGCTGAAAAATTCCTATCACCTAGTGATGTCATAGCCATCATGATGTTGTAGGGCAATATATTACTCACGTGTTTGTGGTGATGCTGGTGTAAACAAACCTACCACGTTGCCAGTCATATAAAAGTCTAGCACCTATAATTATGTACAGTACATAATACTAATGCTAATAAACAACTATGTTACTGGTTTATGAATTTACTATTTATCATTATGTTAGAGTGTACTCCTTCAACTTATATTTTAAAAGTTAATTGTAACACAATCAGGCAGATCCTTCAGGAGGTATCCAGAAGAAGGTGGTGTTATCATAGGAGATGACAGCTCACACATGTTATTGTCCCTGAAGACTTCCTTTGGGTTAAGATGTGAAGGTGGAAGACAGTGATATTGATGATCCTGACTCTGTGTAGGCAGAGGCTAATGTGTGTTTTTGTGTTCTGGTTTTTAACAAAAATGTTTACATTAAAAAAATTAAAAAACAGAAAAGAGCATATAGAATAAGGATATAAAGGAGGAATGTTTTGTGCAGCTGTACAATGTGTTTGTGTTTCAAACCAATTATTTTTATAAAAGTCAAAAAGGCTAAAAAATGAAAGTTATAAAGAAAAAAGTTACAGTAAGATAAAGTAAATTTATTATTAAAGAAAAAAATATTTTTTATAAATGTAGGGTCACCTACGTGTAGGTGTTTCTAAAGTCTACAGTAGTGAGCAATCATTACTAGGCAGTCACATTCACTCCTCACTCACTCACCGACTCACCCGGAGCACCTTCCGGTCCTGCAAGCTCCATTCATGGTAAGTGCCCTATACAGGTGCACCATTTTTCATCTTTTACACTGTGTTTTTACTATGAGCGATACATCTCTCAGCCCCCAGTGTGTGGTCAGGCTCACGGAGCACAGATTCCACCGAAAATAGTCTTCATTTTGCACACTTAAAAATTCTTTCCAAACAAGTGTTTCTTTTTAACATTCCCAAAGCAGATTGACTTTTTGAGTTTTGTATTGCTTCCAACTCTGTCAATGTCAGAGGCCTTAAATAAATTCCAACATCCCCTTGCTGTTTTCCCTTAAGAAGTCGTGGTGGTGTTGCATTCACTTTGGATTCAATCCATTTGTGTTTATTGGAAGTCCCCTTGAATCAGCATTTCCACTGCTCTCTCCCATTTGTCGTGGTCCTAGAAATGCTTATGATTAGGATGGGAGTCTTGATAGTAGTCTCCATCACCTTTAGTTCATTCCATGGTTATGAACAGTTGTATCCAATTAAAATAAGAAAGAAGTCATGTGGAAAAAAGAGGGACAATTGAATATTATTTGAGCCTCGAGGAAGGAAGGAAGGCCACAGGGTGAAAACCATTGCATATTAAGTAGCTAAGCCTAATAGAAGCCAAAGGAAACAGCAGCAAACTGTTACAGAAAATTCTTTTGAACTGCCCTCCGCCCACTCTCTGCCCTCTGCTGTTGGTGACACGTGGACAGAAATCCCCCTGCACATAGATACACATATGCCTGCCTTGACTTCTGATTGACCTCATCCCTTGGACATCAGGTTTAGGCCACTTTCATGGCTTCTCATGTGAACGCTCATGCTTAATCCCCGATTGCATGCCCTCCGCACCAGCCACTAATGAGAAGAGGGCTTCCCCTGGCCACCCAAGACGAGGCAGTGTCCACCTTCCCTCTTGTCGCATTCTATTACATCATCTCATTTTATTTCTTTGCCTAGCACTTACCACTCTCTCATGTATTCATTAGTTGACTTGTTTATTATCTGTATCCCACAACCAGAATGTAATTCTGCGGAGAGGCTCTGTCTTATTTAGTGTGATCTCCAAGGCCTAGCACTGTCCTTGGTATGGAATAGCCCCCAGGAAATATTTGTTGACTGACTACGAAATGGTGGAAGAAGAACTTTGCTCCATGAGTTATGAGTGTATGCACAGCACAGGTGTTTAGAGTGATTTTTCCTCCTCTACGCTCACTGCAAAAAGTACCTCAGTTACAGGCCCAGGGGTAATGGCATCACTGTATTGTTGACTCAACTTGTAACTGACTTCTAGCTCTGTTTCTGACTTGGTTTTGGCCTTTGGGACAGGTCAGGAGGGTGCAGCAAAAACAAATACACCAGATGACTAGATGCTGGGATCTTGAGTTGCAGGCTTGGTTTCAACTCTGACTCACTGTGTAAACCATGGGTGACTCACTTAACCTCTCTAATTCTGCTTCTTCATCCATCAAATAAAGAGATTAGATAGATGATACTTCAGATCCCTTGTAATTATTCCAGTCTATAATGTTCCCCTTTACCTTTCTTTAAGTGTGAGCACAGACTGGTCTCTTCATGCAGGAGTAAACGTACTTACAAAATGTCCTGCAACCCTTAGGGAAATGCCACCACAAACATTCCAAGAGCAGCATCACTGTGAATGTGCACCACTCTCCTTTTTGTTCCATTGAAGATCTCAGAACACATGCTACTTTGCTCTGCACTTTAGGAATCTTTGTACTTGAAGTGGATTATCCTTTATTTTTATAGCATTTTAATCTGAGGATATCAAGATTTTTTTGCAACCTGTCATTGAGTACTACTGTTTTTTGAAAAATGAAAAGATGACTTGCAGAAATTATAAGAATCACTCATACTGTAGACACTGTTGATGCTACACATTGGAAATTCAATTACAGAATATTTATTTATTTATTTATTTATTTATTGAGATGGAATCTCGCTCTGTCGCCCAGGCTGGAGTGCAGTGGCACGATCTCAGCTCACTACAACCTCCGCCTCCCGGGTTGAAGCAATTCTCCCACCTCAGCCTCCTAAGTAGCTGGGACTACAGGCATGCGCCACCATGCCCAGCTAATTTTTGTATTTTTTAGTAGAGATGGAGTTTTGCTATGTTGGCCAGACTGCTCTGGAACTCTCTGGAACTCCTGACCTCAAGTGATCTACCTGTCTCGGCCTCCCAAAGTGCTGGGATTACAGGCGTGAGCCACCACACCTGGCCAAATATTTATTTTTTAAATTAATACATGCACAGCAGAATTCCATTATAAACACCACTTATTACATGAATTAAGACTATCACTTGCCGAAATGTTTAAGCCCCACAAGTGACTGGGTCTCCTGAGTATGCTTCCCGACACTTAAAAAAATTTTTTTTTTGAGATGGAGTCTTCTTCTGTTACCCAGGCTGCAGTGCAGTGGTGCAATCTCGGCTCGCTGCAACCTCCACCTCCTGAGTTCAAGCGATTTTCCAGCCTCAGCCTCCCAAGTAACTGGGCTTACAGGCGGTTGCCACCACGCTGCGATAACTTTTGTATTTTTTGTAGAGACAGGATTCCGCCATATTGCTCAGGCTGGTCTTGAACTCCTGCGCACAAGCGATCTGCTGGCCTCGGCCTCCCAAAGTGCTGGGATTATAGGCATGAGCCACCGCCCCCGGCGCCGATACTCATTTGCTCTTCAACCAACTGAGATTTGACTCTTTCCCTTTAGTTTGCTGAATCTTCTCTTGCTTTATAATGGCTGTTGCCATCTAAAATCCAAACTTATGATTGTGTGTTAATTTCTATCTTATTTGATAGATTCACAGCAGGTTTTTCTGTGCCTTCTTACTAGGTCCCACTTGGCATTCATGCTGGGTTACACATCTATGTTCTGTACACTCTTTTCTCTGTACCCGGAATGTCATTCTCAACCTCATCTGCCTCACATATCCATTTTTGAAGATACTACTCAAGCATTTCATCCTCTTTGAAGCCTTTCTGACCCACTTTTCCTGTGCTGGGAACAACTGACTTCTCTTTTCTGTACTAATGTTATGCTAATAAACACCAGAGTGAGGGAATTTATTCTGTATTCCATTTTTTTTTTTTTGCATGTCTGTATCACCCACTGAGAATTCATTGTTGATAATTATTTTCTTTTTAATTTTTATATTCTTAGGCATTGCCTAGTTCTCTCAATAAGTACTTGTTGAATAAATAAATGAATGAATTACTGAAAATACAGTGACTTAATTTCTGGCCCCAACACTTATGTTTTAGAAAGGTTTTGATCTCGGCCTGTGAAATGCTCTTTGAAATGGCTGAGTAGTAATGGGATTGGAAGGTGAGTTTGGAGAATTCCATGTATCCTATGGTGATGTCTGGAGTGAAACATGGTATGAATCAAATTGCATTTTAGTTTAAATTAACTCATCCAGTTAAGAGAAGTTAATTAGATTAACCTGCCAGGAAGGGATTAAAACTGGTATGATGACTAGTTTCTTCCCCATAATAATGAATGTGAAATTTCACTAATGAAGTGAAATTTGTGCAGCCACCCATGGATTGATTGAATTGGCAAAAATTCAAATAAGTTAAAAAAAATATGGCTCTCATTGCTTTTGACTGATTTATAATTTTTTAATTGAAGAAATGATTTATTATCAGTGTTAAAGAAGGTTATAAATAGATCACTGATAAATCTGTCATCCTAAGCGGCAGATATTTTTGAGTTAAATATAATCTTTGCATACATGTATATTTTTATATAGTGTAATCATGGTGTGTTTTTCATTTTTCTATAGGCTTCACATATATGATCATCTATAATGAATGTATAGCAATATTTACCAAAAGATATTTTACAGAATGCTATTTTCTTGAGATTTAATTGACATTACTTGGGGATAATAAAACATCACTGAAGTCAAATAAGTTTGGGAAATTATAAAAGTAAATAGATTTCTTCATTGTGGTATTTCAGAAAGCCTATAATGTCGTAAAATGCTTTTTTAAAAGATGAGGATTTGATACATATTCTCCAAATTAATTTTTATGTGAAACGTTTTCTTTTTACACTATGAAAAACTGTCCCAGTAAAAAGTGTTAGGACATACTTTGGGAATCAGTGATGGGTAGAATTCTTTGGTGCTGCAATAAACTAATTTACTACCCCATTCCTCTACTATTGGACAAGCATGTTCAAATCCAAGATTCTTAACATGGTCGACATATCCATGTATGGGCTGGTGCCTCTTGGCCTCATCTCCAACCCTCTTCCCCCTTGCTCACTGTGCTCTTAACACCTTGGTTTTCTTCAGTTTCTGGAACTCACTAACCTCTCCCCCCATGTCAGGCAGGGCTTTTGCACATGCTAATTTGCCTCTTATCGATAATGGTACTTTTTTTTTTTGAGATGGAGTCTCACTCTGTCACCCGGGCTGGAGTGCAGTGGCGCGATCTTGGCTCACTACAACTTCCACCTCCCAGGTTCAAGCGATTCTCCTCCCTCAGCCTCCTGAGTGGCTGGGACTACAGGCATGTGCCACTATGCCTAGCTAAGTTTTGTATTTTTAGTAGAGACAGGGTTTTACCATGTTGGTTGGCCTGGATGGTCTCCATCTCTTGACCTCGTGATCTACCGGCCTCAGACTCCCAAAGTGCTGGGATTATAGGCGTGAGCCACTGCGCCCAGCTGATAAATAGTACATGCATCATGTTTCCTTTTATCAAATTATTTCCCAACTTAATACCCATTTTCAGGAGACATAATTAGTAACATAAAGAAATCTAGTACTATTGGTTTCATTTTTGAACCAGCAGTGTGCTTCATGGCATTTTCCTGTCTTTCCAGTAACAGCCAATCACCGCTCACTGTGGTGGATGTCAGCCTCAGCAAACTTGAAAGAGCAAGGCACATAATCGATCACAATGCCAAGATTTCAGACCAGTTATTCTGTTCTCTCTGTGGATAAGATCCATTGAGGGTCAGCCAGCTGTCTTTTTTCAGGGGATTTTCCAAATATATGTTTCATGTTGTTACACATCATTGCTCATGAGGATTTTGCTCATTGTGACAAGGAAGTGGCAGTTTGCTTGCTGCCTTCCACACTCTTGAAGGCCTATGGTGCTCTAAAGGAAGTGAAGGGTGACTGTTGACCTAGTTAGAGCAGCCTCCCAAGAATGCAAAATGAGACCTGGGAGACACACATCCTCTTCTGTATTTTGCAGCTCATCAGTAATTTTATTAGTAAAGAGGATGAAAGTATAGAAGGAATAATTATCAAAAAGTATAAGTGATCCCAAATCATAGAGTAAGGTTTTTGGTCTAACCCATTGATTTTACAGATGAGGAATGGCAGATCCAGGGCTGAGGCCAAAACACAACTTGAGGAGGAGGCATTCGCATAGACAATGGGATGAATGGGGCCCCCTGGAGTTGTACAGTGGGGCAGCCTTGTTCAGAGAAGTTAAGACACTTGCCCAAGGTCACTTTGTAGGCTCAGTCTGCCGTTCTTTCATGTTTGATGACAGAATAGGCATGAACCAGAGAATTACAATTTTGGACTGGCTACGGTGATGGTCTAAAATTAGTGTAAAGTCAAAAGCATAAACTCAGTTTAAGTTTTGAAATGAATTGACTCAATCAAGGTGGGGGACATACTGGCTTGACAGCATTTAAATTAAAAATGTCTTAGTGTGGAGTTAGTTGGCCATAAGCACTGTGTTAGGCAACCTGAGGTCTGCAGTGGTGAAATGGTTTATTGAAATCCTATGCTGGAGTGATAGAGACAGTGCACCCCACACCCCTGTACTGACTAGGACACAACTGAAATTTTGCACTGAGTTCTAGGAGTCATATTTTTTAAAGGGACAATAATAAATTTTTGATCCCCAAGGTCATGTGCAGGGCACTTAGCACCAACTCAATGGATGTTTATTCAGTTAGATTGTTGCTGAACTAACTATGCTGCATGTAAAGTGCCTGACACATAGTAGGTGCCCAGAAATGTTAGTTTTTATTCTCTTTTCCGGAGGAGGACAATCAGATTGCTATAGATTCTTGCAAACGTGCTGACTAAAGAACCCGTGAAGAAGTTAGCAATTACTGTGAATCTTTGAGTCTTCTAACACTGAGAGCCTGATTCTCTGCTTTATTTAAATAATAATAAACAGGATTTATTATTATTAAGATCATATTGGAATTGTAGAAATGTCAGTGAGGCTCCCTCCTTCCCTCCCTCCCTCCCTCACTCCCTTCCTCTCTTCCTTTCTCCCTTCTTCATTTCCTTCCTTCCTTCCTCATTATTGATTATCCTGGCAATGTGTTAAACTCTGGGAATTAAAAAATTAGTGATTTATGATGACTCTTAAGGGACAGACATGGAAACAAACACATTACAATATAGTGCGATAGTTGCAGCAATAGAAGCACATGGACAGCACAGATATAATAATTCAATTCAACAAATACTTGCCGTGAGACCTTCTATGTACCAGGCACTGTGCTAAGCTCTGAGAATACAGCTGAACACAAGACAGACACATCTCTTGTGGGGAAATAGACATTAAACAATTAATTATATATGTGGAAGTATTCCACAAGCTACCATGAGAGTGAGGGTTGTGAGAAAAGAAAGGCTTCGCTGAAGTAGTGTTTGAACTGAGGCTGAATAAAGTGTAGACATTGGCCAAGCATGAAGGGATGGGAAGAGAATCCCAGGCAGATGTCACCAGTGAACTTCCCTGAAGCCCTGTCATCAAGGCTTCCCTGAAATCGTTTTTGTAAAGAACCATTTTTTTTTCTTGCTTTGTTGCCCAGACTGGAGTACTATGGCATGATCAGAGTTCACTGTAACCTCGAACTTCTGGGCTCAAGCGATCCTCTTGCCTCAACCTCCTGAGTAGGTAGGACTATAGGCATGCACCACCGTGCCTGGGTAATTTCCTTTTTCTTTTTATAAAGACAGGATTTCACTCTGTTGCCCAGGCTGGTCTCAAACTCCTGGCCTCAAGTGATCCTCTTGCATTGGTCTCCCAAAGGACTGGGATTACAGGTATGAGTTACTACACCTGCTGATTTCCCTGAAATCTAAATGTTCTTTTGCAAAGTTCGTGTATGAGGATCACTTCAAATTCTCATATTTGCTGGAGAGAGAAATAATCCAAGATGCACATAGAGGTATTATAGTAAACTTGGAGACTCATGCTTGTTTTGGCAGTTTTGGCGTGACTTACAGACAGAATAGAAAGTCTTGTTTGTTATGAATTAAAGAGTTTGGAGCAGATCTTCCACACTTACATGGAGATTCATTTCTTACGGAGACAATTTCTCTCAAGGGCCTCTTATAAAATTCACGTATTCTAAGAAAATATAGCTTATAATACATTAGCAGGACTGAGTGTAATGTTACTTTTTGAAGAAAGAGAAAGGAAAGAAGGGGCAAAGGCCTTGTTGGGGTCGGGGGAGGGAACTGAAATTAAAGGATAATGAAGGGGAGGCCATGGAAGAAGATAGCACATTTCTCTGGACTCAAACTGTCTAGGGCTGGCCTTGAGGAATGAGTTAAAAGAAAATATAGAAAAAAAGAGAAATATTGAAAACCAAAATGATTTGCATGGGTGCTCTGAATTCAGGAATCATCTACAAAGAAGTAAGAGTGAAAAATCTTCCTTGAAAAATCCACTCAGTGACACTTCTCTGACCACTCTCTCCTGGATGGTGTGAATCACCTTTTCTTCTGTACTATCTCACTTCTTTGTATTCATCTGAAATTTTGCAGATGGTACCTACTGTGTTTACTGTTTGCTTGCAGTTTTTGTCTTGTATTCATCTCTGAACTGCTTGAGATTCTCTCAGGATTCTCGGCACCTAGCTCAGTACCTGAGATTTGGCACTTTTTTGGGTGAATTGATGAGCAATTTTGAGGGAATGGAAGAGAGAAGAATGATTTAGGTAGAGGTTAGACAAAAATTAAAATGTTGTGGAGAACAGATAGGGAATGAAGTGTCAAGATAAAAGAGCTATGACAACAAAGGGGGCCTGAGGCAGTTTGGGCCCTCAGAGGTCTCTGAGGGAGTGCTGCTGAGTTGAGATCTGAAAGATGAGCAGGCGTGAACTAAACCAGGAGAGGAACCCACCCAAACAAGGCTCCTGGATAATGATGGAAGTGAGTTAAGAGCTAGATGGAAGGTAAAATCAATAGGGCTTTATTACTCATTCAACAGATGCTATATTCCTTACATCCCTCTAGCTCTGGAGACACAGTGGCAAATAAGCAAGTCCAACATTCAAAGGACTTACATTTTAGTAGAGAGAGATAGATAAACAAACACGCAAATATTATTTGTTGATGGTACCAGAGATAATTGACAAGGATGGCTTCCAGCTTTCTAAATTGGTCAACTGATAGATGGTGGGCTATTTGCAGAGACAGGAAGTGCTGAAGGAGGACCAAGTCTGTCCAGGCGGGGTATGGATTCCATTTTGGACATGCTACATGAAGTGGCTTTGAGATGAACAAATGGATTCCAAGTAGTCAGTTGTACATGTGGGCTTGGGTTTGAAGTTGTCTGGGCCTGAGACATACATCTGGGAGTCAGTAACGTATAGATGGTAATTAAAACCACGGGGGTAGGGAGAGCTACCCTTACAACCACTCAAACCAGGCACTTTACAATTCAGGGGGAGCCGTTCACATAGACTGTTGTCTGAATGGTGTCTCCTGCATTTATACAGAGTGGTGACCATGGGTGAGGACAAGATGACCTAGTGAAAAAATATGGAGTGAGAAGAAAAGTGAGTTTCTAGGACTAAATCTTTAATTACTTCAACATTTAAAGGCCAGGCTAAGAGGAAAGAGTTCTCAAGGGAGAGTGTGGTGGAGCAGCAGAGTTGGGAGGAAAACCAGGAGGGTAATGTCAGTGAAACCCAAGGAAGAGAGAGCTTTGAGGAGGAAGTGGATAGCAGGGTCAACTGCTGCTGAGAAATCTAGTAAGGTAGGAACTGGACACATGTCATCTCAGCTCACTGGTGGCCTCAGTAAAAGCTGTTTTGCAGGAGTAATAAGAGTGGAGTAATATGGCCAGATTGAAATAAGTTGAGAAATGAGTGGGAGGTGAAGACATGTAGGCAACTGATGTGCCCCATAGCATGACATTTGAAGAATGTCCTCACCCAGCCATGTGGGATGAGCCCCAAGTTGAGGCAATTCAGCTCAAAGGGAAGTGGTAATCTTGCAAGAAACCCAACTTAGAGTTGTTGGGCTTAGAAGTGATTAGGGTTCTGAGAAATAGAGTTTTCTTTTTTCTCTTCCTCTGCCATTTTATTCTCTTAAATATGACATTGATTAGAATGCCAGTGTTTGAGGTGATGACAAGAGAGTGTTTTCGGAAAAGGGACTGGAATTTCCAGCACACACATTGAGTTGATTCTACTGTTATATTTGAATAGCACTAATAAATTGGGAAAACATGGTGCAGACCACACACAACTGTTGGAACGTCCTCCACTGATGTAAAGATTATATGATTATATTCCCCAGACCCTTGCATTTAAATACACCCTACAGTCCTTGCCCAGTCTGTCCACTGGCCTTTAAGGAAATGCCAATCTTGTAATCACTCCCAGCTTATGATGTTTCTCGGCCTCTTCAATGGCATGTGGGCATTAGTGTTTCTCGGGTGAATGTTAGTTTGGGGGAAGAGTCTAGATAACTCAGTGCCTTTAGGGCACATTTGTTGGGACCAGAGGTCCTACATTTGCCCTTGTCCTTGTGGGATCTGTGGGTTGTCTTTGCCCTTCATTGTGAGACTGCCATCCAAGAACCTGTTCTCTGTATCTACAGCATGGAGCTATCCTCCAGAGTGCTCTTTAGAAAGAGCTCTAATAATTGGGAATTATACAAGTTTAGAAAAGGGTATTTCAAGTCTATTTTCAGTCACTTCCCAAGATATTTAAAAATATACTATGGAAAAAAAACATTTTGCTTTTCATACAGGCTTGGAATAGCCCATTGTCAAAATTCAGTGCATGTCACAATGTAATTCACTGGAGGAAAATATGCTATCAACAGTATTTTCAAGCAAAGAGCCTGGCACTAATTATTGCCTTCTCTTTGGTGTCTTTATCTGCCAGATCTAACATGTGTTAACCTTATACAGCATAGTTGTAACACCAAACGTTAATCTCTCATTCATACAAAATTTGTGTGAGCTTAGGAATTCACCACTAAGCACATTTAAGCAATGTTAAGAGTGGGCATATATTCACTATTCTGATATAACTGCCCACAGAGTTGGTAACTTGAAAAGTGAAGAATATATAACATAAATGGTAATGTGAAGCAAAAAATTCTGCTGAAGTTTATAGAATGCAGGTGTACCTATCAACATCACCTGTATTCAGCCATTTTAAAATCTCTCATTTTACACACACACATACACACACACACATACACACACACACACACACACACACATCTTTGCTCTAATCAAAGATTTCCACTTAAAATTCAAATGTTTCCTTGGAGGAGGATATTGTACTGTTTCAAAGTAGAGTTAGAGTCAATACAGTCTTTAGTTTTACACAGAGGTTCACTGGAGGCTCTTCTGCCTCGGTAGCAGTCCCTCAGTTTGAAATAAATTAGTGTTTGGAAAAGCTGTGGGGTGGAACACCTTCTTACTCTTTGGGAGCAACTGGGAAACTAAAGAGAAAGAGATATGTCTTGTCTTGAAGGAAACTTATTGACGATATGCTTAGTAGAATGATGATATTTAAAAAATATGTATTCGTTTTTCAGTCTCTGAACATTCCCATCTATTTTGTGTTGGATAGGAATATCTAATAGGAACATCCACTAGTAGATAGAAACATCTACTATGTGTTCCTACCTGTGTTCTCTATTTGAAGATGAAGATCTCTCAAGAACAAGTATTATTCTTTCAAGGAAAGTACTACTGCTATCAGTGATCCTTTTTTTTTTTTTTTTTTTTTTTTTTTAGTTTTATTCTTGTTTTCAGTGTCACTTTTACCATGCACTCCTCTTGCATTCTTTCTTTGAATGGTCAGATGTCAAGCACTGTAGGAGTTTTGGGGCAGGAAACTTTGATCTGCTAAGTCTGTGAACTATTGCAGGTCACTGCTGCTGTGATACTTTGGGAATGAAGTCCCAGTGATACCTCTAAACAGTCATGGCTGTTTGAGCTCTCTCGGCTACTGCAAAGAATTCACTGACCTGCATAGTTAGGACTATCAAGAGATTTTTAAAAGTCATGTTGCCTGGATAGAATTGGGAAGTTGTAGAAGAAAAGAGGGAAGGCCTATTGAATATTTTAAAGATTTATTACGTTTTTCTGATTATAAAAGTGATACTGGCTGATTACAGACAACTTGGAAAAGACACATGAAATATTAAAAGAAAAACATTCTATTTATGGAGCATTTGGATACTATGTTTTTGATGTTGTGCGTGTGTTCTTGGGGTCTTGACTTCACGTCAGTAAAGGACAGCAGCATCTCATAACGCCACTGCCATTGGCCTTGCACCTCTGCTCCAGTTTTCTTTCCTTTCACAACATGATAAACAAAACCACATGTTATTTGTGTGGTCAAGTTAAAGGAAAGAATATCTCACCAAAATGAAAGAACTACAAGTGAAAAAAATAAACCCAGCTTTACGGTTTTCCTTTGCTCACTGTTATGTTTCTTGTAGGAGGCTTGAAGTGGCAAATGTGAGCCAGTGGTCATAGCTTGAGCTATCTGTTTTCTTTATGCACTACACCCAAGGCTAGCTTTCAACCCGCTAAAGAAAATTTATCCCAAACAACAGGACTTTTGATTTTCCAAGCTCCTTTTCACACTCAGTGTGGCTTTATTGATGTTAAGTATATTTATTCATGGTGTTTGCACTGGTCTTGGAGCTGCCTGTGTGAGTAGACCTGACTACATATTGAATTATACATTATTCATTGCTATAATTTCTTTGACAGCCATTTTCTGTTTCTAAATCCTGTTGTAGAATGCAGATGTACCTATTAACATCACCTGTCTTCAGCCATGTTTAACTCTCTCTTATCTTGTGTGCTCACGCACACACACACACACCCCTTTGCTCTAATCAAGGATTTCCTTTTAAAATCCAAATGTCTGGGCAAGGGCTTCATAATGAAACATCAAAAGCAATGATAACAAAAGCCAAAATTGACAAGTGGGATCTAATTAAACTAAAGAGCTTCTGCACGGCAAAATAAACTACCATCAGAGTGAACAGGCAACCTACAGAATGGGAGAAAATTTTTGCAATCTACCCATTTGACAAAGGGTTGATATCCAGAATCTACAAATAACTTAAACAAATTTACAAAAAGAATCCAAACAACCTCATCAAAAAGCGGGCAAAGGATATGAACAGACACTTCTCAAAAGAAGACATTTATGCAGCCAACAGACCATGAAAAAATGCTCATCATCACTGGTCATTAGAGAAATGCAAATCAAAACCACAATGAGATACCATCTCATGCCAGTTAGAATGGCGATCATTAAAAAGTCAGGAAACAACAGATGCTGGAGAGGATGTGGAGAAATAGCAATGCTTTTACACTGTTGGTGGGACTGTAAACTAGTTCAACCATTGTGAAAGACAGTGTGGCAACTCCTCAAGGATCTACAACTAGAAATACCATTTGACCCAGTTTAAATACCATCATACCCATTACTGGGTATATACCCAAAGGAGTATAAATCATGCTGCTATGAAGACACATGCACACATATGTTTATTGCGGCACTATTCACAATAGCAAAGACTTGGAACCAACCCAAATATCAATCAATAATAGACTGAATTAAGAAAATGTGGCACATATACAGCATGGAATACTATGCAGCCATAAAAAGGATGAGTTCATGTCCTTTGCGGAGACATGGATGATGCTAAAATCCATCATTCTCAGCAAACTATCACAGGGACAGGAAACCAAACACCACATGTTCTCACTCACAGGTGGGAATTGAACAATGAAAACACTTGGGCACAGGGCAGGGAACATCACACACTGGGGCCTGTTGGGGGGTGGGGGCCTGGGTGTGGGATAGCATTAGGAGAAATACCTAATGTAAATGACGAGTTGATGGGTGCAGCAAACCAACATGGCACATGTATACCTAGGTAACAAACCTGTATGTTGTGCACATGTACCCTAGAACTTAAGGTATAATAAAAAAAATTCAAATGTCTCCTTGAGAATGGTGGCTTTCTAAGGGAACTAGTGGTTTTCTAATAAATGGCTAAAAGAGAGACACTCATGGAATGATGTAGAGGATATATTTTTGAGAGTGGAGTATAAAAATCAGCATGAAGCAGAGGAGATAGAAACGGGAAGTAGTAGCATGCCAAAGGCAAGCCTCCATTCATTTAACCGGCACCTAGATCAAGAAAGAGACCACTGCCAGAGCACCAGGAGGCCTCCTGCATGCTTCCTTCTTATCATTAACTCATCAAAAGTAACTTTTACCCTCACTCCTAATACCATAGTTTGGTTTTAAGTGTCTGCTGGGTTTTGCTGTGATGACAAAGAACCCTGTTTTCAGTGGTTTATACTGTTTTGGATGCTGATATTGGGATACTGCACACTCAATTTCAGATTTGCCTGCTGTACCTATGTCAGGTTCTGCATATAACGGGGACTGCGGAGAGCCTGCAAGCCTGGAGGGAAAGAAGGATTTGCTTCCTTCTAGCCATTTCCTATTCTTGTGGGCATTATTCTAGTAATCCTTCTATATTGTAGTGATGGCAGTTCCTTGCTCTTGCAGAAACTGAATCCAGTTTGTAGTTCTTCCTAAACTTGTGGGTCTGGTGTATGGCATCCCCGTAGAGCACTAGCTGAGCAGCACCTTAGAGCTCTGGGTTTCAGTCCTGTGGGGCCTCTCTTCCACGCTTGGAACCCCAGCACCAAATGGTCACAGGGCTCCTCCAAAGGCTTCCTCTGTTCACACAGACCTACCTCCTTGATGCCTAAGAGTTTTCTTTTTACCCTAGCTTTACAAACTCAGCTTTGTGCCTAGTTAACACATTTTTAATGTGAAATGATCTGTATTCAAATAGCTGGTAAGATTTCTGCCTCTTAAGTAATAAATTTAGATTTCTTTTATCTTTTTTGCTTTCATTATGTAGACACTCATTTCTCATACCCCTATTCTACTAATATAGTTAGACCATTTATTCATTCACCTAAAATATTGAGCAGTAACTTTGACCAATTTAATCAAATTGTCTTGCAAGAATACACTAGTTTTATAAGCTTTCTTTCCTTATGCTTGCAAAAATTAAGTATTTTCTCAATTTATTTTCTTGAAGTATCTTCTGGAACCTATGACCTGCTCCAGGCCAAGCAGGGTCTACTGTGTAGCTATTTCCTTATCAATTTTCATTGATCAGCATTTTGGAGATTCCCTCTCTTGTATGGGGTAACTTGTTATCTAGAGCTCATGTTTTCTCTTTCTTGCTTTGTTCCCTTTTTTTGCTGGAGCACATCCTCTGGTAGCTTTTGAAGAAAGAATGCATGGGAGAAAAAAATGTTTTGAGATATTTTTTATGTAAACCTCTCAAAGTATAAAATTCAAGGCTAGAAATTGTTTTCTGTCAATTGTAAAGTGAATGCTTCATTGTTTTCTTGCGTCTGGTTTCTCTGTTGAGAAGTTTATTGTCCTTTTGACTCACTCCTTTTATTGAAAATTTTTTTTTTTTGCTATGTTTTCAGGATCCTCAATGTTGGAAATCTTCACAATTATATGTTTTGGTGTGTGTATACTTTCAGCCATTGTACTGGACACTCAGTGGGCTCTTTTGATGAGTAAACTCATGTCTTTCATTTTCAGGAAATTTTCTTGAATTATGTTGCTGATAATGTCTTCTTGTTCTTTTTTCTCTAGATTATGTGTATATAGAACTTCCTAGACTGATTCTCTGGTTTTCTTAGGTTTTTCTCTCCCATTTTCCATCTGGTTTTTCTTCTTTCTTTCTTTTTTCCTCGTAAGTGTGATATTCTCCTTTATCTCTCTGAAGTTATTACTGATAGAGTTTTTGAAGCTTTTTTTTCCTCCAAGGTGCTTTTTTCTTTTTGTTTATTTGGTATTTGACTTTCATAATAGAAGTTTTCCTCATATATCTTGTATCCTTAATTGCCTGTTCATATGCAAAAATGGGACATAGAAAGCCTATTGAAAACCTTGTGTGTGTATATGTGATACACTTGAGGGTGGTTTGGCTGGAATATTCTTTTGGATAAATTTCTGATGCTGATAACTTTAGTTTCTTTTTCTCTTGGGCTGGTTGAATTCCTAGAGAAGACTCTTCCAACCTACTGCCAGAGGGTAGAAGCCTGTTCAGTGTTATGGGAGCTGAGTGAGAAAAGAAGCCTGGGGGTCTCAACATCTTGCATTTTACTTCATCCACCTGTTTTCAATATGATATATCCACACTCATTAGTGTCTATTGTCTTGCAATCCAGAGACCTTCTTTTTACCCTCTCTAGAGAATAAACCTTTGTCATATAGTGGGTAGAGTAGGAATTTGAAGACTTGTAAGCAAACTGGTTTTAGCCTAACATGATTCCCTATTTCCTGAGATACCTGAGGTTCTGAGGTAGAAATTGGGTTGCTTCTGGGCTTTCCCTGATGTAGATAAGGATTTAGCTTTCCTTGTACTGTGATGTCAGTTACCACTTTTTCATCAGCTTTCTAACTTCCAAAATTTTTTTTTTTGCTATTGTAGCATCTCCCATCTTCACATTTTTCCTTATGGGCTTATGCCTTTAAGCAAATCTCTGTATTGGCATTTCATTATGGTTTTGGGATGGAGAAGAATCTGAAGTGTGAGTTCAGTCCACCATGTTTAACAGACGGTCTTCTATAGAGATTTCATGGATGTTCACCTCTACTTTTTTTTTTTTTTTTGCTAGGCTGACACTATGTTCTATACTCTAACACAGGGATGTTGCATGCACATGTTTTCACCTTAGGATGAATCGTTTTCAACTGGTTTCTTACTTCAATCCCGGAAACCAGTATTTTTTTTCTTTCTTTTTTTTTTTTTTGAGACAGAGTCTTCTTTTGTTGCCCAGGCTGGAGTGCAGTGACGCAATCTCGACTCACTCCAAGCTCCGCCTCCCAGGTTCACACCGTTCTCCTGTCTCAGCCTCCCGAGTAGCTGGGACTACAGGTGCCTGCCACCACGCCTGGCTAATTTTTGTATTTTTTTTAGTAGAGACGGGTTTCACCATGTTAGCCAGGATGGTCTCAATCTCCTGACCTTGTGATCCACCTGCCTTGGCCTCCCAATATGTTCTAATTGAGTCACTCCACTTATCTTTCAGACATAACCCTGCAAGTCTGAATTCTAACCTTGGACACAGCTCTCAGGCTCAAACCAGAATTCTTTTCCCTCATGATAGCCTTCTCTTTCACTAGAGGAGTCAGAGGTGGGCTGTTCAAATTGGTTCTGGTGTTACACTGTTGACTCATTAATAGAAGCATGTTTTCCCTAGTGTGAGCATTAAAATCCTAGTTATAGGGCACTCACTTTGCACATAATTGCATATTTTGGGACTCACTAGTAGGAAACTGGTTGAGGATATTCTGATATTCTAGAACATTTGTTTCAAAAGATACCTTGCTATGTTAGAGGCATCACACTCAATATTACAGCTATAAATATAGTTATTTTCTGAATTGTATTTTTAAAGAAACATACTTGCTGATAGGAACATTTTTACCTTGGATGGCTGGTTATATAATATCATATAAACAAAACAAATAATATAATAGCTAGAGAAATCTGTATAATCTTATAAAATTATGATTATCAACTCTAGTACTTCCAGCCTGCAGAAATCTTGGTCCTTTGTAAGACATGAAGTTGCCAAAAAGATATTCAGAGTGGTTTCATCTTAATATTTTCATATGTACATCAAAAGAATATGAATGCTTCCAAGATGTTAGTCTGTTTTGTTGAATTTCACAGCTTTGCATCCCGAGTCAGGAAGCTGTCATGGTGTTGTGCTGGTACACCAGTGCGGATGCCAGCATGTGCATATGCTGACACATATGCTAAACCAGGAGTCAAGACTCCAGCACTGAGATGAATCTTAGACATCTCTCATCTAAATTCAGAGCCAAGGAGGTCCTTGTAGGCAGGCTTTCCCTAAGCTTCCCTTCTGGCTATGATTTGAAATTAATCAATTTAATCATAGGTTAACATCAGGGTCCATGTAGTTAAGACATAAGACTTGACAAATTTTCATAGCCTAAGGCTACAGTCTTTATTGCCAGAGCAGTAAGCCATGGAACATAGTCATTGTGGTAGGAAAGATTTTTGTCTGCCTGATGTCTTTGTGGGTATCATTCCTTCCCAGTTCTCAGGTATGGATGTTCTGATAGGGCTATCTGCAACCTTTGAATCCAGAGGCAGGCACATGACCCAAGCCTGGACCATCAAAATGCTCATGCAGTTGACGGCAGTGATGGCTCAGGAGCCAGCATCTGACTCAGCAGGCTTGTCTGAGCCTGCCCATGATCTCTTTCTAGAGCTGTCTGGGATAAGGTGCTGTCTCTTGCTGGGCTGGTTGGCTGTAAGGACACCATGTCTAAAGCTGCTGGTGGTCATCTTTGCTACTCCTAGGAGAGAGAGTTTGAGAAACAAGTCAATACAGAGAAAGCAGAACCAAGGGATGGAGGAAAGGAGGCAGATTCCAGATGATATTCTTTGTACCCCAGGAATATCTCAAATCAGAAAAGCCCCTGAACTTTCTAATTTTGAGAGTCTGATAAATTCTCTTTTTGAAAAGCTGGTTTAATTGGATCCTACACTTGCAATTGAAGGAGACTGACTAATATGGTTATATTGGTCTTCACCAACTGTAATTTTTCTGCAAACTATGTATACTGGTCAGATTTTAGATGGCAGTCAAGTTGAATTACCCAGCTAAGCTGTCTGTATTGACGAGTTTAACTCAGTATTTTCTAAATCTCTACTTTGTACAGTGTAGACACCTGTAAACCAGCAATAACAAACTGATACTCAAGCTGCAAATTGTCCACTTTGACAAATTATCCACCTCTCATGGTTTAGAGTCATCCCTTGTAAATGATTACGGAATTACCTATTTCATAGAGACACTGTGGTAAGTATTTCAAATAAGTCCTTTAGGACCCTTGAATATATATATATGTGTGTGTGTGTATAATATATATATATATTTTTGAGACGAAGTCTCACTCTGTCGCCCAGGCTGGAGTGCAGTGGTGCGATCTCGGCTAACTCTGAGCTCTGCCTCCCTGGTTCAAGCAATTCTCCTGCCTCAGCCTCCTGAGTAGCTGGGACTATAGGCGCCCACCACCATGCCCAGCTAATTTTTTTGTATTTTTAGTAGAGACGGGGTTTCACCGTGTCAGCCAGGATGGTCTTGATCTCCTGACCTCATGATCCACCCACTTCAGCCTCCCCAAAGTGTTGGGATTACAGGCGTGAGCCACCGCACCTGGCTGAATATACTTAATTGTAATAGCAAAAGTTATTTTACTGTCATTATAGGATGTCTGTTAATTTCTCTATTGATCAGAATGTAGTAAGAATTTTCTCAAACTTATCTAACTCTAAACAGATGGATCTAAATATATTTTTTTTCAGTATAAAGTCTGAGAAAAGTTCAGATAGGTTTATCCTATTGTGTGTTCAAGTTACAAATATGGCTGATTTATGAAATGTTGACAGCTAGTATTCTAGGGTTTCAGCATGGCAATTCTTAAAATATTTAAGGAAAAGAGTTTTAAAAATAAATCCAATATTAAATGATGTAACATAACACATTGTTAATGAGAGACGTTAGGGTCTCCAAAGAATATGCATACAAAATAATCACATATATTTCAGATATTCATTGACTTGCTAAATCCTCTTCCAATCTCTCTTTCTTTTCCTTCCTTCCTTCCTTCCTTCCTTCCTTCCTTCCTTCCTTCCTTCCTTCCTTCCTTCCTTCCTTCCTTCCTTCTTTCCTTCCTTCCTTCCTTCCTTCCTTCCTTCCTTCCTTCCTTCCTTCCCTCCCTCCCTCCCTCCCTCCCTCCCTCCTTTCTTTCTTTCTCTCTCTCTTTCTTTTTTTTTGACAGAGTTTTGCTTTTGTCACCCAGGCTGGAATGCAATGGCACACTCTCAGCTCACTGCAACTTCCGCCTCCTAGAGTTAAGCAATTTTCCTGCTTCAGCCTCCCAAGTAGCTGGGATTACAGGTGCCTATCACCACGCCCAGCTCATTTTTGTATTTTTTGGCAGAGACAGGGCTTCACCATGTTGGCCAGGCTGGTCTTGAACTCGTGACCTCAGGTGATCCACTCACCTCGGCCTCCCAAAGTGCTGGGATTACAGGTGTGAGCCACCACAGCCAGCCCAGTCTCTCTTTCTATATAGCATACTAGAGCTCTTCCTTGTCTACATTAAGTTGGTCCTCTGTCCTCCCACCCTATTATTCTTTTGTAAAGACAGCTTTATTGATATAGAATTTACATATCATAAAATTCACCCATTTATGGTATACAATTCAATGGTTTCAATTCCATTATTATTATACAGAAAGTAAACTACACTGTTTATTTTCTTAATTGTACTTATCAAAATTTGTAGTTATCTATTTACTTGTTTATTTATTGCTTATGCAACATAATTCCAATTTTGTGAGAAAAAAATACTGTGTGCATTGGACAAAGATCAAAAGAAATACAGGATTATGGAGAGTTTTATTTTCTTTCTTGAAATTTCCTGTTTTCCAAAATTTCTCCAATGAGCATCATTTCTTTTTATCAGAAAATATGCACTACCTTAAAAGTGATCTTTAACTAAAACAATATGGGTGAATTTTAGCAATATAACATTAAGCTAAAAGACGTTTCAAAAGAGCACATACAACATGATATACTTTTATATGTCATACATTGTTTTATATGTCAAAACCAACCAAAATGAAAATATTATTTTATTTATTTATTTATTTATTTATTTATTTATTTATTTATTTATTTATTTTGAGATGGAGTTTTGCTCTCATTGCCCAGGCTGGAGTGCAATAGTACCATCTTGGCTCACTGCAAGGTCTGCCTCCCGGGTTCAAATGATTCTCCTGCCTCAGCCTCAAGAGTAACTGCGATTATAAGCATGCACCACCACACCTGGCTAATTTTTGTACTTTTTTTTTTTTTTTAGTAGAGACGGGGTTTCACCACGTTGGTCAGGCTGGTCTTGAACTCCTGACCTCAGGTGATCCGCTCACCTTGGCCTCCCAAAGTGCTGGGATTACAGGCGTCAGCCACCATGCCTGGCTGAAAATATTGTTATTTTTTGAATGAATATAAATGCAATAAAACTTACAACACAAAAAACAAGGGGGTACTGAACATGGGATTTAAAATGACTATTACTTCAAGTGGTAGAGCCAAGAGAATGGAATTGAGGACATATAATTAGGTAGAGTTTGTTGTTAAGGATCTAGTTTTTGTTTTATGAGTTCTTGTAACATTATTAAAATAGGAGATAGACAAATAGACAAATATATAAAATATATTTTATACATTTGTAAAATATAAATATTTTATAAACATATTGTCTCCTTATTCAAGTTGACTGTCTTGTGGGTTATAGCAGTTTTTGCAAGTAGATTCTGTCACTACCAGGGCCAGCACCACCTAATGATATCTCTGTGTCCTCCATCCCCTGGGAGGAGTAATGCGAGATGGGGTAGGGCACAGTCCTGCGGCATCCCAGCCTGCAGCTGTGCTGCTGATTGGGTTCCATCTGAGTGGCTAAAGCCCTGCCTTGGTTGTTCAGTGTTTTCAGCATTTTTCCCAGCATGGGCAAAGCCACCAAACTCATTCATTACCAGGCCTATCAGCTGCATCCACATGCAGCAGCACACCCACTATCAATTTGTACTAAGGGCAATGATTACAAAGAGGGGGAGAAAAGGAGATGATTGCAGGAGCATGGAGATAGCACCTTTTCTGACTGTCAGTTCGATTTCAGTGTGAAGAATTTTCAGTCAGAAACTACCTCGACATTTTGTGGTGCTCCTGATGTCTGCACAGCCCTACTTGCACAGTCTTTCCTGATGTGAGGTGTGTCATCACGTCTTGCCTCTGCTAGTCATTTGAGACACATACCTTAGATGAAAAGGATTTCTGAAGAGAAGAAGTAGAAATATGCCCTTTAATAAATCCTTCCAATTATAGAACCAGGTGTCTAGAATAGTCCTCAGAGAACTCCCCACTCAACTCTCTTCACTACACAGGCATCAGACGCAGGCCCTGAGAGATTGAATGTCTCGGCACCACCCGGCCGATCCCCCCACACTGGGAGGTCACCTGGCCTCTGACCCCCTGGCTCCCTTCCTAGCCCGCTTTCCACTACACCATACTTGTGGCATGTTCTACGTGTAGAGAAATGTGGCTTATAACCTCCCCCGTTATCATTTATTCTGCCTAATTTAAAAAAGAATTTATGACTTTACACTGCCTAATTTAAAAAAGAAATTAAAATAGTTTACCAAGTTATAGTACCCTAAAATATAGAAAAAATCTCAAAAGGGTAGAAACCGCTTGGAGGTAAGAGCCTGGGCTGACTTGGTTTCTGTGGTGGAGCCTTGTGGGTGTCCCAGTCTCCAAGGAAGTGAAAGTTTGGGAGTATCTTCATCCGTGTGTTAAAAAATAGTGAAAGCCTGCAGAAACACAAATGCAGCAAAAGCTCACTTCACCTAACAGACATACTACTGAAAAATCGCCTAATGTCAAAACAAATCCCGTGTTGTGTTGGATATATATCTAGGGTCTGCAGACTTGGTGAAGATAAGTCATGTTTGATTTTCTGAAAACTTTGCAGCTTGAGGGGCCAGGATGCCAGGGGCATCTGACAGGGAAGTCCTTGTCATACATGCTAAGAATAAAGCCCTCTCCCTTTTAGAGGCTAGCCCAGTGGAACCGGCTCCACTCCCTCCTCTCCTGTTTTATTGATTGATTGATTGATTGATTGCTTGATTTAGAGACACAGTCTCATTCTGTCACCCAGGCTGGAGTGCAGTGGTGCGATCTTGGCTCACTGCAACCTCTGCCTCCTGGGTTCAAGTGATTCTTGTATTTTAGCCTCCCAAGTAGCTGGGATTACAGGTGTGTGCCACTACGCCCACGTAATTTTTGTATTTTTAGTAGAGATGAGGTTTTGCCATGTTGACCAGGCCGGTCTTGAACTCTTGGCCTCAACTGATCCACCCACCTCGGCCTCCCAAAGTGTTGGGATTACAGGCGCGAACCACCGAGCCCGACCCCCTCCCCTGTTATTGACACTTAACTGCAAACCTGGGAGAGAAAGGCAGAAAGGAAGGAAGCATGTGGCTGGAGTTAACTAGATAAAACTACAAGATGTACTGGTAAGTGGTGGAAACAGGTGTTTGGTTATAAAGAGTGGTATCTGCTGTTGTGCTGGGTTTCACGTGATTTGTGTTTTCTCTGGTGAGCCCCGCTAGTATGAAGACAGTAGGGCTTTGCTAGAACTAGTGTGTTCTTGGGGTAGTAATGATCTCTTACTTGAGTCCTGGGAATCTCTGGGTCTCTTCCTTTTTTAATAACAAGAACTACTCCAATAACATTTTTGACTGTGATGTTCATAGATGGCATTAGCTTTTCGGTTTCATTCTTCAAGATAAAGTTGATATCTTAACAGGATCCTTTGAGGGTGTTATTCCAAAGGGGAGTGTGATCTGCGAATTTCAGGTTGTTTCAGGATAACGAAGAAAGTAGTTTGTGGAGAAGGGACTTTGAAACCGTAGCACATAGTTCCCAGCTTCTTCTACTTTGCAGAAAGCATTCTTAGGGGTGGGATGTGGATGGTGTGTGTTCTTGCATAAGGTGGTCTTGTTACTCAGAGTGCAGGAAGTTCCTTTGCTTCTTGGTTTGTGTTCTTTAATAAAGGTAACTTTAGGTGAATGAAACCTTTTTGTACATTTTCAGAAATCTCCAAGGTTTGAATTATGCCAGGATATCAGCTTTTTATAGCTGAACTGCCTGTTGTGTGGGAGCCCCAAAATATGTAACATCATTACCTCTGTAAACACCAGTTTGTCAGCCTCTAGACCCACTGTTCACAGCTGCATCAATCCTGGAGAAGATCCACACCTTAGAATGATTTGGTTTCGTTGCTCTGTTGGGACCTTCACTGAGTCTTACCCAGGGGTTCTTACAGTGTGTCTGAGGTGTGTTCCCCAACTGGCCCTGGGTGCAGAAATTATATTTGCAGTCAGATAATTTATAATTTGCTACATATGGCCGGTCTTTTTAAAGCAGTTTTCTTTCTTTTGCATTTTGACACACCCACTTCCAATTTACTATTAGCTGCCCCCCGGTACCTTCTCACCACAAGGGACTTATATTAGATATCCGTAGGCTCCAAGAGAGAGAGTGATTGAGAGAGAAAGAGCCTAGTCACATTACTTGCCTCCTGTTTTATTTTAATATCATTACTTTTTACATTACTGTTCCTTGAGCCTTGTACATTAAACATTAGATAGAAGTCAAGGTTATAGTCATGGGATCAGAGAGAGGAATCTACATTCCTTGATGACTCTAGGCTGGAACAGGACTGAAGGGAGCACAGGAGTGGCTAGGGCTACAGTCTGTGCTTCTGCAGAGGAGCATGTGGAACAGAAGGTTGAGGCAAGAGGCTGCGTGACACAGATGAAAGAGCATGGTATTTTGGAGTTGGACAGACCTTAACTGGAATGCTAACTCGGCCACTGGTCAGCTATGTGGTCTTGGGCAAGTTACCTGGCACCTCCGAACTTTAGTGACCTTTGCCTTATCTGTAAACTGGACTTGCAAGATTGTTATGGTAATCAAGTGGAATAATAGATAGTAAGTACTTATTGTCACATATAAGGCATTTCATAAATATTATTTTCTCTTTCTTTCCATTATGAGGGAATGAGAAAAAAAGGCAAAGACATGAAAATCCCCACGTTCTATTAATGACAGCTTCCATTTTTCTTTCCTATATTTTATTTATTTATTTATTTTTTATTGTACTTTAAGTTCTAGGGTACATGTGCACAACGTGCAGGTTTGTTACATATGTATACATGTGCCATGTTAGTGTGCTGCACCCATTAACTCGTCATTTACATTAGGTATATCTCCTAATGCTATCCCTCCCCTCTACCTCCTCCCCACAATAGGACCTGGTGTGTGATGTTCCCCTTCCTATGTCCAAGTGATCTCATTGTTCAATTCCCACCTATGAGTGAGAACATGCAGTATTTGGTTTTCTGGTCTTGCGACAGTTTGCTGAGAATGATGGTTTCCAGCTGCATACATGTCCCTACAAAGGACACGAACTCATCCTTTTTTATGACTGCATAGTATTCCATGGTGTATATGTGCCACATTTTCTTAATCCAGTCTGTCACTGATGGACATTTGGGTTGATTCCAAGTCTTTGCTGTTGTGAATAGTGCCGCAATAAACATACATGTGCATGTGTCTTTGTAGCAGCATGACTTATAATCCTTTGGGTATATCCCCAGTAATGGGATGGCTGGGTCAAATGGTATTTCTAGTTCTAGATCCTTGAGGAATCGCCACACTGTTTTCCACAATGGTTGAACTAGCTTAAAGTCCCACCAACAGTGTAAAAGTGTTCCTATTTCTCCACATCCTCTCCAGCACCTGTTGTTTCCTGATTTTTTAATGATTGCCATTCTAACTGGTGTGAGATGGTATCTCATTGTGGTTTTGATTTGCATTTCTCTGATGGTGAGTGAGGATGAGCATTTTTTCATGTGTCTGTTGGCTGTATGAATGTCTTCTTTTGAGAAGTGTTTGTTCATATCCTTTGCCCGCTTTTTGATGGGGTTGTTTGTTTTTTTCTTGTAAATTTGATTGAGTTCTTTATAGGTTCTGGATATTAGCCCTTTGTCAGATGAGTAGATTGCAAAAATTTTCTCCCATTCTGTAGGTTGCCTGTTTACTCTGATGGTAGTTTCTTTTGCTGTGCAGAAGCTCTTTAGTTTAATTAGATCCCATTTGTCAATTTTGGCTTTTGTTGCCATTGCTTTTGGTGTTTTAGATATGAAGTCCTTGCCCATGCCTATGTCCTGAATGGTATTCCCTAGGTTTTCTTCTAGGGATTTTATGGTTTTAGGTCTAACATTTAAGTCTCTAATCCATCTTGAATTAATTTTCGTATAAGGAGTAAGGAAAGGATCCAGTTCCAGCTTTCTACTTATGGCTAGCCAATTTTGCCAGCACCATTTATTAGATAGGGAATCCTTTCCCCATTTCTTGTTTTTGTCAGGTTTGTCAAAGATCAGGTGGTTGTAGATGTGTGGTATTATTTCTGAGGGCTCTGTTCTGTTCCATTGGTCTATATCTCTGTTTTGGTACCAATACCATGCTGTTTTGGTGTCTGTAGCCTTGTAGTATAGTTTGAAGTCAGGTAGCATGATGCCTCCAGCTTTGTTCTTTTGGCTTAGGATTGTCTTGGCAATGCAGGCTCTTTTTTGGTTCCATATGAACTTTAAAGCAGTTTTTTCCAATTCTGTGAAGAAAGTCATTGGTAGCTTAATGGGGATGGCATTGAATCAATAAATTACCTTGGGCAATATGACCATTTTCACAATATTGATTCTTCCTATCCATGAGTATGGTATGTTCTTTCATTTGTTTGTGTCCTCTTTTATTTCACTGAGCAGTGGTTTGTAGTTCTCCTTGAAGAGGTCCTTTACATCCCTTGTAAGTTGGATTCCTAGGTATTTTATTCTCTTTGGAGCTACTATGAATGGGAATTCATTCATGATTTGGCTCTCTGTTTGTCTATTACTGGTGTATAAGAATGCTTGTGATTTTTGCACATTAATTTTGTATCCTGAGACTTTGCTGAAGTTGCTTATCAGCTTAAAGAGATTTTGGACTGAGACAATGGGGTTTTCTAAATATACAATCATGTCATCTGCAAACAGGGACAATTTGACTTCTTCTTTTCCTAACTGAATGTCCTTTATTTCTTTCTCTTACCTGATTGTCCTAGCCAGAACTTCCAACACTATGTTGAATAGGAGTGGTGAGAGAGGGCATCCCTGTCTTGTACCAGTTTTCAAAGGGAATGCTTCCAGTTTTTGTCCATTCGGTATGATATTGGCTGTGGGTTTGTCATAAATAGCTCTTATTATTTTGAGGTACGTTCCATCAATACCAAATTTATTGAGGGTTTTTACCATGAAGGGCTGTTGAATTTTGTCAAAGGCCTTTTCTGCATCTATTGAGATAATCATGTGATTTTTGTCGTTGGTTCTGTTTACATGCTGGATTACATTTATTGATTTGTGTATGTTGAACCAGCCTTGCATCCCAGGGATGAAGCCCACTTGATCATGGTGGATAAGCTTTCTGATGTGCTGCTGGATTCTGTTTGCTAGTATTTTATTGAGGATTTTTGCATTGATGTTCATCAGGGATATTGGTCTAAAATTCTCTTTTTTTTTTTTTTTTTTTGTATCTCTTCCAGGCTTTGGTATCAGGATGAGGTTGGCCTCGTAAAATGAGTTAAGGAGGATTCCCTCTTTTTCTATTGATTGGAATAGTTTCAGAAGAAATGGTACCAACTCCTCCTTGTACCTCTGGTAGAATTTGGCTGTGAATCCGTCTGGTCCTGGACTTTTTTTGGTTGGTAGGCTATTAATTATTGCCTCAATTTCAGAGCCTGCTATTGGTCTATTCAGGGATTCTACTTCTTCCTGGTTTAGTCTTGGGAGAGTGTAAGTGTCCAGGAAATTATCCATTTCTTCTAGGTTTTCTAGTTTATTTGCATAGAGATGTTTATAGTATTCTTTGATGGTAGTTTGTATTTCTGTGGGGTCGGTGGTGATATCCCCTTTAGCATTTTTTATTGCGTCTATTTGATTCTTCTCTCTTTTCTTCTTTATTAGTCTTGCTAGTGGTCTATCAATTTTGTTGATCTTTTCAAAAAACCAGCTCCTGGATTCATTGATTTTTTTGGAGGGGTTTTTTGTGACTCTATCTCCTTCAGTTCTGCTCTGATCTTAGTTATGTCTTGCCTTCTGCTAGCTTTTCAGTGTGTTTGCTCTTGCTTCTCTAGTTCTTTTAATTGTGATGTTAGGGTGTCAGTTTTAGATCTTTCCTGCTTTCTCTTGTGGGCATTTAGTGCTATAAATTTCCCTCTACACACTGCTTTAAATGTGTCCCAGAGATTCTGGTATGTTGTATCTTTGTTCTCATTGGTTTCAAAGAACATCTTTATTTCCGCTTTCATTTCGTTATGTACCCAGTAGTCATTCAGGAGCAGGTTGTTCAGTTTCCATGTAGTTGAGTGGTTTTGATTGAGTTTCTTAGTCCTGAGTTCTAATTTGATTGCACTGTGGTCTGAGAGACAGTTTGTTATAATTTCTGTTCTTTTACATTTGCTGAGGAGTGCTTTACTTCCAACTATGTGGTCAATTTTGGAATAAGTGCGATGTGGTGCTGAGAAGGATGTATATTCTGTTGATTTGGGGTGGAGAGTTCTGTACATATCTATTAGGTCCGCTTGGTGCAGAGTTGAGTTCAATTCCTGGATATCCTTGTTAACTTTCTGTCTCATTGATGTCTAATGTTGACAATGGGGTGTTAAAGTCTCCCATTATTATTGTATGGGAGTCTGAGTCTCTTTGTAAGTCTCTAAGGACATGCTTTATGAATCTGGGTGCTCCTGTATTGGGTGCACATATATTTAGGATAGTTAGCTGTTCCTGTTGAATTGATCCCTTTACCATTATGTAATGGCCTTCTTTGTCTCTTTTGATCTTTGATGGTTTAAAGTCTGTTTTATCAGAGACTAGGATTGCAACCCCTGCTTTTTTTTGTTTTCCATTTGCTTGGTAGATCTTCCTGCATCCCTTCATTTTGAGCCTATGTATGTCTCTGCATGTGAGATGGGTCTCCTGAATACAGCAAATTGATGGGTCTTAAGTCTTTATCCAATTTGCTAGTCTGTGTCTTTTAATTGGACCATTTAGTCCATTTACATTTAAGATTAATATTGTTTTGTGTGAACTTGATCCTGTCATTATGATATTAGCTGGTTATTTTTCTCATTAGTTGATGCAGTTTCTTTCTAGCATCGATGGACTTTACATTTTGGCATGTTTTTGCAATGGCTGGTATCGGTTTTTCCTTTCCATGTTTCGTGCTTCCTTCAGGATCTCTTGTAGGGCAGGCCTAGTGGTGACAAAATCTCTCAGCATTTGCTTGTCTGTAAAGGATTTTATTTCTCCTTCACTTATGAAACTTAGTTTGGCTGGATATGAAATTCTGGGTTGAAAATTCTTTTCTTTAAGAATGTTGAACATTGGCCCCCACTCTCTTCTGGCTTGTAGAGTTTTTGTCGAGAGATCTGCTGTTAATGTGATGGGCTTCCCTTTGTGGGTAACCCGACCTTTCTCTCTGGCTGCCCTTAACATTTTTTTCCTTCATTTCAACTTTGGTGAATCTGACAATTATGTGTCTTGGAGTTGCTCTTCTCGAGGCATATCTTTGTGGTGTTCTCTGTATTTCCTGGATTTGAATGTTGGCCTGCCTTACTAGGTTGGGGAAGTTCTCCTGGATGATATCCTGCAGAGTGTTTTCCAACTTGGTTCCATTTTCCCCATCACTTTCAGGCACCCCAATCAGACGTATATTTGGTCTTTTCACATAATCCCATATTTCTTGGAGGCTTTGTTCATTTCTTTTTACTCTTTTTGGTCTACATTTCTCTTCTCACTTCATTTCATTCATTTGATCTTCAATCGCTGATACTCTTTCTTCCAGTTGATTGAGTCGGTTACTGAAGCTTGTGCATTTGTCACGTAGTTCTCGTGTTATGTTTTTCATCTCTATCAGTTCTTTTAAGGACTTGTCTACGTTGGTTATTCTAGTTAGGCATTTGTCAAATCTTTTTTCAAGCTTTTTAGTTTCTTTGTGCTGTTTACATAGTTCCTCCTTTAACTCTGAGAAGTTTGATCAACTGAAAACTTCTTCTCTCAACTCATCAAAGTCATTCTCTGTCCAGCTTTGTTCCGTTGCTGGCGATGAGCTGCATTCCTTTGGAGGGGGAGCTGCACTCTGATTGTTTGAATTTCCAGCTTTTCTGCACTGCTTTTTTCCCATCTTTGTGATTTTATCTGCCTTTGGTCTTTGATGATGGTGACGTACTGATGGAGTTTTGGTGTGGGTGTCCTTTCTGTTTGTTAGTTTTCCTTCTAACAGTCAGGACTCTCAGCTGCAGGTCTGTTGAAGTTTGCTTGAGGTCCACTCCAGACCCTGTTTGCCTGGGTGTCAGCAACGGAGGCTCCAGAAGATAGAATATTGCTGAATGGCGAGTGTTGCTGTCTGATTCTTGCTCTGGAAGCTTCGTCTCAGGGGTGTACCCAGCCGTGTGAGGTGTGAGGTGTTGGTCTGCACCTAGTGGGGGATGTCTCCCAGTTAGGCTACTCAGGAGTCAGGGACCCACTTGAGCAGGCAGTGTGTCCATTCTCAGATCTCAACCTCCATGCTAGGAGATCTACTGCTCTCTTCAAAGCTGTCAGACAGGGACATTTACCTCTGCCGAAGTTTCTGCTGCTTTTTGTTTAGCTATGCCCTGTCCCCAGAGGTGGAGTCTACAGAGGCAGGCAGGCCTCCTTGAGTTGTGGTGGGCTCCACCCAATTCGAGTTTCCCAGGGTCTTTGTTTACCTACTTAAGTCTCAACAATCACGGGCACCCCTCCCCCAGCCTCGCTGCCGCCTTGCAGTTAGATCTCAGACTGCTGTGCTAGCAATGAGGGAGGCTCCGTGGGCATGGGACCCTCCGGGCCAGGTGTGGGATATAATCTCCTGGTGTGCCGTTTGCTAAGACCCTTGGTAAAGTGCAGTATTAGGGTGGGAATTACCCGATTTTCCAGGTGTTGTGTGTCTCAATTTCCTTTGGCTAGGAAAAGGAATTCCCTTCCCCCTTGTGCTTCCCAGGTGAGGTGATGCCTCGCCCTGCTTCAGCTCTTGCTGGTTGGGCTGCACCCACAGGCCAGCACCAACTGTCCAACAGGCCCCAGTGAGATGAACCTGGGTACCTCAGTTGAAAATGCAGAAATCACCCGTTTTCTGTGCCGCTCATGCTGGGAGCTGGAGGCTGGAGCTGTTCCTATTCAGCCATCTTGGGCATGCCCCCCCTTTCCTATATTTTTATAATGCTTTAAACTATGTGGGTAATTGTTTCAGCTTTTAATCTTCCCACTGAATTACTTAATTACATTTATGACAACCACAATTCAATGTTGAGTACATCAATGGAGCTGTTAATTTATTCTAATGAACTTACAACATGGCTGGATATTTTTTTCACCATTGACTTTGTGGTGATAGAAAACTATGCTGCCTGTCATAGATTTATCTTGCTTTAATCATATTTTAATCAAATCAAATTCCTTAAAAGTCCAGATAAGGGTCCCCCTAGAGGAAAGGAGTAAGATTTTCTCTGAAAAGTGTATTTAAGCCTGATGGTTTATCAGCCTGGTTGAGTCCCACTTCTGCTCTCAAGTGTTAGCATGGGAAACTTGGCGGACATTTTTTTGGAGGGGTTGGGAACTTGGGAGGAACATTTTTCTGGAGGGATTGGAGGCTTGGGAGGAATGCATAGTGGTGGAGGAGAATAAATGAGATTAGAAATTTCTTTTTCCAAAGAAAATGGCCATTCTGCACATCTGGAGAGGGTGCTGTCATTTGTTTGGTTCCCAGATGCTTCGCAGTCCACACTTCTAGGAAGACCCCTGCCTGCCAAGTCATCATTGCCTTCAAAGGAATTTCTTTCTCAGCAAGGTGATAACGTTCACTGCCATAGCCTCCCCTGATTAATGCTTTAAGATTGATTGCTGGTCCTGCCTGGCAGACAGGCGCTGAATTTCCCATTTAGTACTCTCAGGTTTTAAACATTTAAAATGGCAGTAAATAAAACACACGCTTTTCAACATCCATTTTTCCCCTCAGCTCACAGCTTGGGAGTTTAGGTTAATCTTTTTGTTATAACCGGGGTTTGAGATGAACAAGGAAAGCTCCCTAACAGTTCTTTCTGTGGTTTGTTTCTTATTAAATTAAAAAATTTGTCATTTATTTATTGGAGAGGAGGGAAGAGGCTTGGTCATGGATACTAGTTGCAAAAATGAATTCTAAGCACAGGTAGTGGCAGATTAAAAACATTTTAGCAATTAGTATTTTCCACATAATGGTTTAAAACTGAAAAAAAAATTATCTCCAATTGCTGCTAATATTACAAAGTAAGAACAGGCTGATAGATCTTGCATACAAAACATTTCTCTCTGGGAAAATCTTCACCCTTCTCTTTCTTAGTTATAAAAAGACAAGGCAATAGCCTTTTTAGTTTGTGTGTAATGATAAGAATTTCTCCATGAAAAATTTATGAAAGCTACTAAATAAACACATGGAGAGGTATAAGAACCCTAACTCTATGAAACACAAAATTTAGATCCACCTATCATGTAAATTAAACATTCCTCAGAAGAAACTTAGAGGTATGTTAGAGCTTTAAATAGGACTGTTTATATTAGGATGAGGTAAAGACTGACATTCAAAAGTTATTAACCAACATGTGTCTCCCCTTCTATGGACTTTACCTAATAAGATTTTTTAAAAAAAAATTCGATATTATTTTGAATTAACAAATCCTAATCGTATATATTTATGGGATACATTGTGATGTTTTCATGTATGCATACAACGTGGAATGGTTAAATCAAGCTAATTAGCATATCTATCACTTCAGTTACTTACCATTTTTTTGTGTAGAGATATTTAAAATTTACTGTCTTAGTTATTTTGAGATATGTAATACATTATCATTGACTATAGTCACCCTGCTGTGCAATAGATCTCAAAAACTTATTCCTCCTGTCTAACTCAAACTTTGTCCTCCTTGACTAAGAACTCCTTGTTCCCCATTCACCCCCCAGCCCTCTACCTCTGATTATCATCATCTAATAAGAACGGTTTGGCACTTAGAATTTGAAGAGGTAATTTCAATGACATGAAGATTTTTCATAATTTTTAGTGTTTTATCACAAATGTATCATTTCTTTACATATATGATTTCAAAGGCTTTCTCATATTCTTTAACCTAGTTATATGTCTTATGCACACATGTTTATTTTATGGGAGTGTAACTTAATGAAAACTAAGGGCAAATATGATTTCATTTCTAGAAATTTATTTTCCCTAATAACATTGAGTTATACTTCTATAAATTTTATTCCCTCTCAACTAGGGATGGAGGATGAAGAAAACAAAACAAAACAAAACAACTCTGGCCTTCTAAGTTCTTGAAGATCAAAGCTGCCATCTTGAGGAGTGTCTCCTCTCAACTCAAACAAATGGTGACCCTTCCAGCTAAGGCCCAGGACACCTTTGTTTGCCCTGGAATACTCTTCTTTGATTCCGCCCTGAGGCTGCATCTGGGGCACTGTAACTGCCCCCTTCAGTCTGTCCCCAAGCTACAGGGCAAACTCCCATGGGATCCATGGTGAAACCCTAGGCTGGGAGATCAGACTGCAACATGCAAAACAGTTTTCTCAGATCACATTATGTCTGAACACCTGAGCACTTGGGGAAAGAACAAAGTAAAAAGCTAACATGAAGGCAGTTTACATCAAGGTAAACCTTCCAGAATATATTTCAAGTCAGCCTGAGCTATCAAAGTGATTGGAGCCACTAAAATAATTTATGTCTTCATAGGAGTTTTCTTGAAAAGCAGAAGTTCCAAAAGCAATGCTGCAGGCAGTCTAGTGTCTCTGATGATTCTCTGGATACATTGTAAAACACCACAAGCAGTTAGTGCAAGGGTATGAAACACAGCGCCTTTTTTGAGTTCTATCTGCCTCTTTAAAAGCATGATTTTAGGGGGAAAGAGAGAAGAGGGAATCAAAATGTTCTCCCTCCTTGTTTCAGTGGGAGAGCAGATGCCCTCTCACTGCCATGGTCAAGATGCCCATGGATGGAAGAAAAGGTGTTGGGAGGGGCAGTGATTAAGGACATAGAGCGGCAACTGCCTTGAGAAAAGGGAAACTTAGTCAGAGATGGAAAAATTAAGTCTTGAACTCCTGGGGGAACTTACTTTGTTTTTTAAGGTTTGTATAACTTTCTCCCATATGCCTACCCATTTCCCAAAATGATTTGAGATGGATTGTTTTCATCCAGGCCAGTCTTGGAATAGGGATGCCCAGCAGGGCCCAGGGTCTGGCACCCTCTCCTTGGCCTTGAGGTCAGATACATTGGGTAAGTGATGAGTCCAGGCCAGAGGTAGGGGTGAGGTGGGGGGAGAAGGGATGGTACCACCTGCTGGTGCTAAAGGCTCTCATCTACTGGCCCCATAGAGTTTGTGTGTCTGTTTGCATGCATGATGTGTGCACACACATGTGTATGTGTAGGGTGGCTGGTGGGAACCAACTCCTTCATTCCTCCACATGTTCTCCCAGGGCTCTAGGCTGCCATTTTGGACAAAGCCTCACCTGTATTTGTTCTTCCCCCACTGTGGAACACCTCTGCCTTCGGTTTATTGCTGCTTTCTCTGGTTATAATTTTGGTTCCATTGAGTAAAACTGGCCTTAATGTTCATTTACATGAGATTTTGCCTGTATTTGCCTGCACGTGTGTGTGTGTGTGTGGCACACATATATAGATTCGCATTTGTACCGGGGGAGGTGCGCCTAGTGGTCCCCTCTGTGTTCTACACCTGTGAGAGAAGTTCCCAGCTGTTTCCCAGCTTAAATTTAGCAGGGAGGTGAATGGACCCTCTGTGGGTTTAAATAAGGTGTATGGTTAAGCAGATGTTGTTTTTCCTTTTATAACTTGCCACTGATCATCTCATTAGGGACTGGAATAAAGTCATGAGATTATAGTCTTATGTTGCTAAGAAGGGGAAACATAACAAATCTACTAGCATTAATTTATATACCATGATGACTCAGTAAAAATCTTTGTAGATCTTGAACCTTAATCAAAGGAATAACTCTCATGGTGGAAAAATTAGGCTAGGTGGAGAACGTTCAGTGTCCTTCAGTCATACATAGTAGTTATCACTTGCTGATCCCAGGAAACTGGTAATGCTTTAGAGAGAATGTTTGTCATGTTGAGTTTGAATTAACTGTAGCTATTCAGATGAGTATGTGGATAGATAGTTGGGAGTACAGTTGTGGAGCTTGAGAAGGCAGGTGAGGGCCAGAGGTGTGAATTTGGGGGCCATTGGTCTGTGGGTGATAGTGAAGCAGCGAACATTTGCAAGATTACAGAGGGAGAAATGAGAGGAGAAGCTGCCTAGGGTGAGCTGGGATAGAAGCGTGGGCTGCACGGATGCAGGGACCGTGCTCTTGGTGACTTGTGAGACTGATAAAAAACATACACGAACTAACTGCATAACACTGCAAGCGTAAGGGCCATGTTTAGTGGAGGGTTACATGGTCTTTGTAAGAGTTATTGAAAATACATCTGTTAGACTGGCCATTTCGTGCAAAGATGAAAGTTCATAGAATTCAACTTACCAAAGATTTACTAACGGTTAAATACCATGTTCCATGCCAACAGAGAAAATTCACACATGTATTAGATCAGTTCTTGTTCCCAAGGAGTGAGGGAGACAGATGTGCAAGTGTCTTACTAGAATATAAAGCCGAATGAAATAGAGTGATAACAGCTGGAAACAGTGGGGACTTAACAGAAAGAACAATTCATCTCAAAGCGGGACTCCAGGGAAGTTTTATCCAAAAAGTGGAAGGCTAAGACTCCAACAGACAAGGAAGTGAGGGGAGAGAATCTGAGAGTGAGGACCCCTCTCAGTCTCAGGCTTGCTGGTCTAACACTGAGTATTAGGGAGATCTCTGGTCATTCTCCAAGGGCAGCCTCTCTAACTTCTACACACCAGGCCCTATATGAGAAAATAAGAGCTGACAAAATACAAACCCCTCTCCCCAACTGGCAGTGAATGGTGACTTTCAACAAGTACTTTCCAATGATACTTTCAAACAATGAAAATGGTACTTCATGGTTCCTTAAGCATGGCAGAGAGAACCACCAGAACACATAATGCAACTCACCTAATATTCCTATTGAAATACAGTGGGAATCACTTCAATAGCACTGAGAAAATTCCAGTGAGATAAAGTCTATTTTAAAAAGTATTGTTGGCCGGGCGCGGTGGCTCATGCCTGTAATCCCAGCACTTTGGGAGGCTGAGGCGGGCAGATCACGAGGTCACGAGTTTGAGACCATCCTGGCCAACATGGTGAAACCCCATCTCTACCTAAAATACAAAAATTAGCTGGGTGTAGTGGCTCGCGCCTGTAGTCCCAGTTACTCGGGAGGATGAGGCAGGAGAATAGCTTGAACCTGAAAGGCGGAGGTTGCAGTGAGCCGAGATGGAGCCACTGCACTCCAGCCTGGCAACAGAGTGAGACTCCATCTCAAAAAAAGTATTGTTTTAGCAGTTGAAAAAGAACAAAATAATAACTGACCAAAGCCGACCAGTTTGGTGGAGTTTATTCTAGTGGAGACAGTGCTTGGAGGCCACATCCACTCTGTTCTCGAAGGGAGAAAGAACACCAATGAAAAGTGAGGCATTGCTTTCCTTACACTTACATTTTTCCTGGCATGCACAATGTTGCCAGTGCATATGTCGAGGTCTTTGCGTTTGAAGCGTGGATGCTGAAGTTTAGCCCTTACTGCATATATTCATTATGTGAGATTTATTTTAAAAGAGTCTGTGAAGCTGGACATGGTGGCTCACATCTGTAATCCCAGCACTTTGGGAGGCCAAGCTATACGGATCACTTGAGACCAGGAGTTCGAGACCAGCCTGAACAATATATCGAGACCTTGTCTTTTCAAAAAAAAAGTTTAAAAATTAGCTGAGCATGGTGGTGTGCACCTGTAGTCCCAGCTACTTGGGAGGTTGAGGTGAGAGGATCTCTTGAGCCCAAGACATGGAGACTCTAGTGAGCTGAGATTGTACCAGCCTGGGCAACATAGTGAGACCCTGTCTCAAAAAATAAAAGAGTCTCTCAATTTTATATATGGTTCTCCCTTCTTTGTATCACATTTTAGCTAGTACACTGGCTAAATTGGAAATCAACCTGGGCAAGATCTTGTTTCTTTTCATGCTGTCTCCCTAAAAGTGAAGTGCCAATCCATTTGCTGACATAACAAAAGAAGCAATCAGAATATGATATAAATATAAGTAGAATATCTTTCGCTCTCTTAAGGCTTCTTTGGCTATCTTAGACTTAATAGTTCTCTTCTTTTTACTGGTTTTGTGCTTTCTAATTACAACTGTTACATATCATGTTGGGTAATAAGAAGTAAATTACTGCCGTCTTTGACCTGAGTGACCTGAGGGCATGAGTTGTCTTATTCAGTAGTTCCAGCACCCAGCCTGGTCATAGGCACATAGCATGAGCTCCATGGTTCCTCATAGGAAGATCGGAGTACTATAGAAATTATAGCATCCTAAAAACCCATTTGGATTTTCTAATGCCGTTCTTGTCTATATTGGTCAACCTGCGAGAGTATTTGTGAATACAAATTATGTTCCCAAATACATCCTAGCCCAGATAAGACAATGCTTGGAGGAGCTGTCATCTAGTGGGAAAAATTAATAGTCTAGATACCACTGGGTCCTAATCCTGGCATTGTACTACAATCCTTGCAGCTGAAGGCAGTTTGTTTACCTCTCTAGGTGCTGTGCTGCCGTCTTTAAAGTCATACCACTGGACCACATCAGTATTGCAAGGTGCTTGGGTATTATTAATGAAGATAAAGTGGGATCATTATTTTCTATGATTTGGGCTTTTGTGAGTTTATTTATTAATGTAGTCTTACCATCACCCCCCTCTTTTTTTTTAAATAGGCATGCCATATTACTGCATTTTAGTAAGCTTCTGATTAATTAGAATTTCTAGATTATTCTAATTGAACTGCTGTTCATATTTTATGACTTTGCCATGTACTTTTGAGACCTGAAAAGGTCTTCACAATGACCCAGTTAAATTTAATTCTGTTAGTTTTATCTAGCATTTCACTGGTGATGATACATTTGAATCTTGATTCTATATTCTATCATATTAGTTATCCTGCCCACTTTAAGATCATCTATAGATCTGATAAATGTGTTTTCTATATTTTTGTCTAAATCATTAACTTGAAATACTAACTAGAACAGATTTAAGGACAGACCCCTGTAGTACTTTGTAAAAGACTTTCTCCCTGGTTGATAAATGATTAATTAACTCCCTGGTTATACTTGTTTATAACTAAAGTCATGTGTTGCTTAATGATGGGCATATGTTCTGAGAAACATGTTCTTAGGTGATGTCACCATTGTGCGAACATCAGAGCGTATATTTACACAAAGCTAGATGGTATAGCCTACCACACACCTAGGTTGTGTGCAGTAGCCTATTGTTCCTAGGCTGCACACCTTTATAGCATATGACTGTACTGAATACTGCAGGTAACCGTAACACAATGGTAAGTATTTGTGTATTTAACATAGAAAAGGTACAGTAAAATATGGTATAAAAGATAAAAAATGGTATGCTTGTATAAGGCACTTATCATGAATGGAGTTTGCAGGGCTGGAAGTTGCTCTCGCTGAGTCAGTGAATGAGTGGGGAGTGAATGTGAAGGCCTAGTAATGATTGTTCACTACTGTAGACTTTAGAAACACCTACACTTAGGCTACACTACATTTATAAAAATATTTTTCTTCAGTAAAAAATTAACCTTAGTCTTCTGTAACTTTTTCACTTTACAAACTTCTAAATTCTTTATACTTTTGACTTTTTTGTAATAACACCTAGTTTAAAACACAAACACACTGTACAGCTGTACAAAAACATTTTCTTTATTTATATCCTTATTCTATAAGTTTTTTCTATTTTTAGAATTTTGAATTTTTATTTACTTTTTAAACAATTTTTTTTTACAAACTAAGACACAAACACACTTAGTCTTGGCCTCCCCAGGGTGAGGATCATCATTATCACTGTCTTCCACTGCCACATCTTGTCCCCCTGGAAAGCACTGAGGCAATAACCAGCATGGAGCTGTCATCTCCTATGATAACAATGCTTTCTTCTAGAATATCTCCTGAAGGACCTGCCTGAGGCTTTTTCGTGTTTTCACATTAGTGAAGACCCTGAAGATGTCACTAGGCAATAGGCATTTTTGACCTCTATTATAATCTCATGGGACCACCCTCTCTCTGTATGTGGGCTGTCCCTGACCGAAACGTTGTTATGCAGTGTGTGACTGTAGTTGTAAATCAATGCTACTGGACTAGCTGTCAGTCAATCATATGCTTATAAAGATTCCAATCCTATCTGGCTCAAGAATTTCAGGGGACTCACTGGGTTGGATTGGTTTTAATTTGTACTACTTGAAAATTCAATATCAATCTAAATGTGAACTTCCCCTACAGGAGTAATCAAGACTCCCGAGGGGGCCCTGGGACCCCCTTTGTCCTCCAATAGAGGTTCTATGAGTTTGCAGGATCTTAAAATTGGTGTATGGAAGGCCTTGAAAAGCTCAGCTGCCTGGTTCTGTCCTGTGATCTTGGAACAAAACTGGCTTTGGGGCAAATTAGAAAGTAGATTCAAATTGTTTCATTCCAGTTTGATGGCAGCTTTCCCTTCTTCTGTGACACATCTTCTTGCTATTGGAGGTGGCTGGGGTCTTCCTGGTTTCTTCCAGCTTTTCCTCTTCTGTCTCTCACTAGCCAGGTCACACACTCCTCTGGACTTCCCTCTTCTTATCAAGAGTTTGTATCTCCTTTTCATTCTTCGGTGACCATTGCATGCTGCTCGGTGATAGAACGGAGGTACTTGCTTGCACAAGTGCTCGTGTACACAAACATACAGACATACACCCACAGACATATACACACAGACATACATCTACAACAGACATACACAAAGATGCACATAGAGACATACATGTACAAACAGACATACACACACAGACAGACACAAAGACACACACAGACATGCAGACACACATATACATGCCTCCCCCACCACCCAGACACACATGCTGAGTCACTGATGGGCTAGGGAACCTCAGTTCTCCCAGCCACACACAATCTCTGAGAATTGCCCTCCGGCTAATGTCTGCACCACCCTCCCTGGCCCATTTTCCTGTTGTAGATGAAGACAGAGCAGGGCTGGCCTCATGGGCGTGTGACTGTGCCTACAGTTAGAAGGGTCCTGTATTTCTTTTAACGCTCTGCTCTTGTTATCTTGAAATCCGTAATTCCTTTCGAACAAGTGATCCTGCATTTTAATTTTGCACTAGGCACCACAAATTATGTAACCAATTACAATACAATTATGTAACCTATTACAGGAGTTATGTGCTCTGTAGTGTGATGTACCTGTGCCCTATATCTGGGGACTCCGTCTGAATGCTAGCAGCTGCTAGAGGAGTCTATTTCACATTAATTTTCCTGCTGCATATTTTCCAATAAACTATCTTCCAATAAACTATCTTTTAAAGCTGTTAACAAGTGTTTTCTAAGAAAGTTCACTCAAGAATTCACTCTGATGAAACTATTTGTTTTACTATCCTGTGGCTGTAACTGTGCAATCTGTTCTCCTTGCCTGCTGCCTAGACAGAGCCAATTTATCAAGACAGGGGAATTGCAGTAGAGAAAGAGTTTAATTCACACACAACCAGCTGTACACGAGACTGGAGTTTTATTATTACTCAAATCAGTCTTCCAAAAAACTTGGGGATTGGGGTTTTTAAGGGTAATTTGGTGTCTAGGGGTCAGAAAGTGGGGAGTGCTGATTGATCGGGTCAGCGATGAAGTCACAGGGAGTCAAAGCTGTCTTCTTGAGTTAGTTCCTGGGTGGGGGCCACAAGACCAGATGAGCCGGTTTATCGATCTGGGTGGTGCCAGCTGATCCATCAAATACAGGGTCTGCAAAACATCTCAAACACTGATTTTAGGTTTTACAGTAGTGATGTTATTCCCAGGAGCAATTTGGGGAGGTTTAGAATCTTGCAGCCTCCAGCTGAATGACTCCAAAGCCATAATTTCTAATCTTGTGGCTACTTTGTTAGTCCCACAAAGGCAGTCTAGTCCCCAGGCAGGAAGGGGGTTTGTTTTGGGAAAGGGCTGTTATCCTCTTTTGCAAAGTTAAACTATAAACGAAGTTCAACTATAAATGAAGTTCCTCCCAAAGTTAGTTCAGCCTGCACACAAAAACGAACAAGGACAGCTTGGAGGTTAAAAACAAGATAGAGTCAGTTAGGTTAGATCGCTTTCACTGTTATTTTCTCAGTTACAATTTTTGCAAAGGTGGTTTCTTGGTCACAGTTGTCTCTAATTCTGATTTTATTTAATTTTAATGTCCATATGATCCCTAATTTTTCTTTTTACTTTTTCCTTGTTTTTTTTTTTTTTTTTTTGAGATGGAATCTTGCTCTGTCTCCCAGGCTGGAGTGCAGTGGCGTGATCTCTGCTCACTGCAACCTTCACCTCCCAAGTTCGAGTGATTCTCCTGCTTCAACCTCCTGAGTAGCCGGGACCACAGGCATGCACCACCACACTTGGCTAATTTTTGTATTTTTAGTAGAGACGAAGTTTCACCATGTTGGCCAGGCTGGTCTCAAACTCCTGACCTCACGTGCTTTGCCCACCTCGGCCTCCCAGAGTGCTGGGATTAGAGGCATGAGCCACTGTGCCCAGCCTGTTCTCTAATTTTTAAAAACTCCAACCAGAACAAGTCTATACATAAGTCAGGAAAATATGCAACAAACATTTGAGAGTCAACAAATATTTACTTTGGAACTACTAGGTGCTGAACACTGTTCTAGAGTCTGGGGATGGAGCAGAGAATATAATAGCATCCCTGACCTTTTATAGCCTACATTCTAGTGAGGAGAGACAGACCATAAGCCAGCAAAACAGAAGTAATAAACTAGGAAGCACATAGATGAGTGAGAAAATTGCATGCATAGACAAACGCTAATCAGAAGGTTAAATAGGGTGATGTGGTAGAGGGTGACTGGAGGTGGTTTTAGCTTGGTGGTCTGAACAGGTCTCTCTGAGGTGTTGACTTCTGAGTTGAGACCTAAATGATATTCTAGGTAATGTAGTTTTGGTAGGGGTTTAAAGTATTAGCTGTAGCTCAAGCATGTTCACTGTTTTTGTGAACTATGACATCCATTTAAATGATGTTCAAAGAGGAATGGTGGGACATCTCAAGTCAAACAAACATCCTGCACTCAGTGTATGAAGTCTCCAACAGGTTTCACTGTAGGGCATTTCCATGCAAGTTACACCTCTCCTTCACTTTGCTGTCAAGGCACCAGGCTTTGTTATGTGTCCTGTAGGGGGTAGGGGTGGAGCACTTTACTAGGAGTGGTTTGTAGTTTCAGGGAAAGTGGAAGCTTCAGAACCTACCCCTCCAATTTGCTGAAGAAGGCAGGACAGAACCAAGGAAAGGCAATAAAACCATGAACCACAGAAACACCTGCACCACCAAGTACATGCCCCAGGGGCAAAAGGGATGTTAGTGCCACTGGGACCAGATGGGATCCATTTCTCCATGTGCACTGATTTTTCCTACACGGCTTCAAGCTAACCTCCCACTCTCACTATCTCCATTTCAGAACCCAGATCCTTTTCCCTCTTTCAGTTCATTTTGAGAAGGCAATGTCAGAAAACAGAGTGACATATGTGTCCAAAGGCTCAAGGGCTTGGCAAGCACTGGCTATAGTTTTTACCACTTAATTGACAATTATTCATGGCCTCTTGTGATTATTTAATTACATCCCCAACTGAACTTATCATTTTACCCCAGTGCTCCTCCTCTGACTTCACTATTCTATTTCTCCGTCTTTCAAATCCTGCTGGTCACTCATTTGCAATTCCTACATGTTTAAAGCAACTTTTACTCTCCCTATTTCTGACCTTTTGAAACACCCTTGTAACTAAGTCCTTGTGTTATAGTCCATCTGATTGAAATTTATGGTATGATCTCTGGTTTCTTGATTGTGTGATAATGTAAGCAATTTCTTTCCTCAGTTACTTCTTTCTTTTTTACTATTGTGATATATACTTTTATTTCTCATTGATAAATGGTTCCAAATCATACTCCTAGGTTTATATAGCACTAACACTTAAACACATTGTAAAGCTTCTAGAAGGCTTATAATACCTTGTGTCTTCCAGCATTATCTCCCAGACTGGATCTCATTTTTTCTTTCTACTTTTCTTCCCTTTTTTCATAAAAATTGTATATATTTAAAGTGTACAACATGATGTTTTGATATACATAGTAAAATGATTACTATAGTCAAAAGAATTGATTATCCATCACCTCACATTGTTACTTTTTTTTCTTGTGGTGACAGCAACTGAAATCTACTATATTAGCTAATTCCCAGTATCCAATACAATATTGTCACCATTCTGTACATGATATGTCTAGACTTATTCATCCTACACAACTGCAAGTTTGTATTCTTTCACCAACAGTGACTTTTTTTTCTTGAGTCATCAATTTCTTTCCTTTTTTTCTTAACTTTTATTTAGGTTCGGGGGTACATGTAAACATTTGTTACATAGGTAGACTCGTGTCACAAGGGTTGGTTGTACAGATTATTTCATCACTCAGGTATTAAGCTCAGTACCTAATAGTGATCTTTTTTGCTCCTCTCCCTCCTCCCACCCTCTACCCTTAAGTAGACCCCAGTGTCCATTGTTTCCTTCTTTGTGTTGATTCATCAATTTAAAACACTTTTTTATTGACTCCCTGCTATAAATAGAAGCTTAAGCTACTTACACAACACCCATCTCTCCCCTGTCTTCCAAATTTTGGTAATCATTATTTTAATTTTTCAGTATTTCTTTGAAAAATATACCTGTAAACCTCAAACCTTGTGCAATCAGCTTTAGAGAAGGTCTCTTGACTCCTCACCATGCTAGATGAGTCCATCTATATTCTTATCCTTCCTTATAACTCTTCCGTGTTATCCCACCTCCCATCTTCTGACCATGAACTTTGATTTTTTTAATTATCAAAGTTGTTAACATTGACATTTTGTTCTGTAACAATTTTAAATCTTGTATAGTAGATTGGTTCTAAAGCTGAAAGCTATTTTATTATTATGCATGAGAATAACACGTTGCCATTTCACAATCAAACATTATATTTTCTAAGATTGTATTTCCACAGGCTAAGGTTATGTTTTCTTCTCTTTATGTCTAGCATCACAAACTCTTGACCCTCAAGACACGCTATACTCACTGTACAGGTCAAAAGGATAAATGCTTTTTCTTTTCTTGTAATTTATAAACTATTCAAAATCATGCAATATTTTAGTATTTTAGTTTGTTTTGTATTTGGGCCATGATTTTTTTTTTTAAGATAGCGTTTTTCTTGGAGGTCCTAAATGTGAATTCATTATTGAGATAGGGCACTTTTTTTTCTCTCTCTCTCTCTTTTTTTTTTTTTTTCACTGTGTCATTAATAACAAGCATCATGGTCATTCTATATATTTGTACGTTGCTTGGAAGCTATAAGTTTTTTCTTGGAGATATCATTCATGGAATGTGCTGACATCCTGTTCCAGTTGGACCAGTTGCTTTCTCAGCCTCACACACAGATATCATCCTAGAATTTCTTTTTATTGGATACTTGGTTGAGTTTCATTCTTCTTTTTATTTTTGAATTTCACTCTTTGTGTTTAGCTGTCATTTTTCTGGAGTAAATCCTCAAGTAACTTTCTCATAAAAATTGCAAAGGGGTAAACACTCTGTATATTCTCTGTGCAAAATTGTTATGATGATGTATGTAGGCGTTGCCATTTTGCTCTGCTTAGATGGTCTTCCTTCTAGGTATCTGCTATAATAGCAAGGCTGACTGGAGCTCTGTGTTTGAGGGTGGAATATGTTGATTGTCAGACTTCACTCTACGGGAAGCTGGTAGGGAGTCAGCCTTTAGACAAAGAGGGGACTTGATATTCTTGAATGAGGAGGGTCACTGGAGTGTCATTGTCTCCTAAGCAGCCTTAATTCTTTCCAGGAAGTTGAGTGAACTTCTTGAGAGAGGAGACCTCTAGTTGTTGTTTTGTCTGGGGGAGATGAAGGTAAAGACAGATGTCCAGTGAGCCTCTGGTTTTGTTCTCCTCTTTGCCATGCCCACGCCAGACTTGCCAGCTCCTAGCCTGCAGGGCTAGTTATCTTCCTTCTGTGTGGCTCTTCTCACCCTTCTCTCAGTGTCACTCATTATCCTCACTTTTCATTTGCTGTCTTCTCTACTCCTCACTTGCTTGCTTCTCATACAATGTTTTAGCATATTTTTGCTTTCTTTGGTAATACCCTAAATGTTTTTTCTGTTTTCCTCCATTTTTCCTATAACTTGAGCCAGATTTTCTCAGGCAAGAACACGTGCCATTGCCCTAATGAGATTATAAGCCTGGGCATGGCGTTAAAGGTGGCTTGTCCAAATCTGCTTGGTACAGGTTAAGGCACTGAGGACTCAGGAGACTGAGTTGTCCATGTTCGCACAGCTAAGCTCATGACAGGGCAAGGGCTGTGTCCAGCTCTCTTGCATGTCCTGCCTGTGCTTACTCCCTAGATTGCAGGTTTTTTCCTGTGCCTGGGAGAATTCATGTGAAATTTTGTCACCTTAAGTGGAAGATCTGTTTATGATGAAAAATGCCCTTTAGTGTAAGAGATTCCAAAAGGCAGGTTCTTAGACTATGTTGGATAGATGTAGTAGCAAAATTTTAGGTCTTTCCATAGCTCCAAATTATTAAACCTTTGTTTGGAAATAATAGAGTTTGGGGATTAGAGATACAAAAGGAGGATGAAGAATCTGCCCTTATTGAACAGCTCTGCTACCATCATATTTTTCTTCTTGTTTGACCTGATTTAACAGTGAAGCAAGCTCTGATGAGACTTATAGACTATTTGCAAATGGTTGCAAAACTGCAGCCCTCCCAGAAGCTGGATTTTTTTTTCTATTTAGTTTTTTTGTGTGACTTTGTGACAGAATTATATGCAAGTAGAAGTTAGTTAAGTTTTATTCGCATGTGTATGCTTTCGAGAAACTTCGTGTGGAGAACTTGACTGATATACTTTGCACCAAACTGTTAGGAACATTAAGTGAATTAAATGGCGGGGGTAATGCATCTGTTTTATAATAGGTGCTGGAAAATGGACTATCACCAATATTGTGTAGTCAAGGATGGAAGCAGGAGGCTAATAGAGTTGCAGTGTGTATGCTGAACAAAAGATGACTTTCATTCCAAAGAAATGAGATAGAGAAGCACGAGTCTTACTTCTGTTGTCTTCCATGGAGGACCTTGACAGGAAGAGCAAGTTTTGTCTCAGTGATGTGCAGAGTTGGTCTTTAAGTTGCATGACACCACCATTATCTTGCTCTGGCTTAAAAAAAAATTATCAGCTTTGAGAAAAATAGTCTTAGATTTTAGGTTTCTCCTTCCCTGCCAGTCCAGGGTGATATGAACATTTTGAAAAAAACTAGAGGTAGCTTTTTATCACACACAAAAAAGAAAAAATTCCCTCCTACACATTTGTTTTTTGAAGGACAGGTTTCTGCTTCTATCTTTTTGTTTTCTAGGATGAGGATGATGAATGGCAGTTTCCAGATGTATTTCTCAAAAAGATGAATAAGAAAGAGCTGTTTCTGATTCAGGCTTCCAATTCCTGGGAGCAATGGATGAAGTAGGAAGTAGAGAGAGCTGTGGATTACAGAAACGTCAACATGAGGAGCTGCTTTTCTTGTAAATGCATTTCATTTGGAAGGCATGTGTGCTTAACGAAGGATTTAATTTGTGTGGAATTAAAAAACCCAAACTTTTGACAATACACGTGAACAAAACTCAAATTGCACTGAAGTATTTACAAATTTTAAGTTACCGTCTTTGGCATTCTAGCTGGATTATTCTACCTAAAATGCAGATCTAACTTTGTTACTTTTCTGATTGTGGTCTTGTTGTGCTGCTCCACAAACTCCTAAGCAATAGTGTCTGAGCCCATTGTACATTGCCTTCTCTCTCTGTCCGAAGCCTTATTTTCCACCCTTCCTGCTTGACACCTGATGCATTATACTGTAGTGGTTCCTTCATACTCTGCTGCTCTGCACTTCACAAAGATCCTTCTCTCTGGAATACCCTTCCTATTTTTATTTGGCCAACTCTTACTGGATAAACCATCATTCTGTCCTGAAAGTCTTCCCTTAAACTAGGTGGGACTAAGACCCACTTTTCTAGACTCAGTGGCTTCCGGCTTACTACTGAGTATCTTACATTTCTCTTTAGGTGTAAGTTGACCTTGTAGACTATGAGCATCTGATGAGTGGAGGACTATGCCTTATTCATTTTTGCATGTGTTGGGTGGGTGCAGTGCGGACCATGTAATATGTGCATAGTAAGTGTTTGCCTATAACCTCTAAATATCCAACTCAAGTAATATTTCAGTTACTTCCTATTTAGTACTAAGACTGAACTGAAAACCCACAAGAAAGTTTCATGATGTTAGGTGGTAAATAGGCAGTTAGTTCAGGAAGTAAGTAACAGATTATTATTTTTCTCCCAGTGGCAGGGTCACACTATTTTTAATGAATTTGGATAAATCTACTACCTGTGCAAAGCATATGTGTTCATACAGCAAGTGCATTAGGAATCACAGATAATACTTTGAATCAAGGACTATAAGAATTGCAAAATGTCCTTAGATATCTTCCAGGTCAATTATCTATGTGATGCAAGGATCCTTCCCACAATAGTTCTGATAAATAGTCATGCAATTTCTACCTAAACACCTCCTGTAATGGCCCCTCTTTATCTCACCAGGAAGCTCAATCCATTTTTGGATCACTTTAATTTTCAGAAGGCTTTTTATATTGGCTCAAATCTACTTCTTATAGCATTTATCCATTGGTCCTGATTCTTCCTCTTGAAGAGGAGGAAGACACAATAAATCTAATTTCTCTTCTTCCTTTAACCTTGCAGATATTGGTGCGTCATCAAGTGTCCCATAAGACTTCTCTTCTCCAAGTGAACTTTTCTTAAGTTCTGTAATTGTTCTTCATATTCTGTGCATTCTGTTCCCCTTACTATCCTAGTCACTCTACTCTACTGTGCTTTAGTTTGTCCAGAAGTGAACATGAGAGTCCAGGTTTGCTTATCAGTGCGTATTTGAGCAAGACCGGGGCACACGTTACACTGAACACTGTAATTCAGTTTCTGAAGCCTGAGATTTCATTACCTTTTTTTTTGACAACCACGAAACTCTGCTGACACATATGGAACTTTCAATTAATAAAAACTTCTAGGATTGTTTCCCTCGTACTGCTACTAAGCCTTTTTGGGATCTGCTTATCCTGCTTATGCCTTCTGAATGATGCTATATGAAAAATTTCAAATCAATAAACATTGACCAGCTACTTGATAATATTCATACTTGTAGATCAAAACCAGAATGTAATAGTGCCCATGCCTGAAGATCGAAAAAGTACTTTCTGATAGTTCTTATTTTATTTATTCATTTTTCTTTCTGCATGAAGACAATCAGATTATAGTCAGCAAACCATTTAAATACTAAAATTTTCATAATTTATCTATTTGTATCAGTATTGTTATTTAGAACACTGACCCTACAAGGTTATATACCTAGTCCAACAATGCCTTCTTTGTTGGTTGATTAGGACAATAACATTTTTGGGGGGTGCCTACTTAGTGCTTAGAGCTTAGTGTTCAAACCATTTTTCAAACTTCAACTTTCAAATTGCATTTAAACCCAGTGCATGAACCACACAGAAACATTATTCTCACTGTTTTCAGTCACATTTCTTCTTTCTGAGTACAAGGTTCTAGTTCAGTGGTCTTGTCTCCATATGACCTTTAGTCACCTCCTGCAATCAATTACATCCTCAATGATGGCTATTACTCCGTTCCCCTTTGAATATATTAATACATGTCCCCACGCCGGCCCCTGGAGCAGTTGGCCAAACAGCCTCACCTCCTCTCTGTTTAAAAGTAGGACTCCCAGAAATTCTACCTCAAGGCCCAGATCCTGCCAAAAAGAGATTTGTTTCCTCCTCCATTCTTAGACCAATTACCAAATAAAGCACTCCACAGAGAATCCAGATGAAATATTTCTCCACCCAGTTGGTAAGAAAAGTAATTAAACCAACCTGCTGTGCTGAGCAGGCCTGCAGCAATGTGACACTTAGTTAGAGCAACTACCGTAGATAGGAACTCAGCTGCAGGCTCCTGTCAGACCGATCTGGGCATTTCTTTTTTTTTTTTTTTTTTTTTTTTTTTTGAGACAGAGTCTCACTCTGTCACCCGGGCTGGAGTGCAGTGACCGGATCTCAGCTCACTGCAAGCTCCGCCTCCCGGGTTTAAGCCATTCTCCTGCCTCAGCCTCCCGAGTAGCTGGGACTACAGGCGCCCGTCACCTCGCCCGGCTAGTTTTTTGTATTTTTTAGTAGAGACGGGGTTTCACCGTGTTAGCCAGGATGGTCTCGATCTCCTGACCTCTTGATCCGCCCGTCTCGGCCTCCCAAAGTGCTGGGATTACAGGCTTGAGCCACCGCGCCCGGCCTGATCTGGGCATTTCTAACCACTGTCCTTAGCAATGTTCACAAAGCGCCTCGTCTTAGACTCAGAAAGGCAGCTCACAGCCCTTAGGGGTATGGTATGAGGTAAAATAAAAAAATAAACAATTTAAAAGCATGCATTAAGTGTGCTTCTCAGTCTGGCTGTAGATACAAGGCTGTTTGCAGAGCTTAGATAAATAAGAATAAGGGCCTACCTAGCTGGATCTAGCATTTGCTTGCTCTCAGAAGTTGCAGTGACAGGAGAAGAACTTTTGTTTGGCCAGGTGTAGCCTTTGCTCTTATCAGCCACCCTTTCCCACCCTTGTTGGTACCATGAAGTTTAGGGAGCATATGACGTCTCCTAATAGAAATCACTACACATTCTGTAATCTGCAGTTCTTATTCAGGGCGATCCAAATCACTGTCATTTCTTTCTACTAACCAGATTTTGCTGAAATTCTGGAAAACTCTGGAATACTTTTTTTTCTGTTTGAAAAATCAAGCAACACATATTTCGTTTTAAATGGCAGACTGAACGAAGTAGGTATAACTCATTTTCCTATGTCATTGCATAAAATTTGGTTACAAATCTACTTAATCTTTCTTATTAGGAAACAAACAAAAAGTTAGAAGAAATGTCAAGCTGTCTAGCTGCAACAAGGAATATATTGCATTTCGTCAATAATAGTAATAGTGATGATTGCGGGGCTGATGACAGTAATGATGCCATGGGTTTCTTTAGTTGGGAAAATTGACACAGTTGCATAGACTGGTGGTATGCAAGAAGTCAGTCTGAGTAATGTAAGTTTTAAAATTAGTGAAGCAAGAATTTTAATGATTTCAAAAAGGGTAGTACTAATACTGTGTATGTACAAAGCACTATGAAATGTATAAAGCATTTTCACATGTCAACAAGGGATATTGAATGGATATTCAATAAGGGATATTGAAATGTGAAAAATCCCTTACTGAAAAGAGATTTTTCATTAGGGGATTTTGGAAACGCAGGAAGCAAGGTTCAGATGGTTTAAGTGGCAAGACCTGGATTTACTGTTCTGTGTGCCACCTATTCTCAATTCAGTAAAACTGACTCAGTCAATCCAAGTTTTCCTGATTTGGTAGATTTATGAAAGCCTATATATTGAACTCATTTGTGACATGCAGACTCTTTTTTAAAAAATTTGTTTTTTATTTTAATGGTTTTTGGGAAACAGGTGGTGTTTGGGTACGTGAATAAGTTCTTTAGTGGTGATTTCTGAGATTTTGGTGCACCCATCACCCAAGCAGTGTATGCTGTACCCAATGTGTAGTCTTTTATCCCTTACCCTGCTCTCACCCTTTCCTCCAAGTTCCCAAAGTTTATTGCAACATTCTTGGTTTTCCATTCCAGAGTTAATTCACTTAGAATAATGATCTCCAATTCCATCTAGGTTGCTGTGAACACCATTATTTCATTCCTTTATATGGCTGAGTAATACTCCATTATATTAATATCTCTATATCTATGTCTATATAGATATAGATATAGATATATAACATTTTCTTTATCCACTCATTGATTGATGGGCATTTGGGCTGGTTCCATATTTTTGCAATTGCAAATTGTGTTGTTATAAACATGCAGGTGCAAGTATCTTTTTCGTATGACTTCTTTTCCTCTGGGTAGATGCCCAGTAGTGGAATTGCTGGATCAAATGGCAGATCCACTTTTAGTTCTTTAAGGAATCTCCACACTGTTTTCCATAGTAGTTGTACTAGTTTACATTCCCACCAACAGTGTAAAAATGTCCCCTTTTTACCACATCCACACCAACATCTATTTTTTTATTTTTATTTTTTCATTATGGCCATTCTTGCAGAAGTGAGGTGGTATTGCATTGTGGTTTTGATTTGTATTTCTCTTATAATTAGTGATGGTGAGCATTTTTCCATATGCTTGTTGACCATTTGTATATCTTCTTTTGAGAATTGTCTATTCATGTGACATATAGACTCTTAATCCTAATGGTGACAAAAATATCTGTAATGGAGATGATATATTAAATTTTTTCAGATATATTTCTATTATAAATTTTGGTATATTGGGGGCTTCTCAATTATTGAAATAATGAGCTGAAAAGACCAATGAAAAAGGCTTTTCTAAATCTCTGTAGCCTATCAGTGATATGGTCTGGAGGACTCAGATTATTTAGTTTTTTCTAGAAATGTTCAGAAGATTCCTGTTCTGCCTCTGTAGGTGAACCAAAGGTCTTCCTGGATAGAAGGAAGACATGATGTTGAGGAAAATGAACAGTTTTTCCCTTCTATTCTGAGAAGATTATGGAAATCAGAAGGTCAGGTGTCAGAGCCCTTGTTTTTCTTCTTTTAGGGCCCAACTTGGGACAGGGAAGGGACTGTGGCTTTAGAAAGTATTATCTGTATTGGTATGGATGATCTACAGAAACCTTTGCTCATTTGGGCTACTGTAGTGAAGACTCAAGCCCTTAGGAAAATCATAGCTCTAGTAGGCTTGGCACTGTGGCCATTATGGTGCCTGAGTAAATGTAGGTGATATCAGGAGCCCAGGTCTGCCATTCTGGACCCCAGGGACTTATGTAACTCCAAGTCCCAGGGAGGAGAGGTGGAGATGCTGAGGGCCCTGGTGAACCAGCAGAGTCCTTCATACAGGAGAGAGTTCATTTTGGGTAAGGATTTAAAGATGAGAATAAATAGCTCAGATCCTGGGTTCCAGCAGTTGGTGCCAGCACATGATCTCAAATGGCCAGGCAAGTCCATTTGTTCCTCTGTGGTCATCTGTTCAGGGAGAAACTCAGTCTGGGTCCTCTGCAGCAGAGGCCCAGTGAGAATCCAGATGACCAGGTAAAGCTGTGAGGACCCCCTTTCTTCCTCTATCATACCATCATTAATGAGCATCCCTGGCCCCTCCAACCAGTCACTTTCTTGAATTGGAGGCTGAGGAGGGAAAGATTTTATGCAAATAGATCAAGCAATTAATTAAAAAGACTGCCATAATTATTGCATCAGATCAAGGTTGATAGATTGAAAAAGCATTTTATTTTATTTTTTCCAGGTTTGCTCTTTTTTTTTTTCAGGTTTGCTCTGGGGGATTAGGGTTTGTGAAGATGATCAGATGGGTTATGGAGAGAAAGCATAAATTTCCATATTTGATCAAAGCTAAGATAACCTTGATTATTAGAACCATTGTTTAATCAATTACTGAAAAAGAAAAAAAGCTACCGCATTAGTCAGGGTTCAAGCAAAGAAATAGAACTAGTAGGAGCTATGTATTAAGAGATTTATTGCAAGGAGTTGGCTTATATGATTGTTGGGAGTGGTTAGGCAAGTCTGTATTCCAAAGGGTAGGCCACTAGGAAGGGCAGGCTGAGACTCCCAGGCATGAGTCCATAGGCAAAATTCCTTTTTCACCAGGGAATCCTCAGCTCTGTACTTAAGGCTTTGCAACAGATTGAATCAGGCCCACCAAAACTATCTAGGATAATCTTCCTTACTTATAGTCAACTGATTAGGGGCTTTAATCACATCTACAAATACCTTCAATGCAACACTTAGATTAGTATTTGATTGAATAGCTCGAGACTGTAGCCTAGTCAATTTGACACAAAAACTGACCATCACAGCTACCAATTAAACTGTGGCAAGTTCTGGTGAGACATATTTCAATTTTAGAAGTGTAAAAACATAAAAAAAATTAGAATTTATGAGATGTGGTACGTTTTCTGGGTATAGTGCAAGTAATTGAGAACTGTATTACCTAACTTTATTTAGTAATTCTGGGGATTAGTAGTGATTTTGTAATCTTGTAATGACTTGTAATTCTAGGGATTGGTAGTAATTACAACTACCCCTTTGCAAAGAGAAAGCCCCAGGTACCAAGAAAGGGAAGTCACTTCCTGAGGATTACATCAGGCCAGGCTGGAATTAGGATCTTGTTTCCACCCCCATGTTCTTTCAGTCCGGATCCCTATATCTTATTAGAATCACAGGCAAAGAAGATTGGTGAAATGTGAATTGTGTTTCCCTGGCTGGTATCTCTGATCATCTGAGAGTTCCAAAGTGTGTAAAATGATTTCGTGAAGCCTAACGGAAAGTCTGCATTTCATGTGAGGTAAAGTTTTGTGGGCTAAATAAGATGTTAAATTGCTTTGCTTTTAGCCAGAGTTTTATGTAGACCCTTTGGTCACTTTTCTGTCACATGCTCGTCAGAAACTGTGATGACCAGTTATTTAGGTTGTGTGGGTCATTCTCCTGCTTCCTCTGAAGTTCATTCTCTACCTTCCCTCACTGCATCAAAGGGAATCACTTTTCCTATGGTTACTTGCCAATGACTTCTGAGTAGGTTCAGCGAATGGGAGGCACCAGAGGAAGCCTAGAGGGTGGGAGAGGGGAGAAGCCAGGGAGTGGCTCCCTTCTTGCTCTGCCCTGGGCTGGGTCTCCCTCAGTGGCTGTGTTTCTGCAGTGGCTCTCACTTTGCCTGGATAGTCACTGCCTGCACAGTCCCATCCCACCAGGCAGCCTCCACCATAGTTCTGGCTCCCACTGATGGTCGCGGCTTTTGGACGGCAATAGCAACGTCTCCTCTTATTGTTCCTTTGGCTGTAGGAATGGCAATGGCTTTCTGCTCTTGTCTCGCCACTCCTTAGGGACTCTTTCAGGTCTCCCATCATTCACTTAATGAATTCCTCATAGCAAATTTTCTGTATTTGGAATAGCTATAGTGGTCCTATGTTCCTGATATGTAGGATTAAAAAATTAATTATTCTGGGAAAAGTAAATCAGTTATTACTTGAGAGATACATATTTGGGTAGATACCATCATTCAAAACATGGCTTCTGTGTTGGGCTGTTTTTGTGTTGCTATAAAGAAATATAAATCTGGGTAATTTATAAAGAAAAGAGGTTTAATTGGCTCATGGTTCTGCAGGCTGTACAGGAAGCATGGCTCCAGCATCTACTTCTGGTGAGGCCTCAGGAAGCTTGCAATCATGGTAGAAGGTGATGGAAAGCCAGTGTGTCACATGGGGAGAGTGAGAGCAAGTGGTAGGGGGAAGGTCCCAAACTTTCAAACAACCAGATCTCACATGTACTGACTGATGGCTTCCTTGCAATTCCTTAAAAAAGAATAAAATTGATTGCCATTTGAAAGCATGCGGACTGTTTGAAGGGAGGGCTAGAATTTGCTGTTCAATGTTTAGCACATTCTGGGAGACTAATAAACACTGATTCAAGGAATCCAAGTCTTCCAGACTCATAAGCCATTCGTGAGTCACGTTATCACCAAGGAAATGGAGCGAGACCATTCCTGAGGGATCTGCCTCCATGATCCAGTCACCTCACAACAGGCCCCATCTCCAACACTGGGGATTACATCTTAACATGAGATTTGAAGGGACAAACTTCCGAACCATATCAGCTCCCAAGAGGAAAAATATGAAAAAGAAGAAAAGGGACCTTGGCAGTGAAAGGGCTGGGAAGCCTTGAGCAGTAGAGGCACATATGGTAGTGCTGAAGTGAGCCTTAGCAGCCACCAGAGAAATAGGGGTACTTGTCCTGGGCCTCTTAGCAGTTCACAACTGAACAACCAGGACCAGAATGCAGTTGTTTTTGCCTCCAGCCACATATTACATAACGGAATTGGAAGCACTTGGAATCAGAGAGAACCAAGTTAAAATCCCAGCTCCACTGTGCATTTCCGCTGTGACTTCAGGCAAGCCTCTTACTGTCTCCGAATCTCAGTGTTCTCATCTTGAAATTGAAACTAAACTTCCCAGTGTTCATGAAACTGTAAGGAGTCACTTGTAAGTGTACTTGGTGGAGTGTTTGGCCAGAGTAGCCACTAAATATGTTACATTTCCTTCCTCCCATTCAGGACTTTTCTATAACACTATCCAGGAACAATTAAAATTTCAAAGAAGGTAGTTTCTTTTTTTTTTTTAAAAAAACTTTCTTAAAATTTCTGCCTTCCCCTTTTGCTGACTTTCAACAAAGCAAAATAAAGGAGCTGACCAAATGCTTTAATAATATAACTTGGCTGGGCACGGTGGCTCACGCTTGTAATTCCAGCACTTTGGGAGGCTGAGGCAGGTGGATCACTGAGGTCAGGAGTTTGAGACCAGCCTGACCAACATGGTGAAACCCTGTCTCTAGTAAAAATACAAAAATTAGCCAGATGTGGTGGTGGGAGCCTGTAATCCCAGTTACTCGGGAGGCTGAGGCAGGAGAATTGCTTGAACCCAGGAGATGGAGGTTGCAGTGAGCCAAGATTGCGTCATTGCACTCCAGCCTGGGCGACAGATCGAGACTCCATCTCAAAAAAACAAAAACCACAAACAAACAGACAAAACCCTCAATGTTTTAAAAAAATCTTGCAATTCCTTAAAAAAGAGTAGAATTGATTGGCATTGAGAGCAAGTGGACTGTTTGAAGGGAGGGCTAGAATTTGCTGTTCAGTGTTGAGCACATTCTGGGAGCTCAACATTGATTCCTTGAACAACTGATTTCTTGAATCAGTGTTTATTAGGCTTCCAGACTCATAAGCCATTTGTGAGTTAAAACAAGCCTCCCTTGTAGTTCTTGGACATCCTTCTCTACACTATCTGTAGTTGTCATTTTGCCCCTTACATTACAGTAAGAAGTACATTTGTATGGAGTTATATATGCCACAGGCCTGCTCTAGGACACTTGGCAATCAGCAATCATTCAGACCTGCTTTCCTTCATTTTCCTTATTGGTTCCAGGTTGAACATAGGTCTTGTTACCTTTCAAGGGCCTGCTCCTATGGGCCCATGCCCCAGGAGCCCTAAGCCTTTTGGCCCAGTAGAAAAGCTGAGTTACATGAGAAGGCAACAGCCTCATAATGACCCTCAGCCCCAGCATTGTTACCCCCTACACTGCTATTGTAGGAGTGTAAAGAAGCAGTCGTTTGGACTACTAATGCCGCTCTTCTCTCTCGAGATCACCTTGGATTGGACAACACCCAAATGAGCAGGATTGCTTTTGCTTTCAAAACGGTGATACCTGGAGCACAGGTATATCACATGCTTTGAAAACTATGTGGTATTAATGTTTTATTAACTGTGCTTGAATATTGGGCATCCTCCTATATTGCACCTTGATATTCTTGGCTGTATATGGGGAGTTCTTTCACTTTTAAGGGAGGTGGACTTAGAAGTTTATTGTTTGTGTTGTGATTTCCTTTCAGGTAGTTCCACCGTGTCTAACAATGATGCAAAGCAGGCAGAGAGCTGACCTAATGCTTTCAAGTGGGGCAGAGATAAGCAAACAGATTTTTCCCTGATTAATGCTATCAGTTTAATTTTGTTGAATAAATGGATGGAATTAGGCTGAGGAGTGCAGGTTCTTGCCAGATCCACCAGAAAAGGTGGTAGATAGAGTTATAATTAGAGTAGTAATCAGAGGGGTTTGAATTCTGCAGATTGCTTTAACTCTCCATTTTAACATTTTTTTTTCTTCCCTAGCAGATTACCAGAAATGGGGATTTCAGGAATGCAGTTCTAAGCATGACCTGGGGTGATGGGACACCTCTATTTATGTCACATGGCTTTGACTTCTGTGGGACTGGGTCATATTGTTACAGCTGCAAGACTAAAAAGCATTTGAATGATTATATTTTGACTAGAATTCTTCCTACACTTTTAAGGAACATGGAAACTTCAGTCTCCTTTTCTCTCTCAATCTCTCTCTTTACTTTATCATGTTCTATTTCTCTTCTACTTTCCCACATCCCCTTTTTGGAGACTGTGTTGTACTAATCTTTTTTTTTTCTTTTATTTATACTTTAAGTTCTGGGATACACGTGCAGAACGTGCAGGTTTGTTACATAGGTGCCGTGCCATGGTGGTTTGCTGCACCCATCAACTCGTCATCTCCGTTAGGTGTTTCTCCTAGTGCTATCCCTTCCCCTGCTCCCACCCCAGACAGGCCTCGGTGTGTGATGTTCCCTTCCCTGTGTCCATGTGTTCTCATTGTTTCACTCCCACTTATGAGTGAGAACATGTGGTGTTGGGTTTTCTGTTCCTGTGTCAGTTTGCTGAGAATGATGGTTTCCAGTTTCATCCATGTCCCTGCAAAGGACATGAACTCATCCTTTTTTATGGCTGCATAGTATTGCACAGTATATATGTGTCACATTTTCTTTATCCAGTCTATCACTGATGGGCATTTGGGTTGGTTCCAAGTCTTTGCTATTGTGAACAGTGCTGCAGTAAACATACGTGTGCATATGTTTTTATAGTACAATGATTTATAATCTTTTGGGTATATACCCAGTAATGGGATGGCTGGATCAAATGGTATTTCTGGTTCTAGATCCTTGAGGAATCACCACACCGTCTTCTACAATGGTTGAACCAATTTACATTCCCACCAACAGTGTAAAAGCCATCCTATTTCTCCACATCCTCTCCAGCATCTGTTGTTTCCTGATTTTTTAATGATCACCATTCTAACTGGTGTGAGATGGTATCTCATTGTGGCTTTGATTTGTATTTCTCTAATGATCAGTGATGATGAGCTTTTTTTTTTCATATGTTTGTTGGCCACATAAATGTCTTCTTTTGAAAAGTGTCTGTTCATATCCTTTGCCCACTTTTTGATGGTTTTTTTTTTCTTGTTTGTTTAAGTATTTAAATTGTTTAAGCAATTTGTTTAAGTTCCTTGTAGATTCTGGATATTAGCCATTTGTCAGATGGATAGATTGCAAAAATTTTCTCCCATTCGGTAGGTTGCCTGTTCATGGTGATGATAGGTTCTTTTGCTGTGCAGAAGCTCTTTAGTTTAATTAGATCCCATTTATCTATTTTGGTTTTTGTTGCCATTGCTTTTGGTGTTTTAGTCGTGAAATCTTTGCCCATGTGTATGTCCTGAATAGTATTAGCTAGGTTTTCTTCTAGGGTTTTTATGATTTTAGGTCTTACATTTAAGTCTTTAATCCATCTTGAATTAATTTTTGTATAAGGTGCAAGGAAGGGATCCGGTTTCAGTTTTCTGCATATGGCTAGCCAGTTTTCCCAACACCATTTGTTAAATAGGGAATCCTTTCACCATTTCTTGTTTTTGTCAGGTTTGTCAAAGATCAGATGGTTGTAGACGTGTGGCGTTATTTCTGAGGCCTCCATTCTGTTCCATTGGTCTATATATCTGTTTTGGTACCAGTACCATGCTGTTTTGGTTACTGTAGCCTTACAGTATAGTTTGAAGTCAGGTAGCATGATGCCTGCAGCTTTGTTCTTCTTGCTTAGGATTGTTTTGGCTATACAGGCTCTTTTTTGGTTCCATATGAAATTTAAAGTGTTTTTTTCTAATTCTGTGAAGAAAGTCAATGGTAGCTTAATGGGGATAGCATTAAATCTGTAAATTACTTTGGGCAGTATGGCCATTTTCACAATATTGATTCTTCCTATCCATGAGCATGGAATGTTCTTGCATTTGTTTGTGTCCTCTTTTATTTCGTTGAGCAGTGGTTTGTAGTTCTCCTTGAAGAGGTCCTTCACATCCCTTGTAAGTTGGATTCCTAGGTATTTTATTCTCTTAGTAGTAATTCTGAATGGGAGTTCAATCATGTTTTGGCTGTCTATTATTGGTGTATAGGAATGCTTGTGAGTTTTGTACATTGATTTTGTATCCTGAGGCTTTGCTGAAGTTGCTTATCAGCTTAAGGAGATTTTGGGCTGAGACGATGGGGTTTTCTAAATATGCAATCATGTCATCAGCAAACAGAGACAATTTGCCTTCCTCTCTTCCTGTTTGAATACCCTTTATTTCTTTTTCTTGCCTGATTGCCCTGGACAGAACTTCCAATACTATGTTGAATAGGAGTGGTGAGAGAGGGCATCCTTGTCTTGTGCCAGTTTTCAAAGGGAATGTTTCCAGCTTTTGCCCATTCAGTATGATACTGGCTGTGGGTTTGTCATAAATAGCTCTTATTATTTTGAGATTTGTTCCATCAATACCTAGTTTATTAAGAGTTTTTAGAATGAAGGGGCATTGAATTTTATCGAAGGCCTTTTCTGCATCTATTGAGATAATCATGTGGTTTTGTCATTGATTCTGTTTATGTGATGGATTATGTTTATTGATTTGCATATGTTGAACCAGCCTTGCATCCCGGGGATGATAAGCTGACTTGACTGTGGTAGGTAAGCTTTTTGATGTGCTGATAGATTTGGTTTGCCAGCCATTTAATTGAAAATTTTCACATCGATATTCATCAGCAATATTGGCCTGAAATTTTCTCTTTTTTTGTGTGTTTCCGTACCAGATTTTGGTATCAAGGTGATCATGGCCTCATAAAGTGAGTTAGGGAGGAGTTCCTCTTTTTCTGTTGTTTGGAATAGTTTCAGAAGGAATGGTACCAGCTCCTCTTTGTGCCTCTGGTAGAATTCAGCTGTGAATCCATCTGGTCCTGGGCTTTTTTTTGATTGGTAGGCTATTAATTACTGCCTCAATTTCAAAACTTGTTATTTGTCTATTCAGGGGTTTGACGTCTTCCTGGTTTAGTCTTGGGAGGGTGTATGTGTCCAGGATTTACTCATTTCTTCTAGATTTTCTAAGTTATTTACGTAGAGGTGTTTATAGTATTCTTTGATGGTAGTTTGTATTTCTGTGGAATCAGTGGTGATATCCCTTTTATCATTTTTTATTGTGTCTATTTGATTCTTCTCTCTTTTCTTTTTTATGAGTCTACCTAGCGGTCTATCTATTTTGTTAATCTTTTTTAAAAAAACACCTCCTGGATTCACTGATTTTTTTGAAGGGTTTTTCGTGTCTCTATCTCCTTCTGTTCTGCTCTGGTCTTGGTTATTTCATGTCTTCTGCTAGCTTTTGAGTTTGTTTGCTCTTGCTTCTCTAATTCTTTTAATTGTGATGTTAGGGTGTTGATTTTAGATCTTTCCCGCTTTCTCCTGTGGACATTGAGTGCTATAAATTTCTCTCTAAACGCTGCTTTAGCCCTGTCCCAGAGATTCTGGTACATTGTGTCTTTGTTCTCACTGGTTTCAAGGAACTTATTTATTTCTGCCTTAATTTTGTTATTTACCCATTAGTCATTCAGGAGCAGATTGTTCAGTTTCCATGTAGTTGTGCGGTTTTGAGTGAGTTTTTAAATCCTGAGTTCTAATTTGATTGCACTGTGGTCTGAGAGACTGTTTGTCATGATTTCTGTTCTTTTGCATTTGCTGAGGAGAGTTTTGCTTCCAATTATGTGGTCGATTTTAGAATAAGTGCAAGGTGGTGCTGAGAAAAATGTATATTCTGTTGATTTGGGGCAGAGAGTTCTGTAGATGTTTATTAGGTCTGCTTGGTCCAGAGCTGAGTTCAAGTCTTGAATATCCTTGTTAATTTTCTGTCTCATTGATCTGTCTAATATTGACAGTGGGATGTTAAGTTCTCCAACTATTATTGTGTGGGAGTCTAAGTCTCTTTATAGGTCTCTAAGAACTTGCTTTATGAACCTGGGTGCTCCTGTGTTGGGTGCATATATATTTAGGATAGTTAGCTCTTCTTGTTGCATTGATCCCTTTACCATTATGTAATGCTGTACTTTGTCTTTTTTGATCTTTGTTGGTTTAAAGTCTGTTTTACCAGAGACTAGGATTGTAACCCCTGTTTTTTTTTTTTTTTCTTTCCATTTGCTTGGTAAATATTCCTCCATCCCTTTATTTTGAGCCTATGTGTATCTTTGCACGTGAGATGGGTCTCCTGAATACAGCATACTGATGGGTCTTGACTCTTTCCAATTTGCCAATCTGTGACTTTTAATTGGGGCATTTAGCCCATTTACATTTAAGGTTAATATTGTTATGTGTGAATTTGATCCTGTCATTATGATGCTAGCTGGTTATTTTTCCCATTAGTTGTTGCAGTTTCTTCAAAATGTTGATGGTTTTTACAATTTGATATGTTTTCGCAGTGCCTGGTGCCAGTTTTTCCTTTCCATATTTAGTGCTTCCTTCAGGAGCTCTTGTAAGGCAGGCATGGTGGTGACAAAATCTCTCAGCATTTGCTTGTCTGTAGAGGATTTTATTTCTCCTTTGCTTAGGAAGCTTAGTTTAACTGGATATGAAATTCTGAGTTGAAAATACTTTTCTTTAAGAATGTTGAATATTGGCCTCCACTCTCTTCTGGCTTGTAGGATTTCTGCAGAGAGATCCACCGTTAGTCTGATGGGCTTCCCTTTGTGGGTAACCCAACCTTTCTCTCTGGCTGCCCTTAACATTTTTTCCTTCATTTTAAGCTCGGTGAATCTGATGATTAGGTGTCTTGGGGTTGCTCTTGTCGAGGTGTATCTTTGTGCTGTTCTCTGTATTTCCTGAATTTGAATGTCAGTCTGTCTTGCTAGGTTGAGAACTCTCCTGGATAATATCCTGAAGAGTGTTTTCCAGCTTGGTTCCATTCTCCCCATCACTTTTGGTACACCAATCAAACGTAGGCTTGGTCTTTTCACATAGTCCCATATTTCTGGAAGGCTTTGTTTGTTCCTTTATATTCTTATTTCTCTGATCTTGTCTTCATGCTTTATTTTATTAAGTTGATCTCAGTCTCTGATATCCTTTCTTCCATTTGATTGATTGGCTGTTGATACTTGTGCATGCTTCACAAAGTTCCCATGCTGTGTTTTTCAGCTCCATCAGGTCATTTATGTTCTTCTCTAAACTGGTTATTCTAGTTAGCACTTCCTCTAACCTTTTTTTAAGGTTCTTAGCTTCCTTTCTTTGGGTTAGAACAGGCTCCTTTAGCTCAGAGGAGTTAGTTGTTACCCACCTTCTGAAGTCTACTTCTGTCAATTCATCAAACTCATTTTCCATCTAGTTTTGTTCCTTGCTGGAGAGAAGTTGTGATCCTTTGGAGGAGAAGAGGCGTTCTGGTTTTTGGAATTTTCAGACTTTTTGTGCTGGTTTCTCCCCATCTTCGTGGATTTATCTACCTTTTGTTTTTGATGTTGGTGACCTTCGGATGGGGTTTCTATGTGGATGTCCTTTTTGTTGATGTTGATGCTATTCCTTTCTGTTTGTTAGTTTTCCTTCTAACAGTCAGGCACCTCTGCTGTAAGTCTGCCGGAGTTTGCTGGAGGTCCATTCTAGACCCTGTTTGCCTGGATATCACCAGTGGAGGCTGCAGAATAGCAAAGATTGCTGCCTGCTCCTTCCTCTGGAAATTTTGTCCCAGAGGGGCACCCATCAGATGCCAGCCAGAGCTCTCCTGTATGAGGTATCTGTCAACCCCTGCTGGGAGGTGTCTCCCAGTCAGGAGGCATGGGGGTCAGGGACCCACTTGAGGAGGCAGTCTGTCCCTTAGTAGAGCTCAAATACTGTGCTGGGAGATCTGCTGCTGTCTTCAGAGCCAGCAGGCAGGAATGTTTAAGTCTGCTGAAACTGTGCCCACAGCCACCCCTTCCTCTAGGTGCTCTGTCCCAGGGAGACGGGAGTTTTATCTATAAGCCCCTGAATGGGGCTGCTGCCTTTCTTTCAGAGATGCCCTGCCCAGAGAGGAGCAATCTAGAGAGGCAGTCTGGCTACAGTGGCTTTCCTGAGCTGTGGCAGGCTCTGTGCAGTTCAAACTTCCCAGCCTTTTTAACACTGTGAGAAGAAAACTGCCTACTCAAGACTCAGTAATGGCAGACGCCCCTCCCCCCACCAAGCTCCAGTGTCCCAGGTTGACTTCAGACTGCTGTGCTGGCAGTGAGAATTTCAAGCCTGTGGATCTTAGCTTGCTGGGCTCCATTGGGGTGGGATCCACTGAGCTAGACCACTTGGCTCCCTGGCTTCAGCCTCCTTTCCAAGGGAGGGAACGCTTCTGTCTTGTTGGCATTCTAGGCCCCACTGGGGTATGAGTGGCACATGAAAAAAAACTGCAACTAGCTTGGTGTCTGCCCAAATGGCTGCCCAGTTTTGTGCTTGAAACCCAGGGCCCTGGTGGCATAGGGACCCGAGAGAATCTCCTGGTCTGCAGGTTGCAAAGACTGTGGGAAAAGCATAGTATCTGGGCTGGAGTGCATCGTTCCTCATGGCACAGTCCCTCATGGCTTCCCTTGGCTAGGAGAGGGAATTCCCCCACCCATTGTGCTTCCTGGGTGAGGCAATGCCCCACCTACTTTGCCTTGCCCTCCATGGGCTGCACCCACTGTCTAACCAGTCCCAATGAGATGGGCCAGGTACCTCAGTTGGAAATGTAGAAATCACCCACCTGCGTTGATCTAGCTGGGAGCTGCAGACGGGAGCTGTTCCTATTCAGCCATCTTGCCAGCCCGTACTAATCTTTTATTAATTGTTGAATATCATGTGCCATTCATGGATTGCACCCTGGTTTTCTTGGATGCATATGGAGAACTTCTTCACTTTGAAGTGAGTTTGGATTCAGAAGGTTATTTTGTGTGTGGTTTTCTTTCAGGCAATTCCATTGTGTGTGACAATGATACAAAGCAGGCAGAAAATTGACTTAAGGCTTTAGGATGGGGTCAAGCTATGGAAACAGATTCTTTTTTGGTTAATGCTGTAGGTGTGCCTGATTTCAGTGTTGTCCCAGTGACACAGACGATTGTTATCAACAGAGAAACAGTAAATAAGAGAGAACTAAGGAGTAGTATATGATTAAGAACAAAAAGAGAAACACTCAGTGTCTGTAATAATTACATGCCAAACCATGTTTAAGCATCTCAACTTTGCATCATGGTTATATTATTTTTGTGTAAAAAACAGTCATTGCAGTACAGTATACTTTATACTTAATAGTGGCAAAGGAAGCTAATATTTACCAGTGTCTGCAATTTACCAAACACTGTACTGGGAACCTTATTTCCATTATCTTGCTTAAGCAATGCAACAATATTTTGAGATATGAATTTATATTAGTGTATGGGACATATAGATCAAGTGCTCAGCACACATGCCCATACACATGTACACACACATCCCCTTGCCACTGATAGAATTTTTCGATTTAAATAACTGAAATGGCAGTGAAATACCCCAATTTTCAGCCTATAAGGCTATTGGGCATTTTGTTTTTGCCATGGCAAAATAATCCCAATATAGCCCATCTTTCCCACCGATCACAGCTATAAACTCTGGACAAAATACAAACAAACAAACAAAAAAACACTATCTGAGGATTTTGAAAAGTAAACCGAAACAGGCAGATTGTTGAAGAGGGTCAAAACTTGGACAACTAACCACGGGTGGTGAGTTTCTCATTTTTTCTATTCTTTCTTACAGCTGTACCTCAAGAGTTCTCATTATGGAGCAGTGAGGGAATGGTGGCAGTGTGGGCAGATAAAATCTCAGTAGAAACCCAGTCCTGCTGGCTAGAGTAACTAAGACAAGGGGCTCCAGGGGGATGGAGAGTGAAGAGAGAATACCAGAGTGGAGAGAACTGGAGAAAAAGATTCTCAATTCTGTATATGAATCTGCACCAGTCTCAGGCTCATTCTCAAAGAAAAAGAGGAGTAATAGATGCAGCTAGCATAGTACAGGTTTTGACAACCAAACTGAGGTTTGAACCACTGCCCACAGATGGCAGGATAGAACTTGCAGTCTGAGCCTAAACAGTTGATTGCCATAAAACAAGAACATCAACATTCTCCAGAGGATCATAATAGGATCCAGTGTCTATAAAATGTAAATCCACAATGCCCAGATACCATTCCAAAGTTATATGACACATAAAAAAACCAGAAAAATGTGTTCACATTTTTACCCCAATGGAAAAGATAATCAACATATGACCAGATCAAGGTGACCCAAATGTTGGAATCATCAGACACAGGCTTTAAATTAGCTATTATAGCTGCACACCTTGGAGTAAGGAATCCACCCTTGAAATGTATGGGAAGATAGAAGCTCTTATCAGAGAAACAGAAAGAGAGCCAAGTGGATATCTTAAAACTGCAAAATAATAAAATGAAAAATTTAGAACTGAAAAATGCAGTATCTGAAAACTGGATGGGCTGAATAGCAAAATGAAAATATAGAAGAAACACCCCAGTGAACTTAAGAATAGATCAATAGAGGTTATCCAACCTGAAGAACAGAGAAAAAGTATTGAAAACGAGGAACAGAACCTTAGTGACCTATCACATAATATCGATAGGTGTCACTGGAATCTCAGAAGGAAAGGATAAAAAGACTGGGATAGACAAATATATTTGAAGAAATAATGGCCAGCATTTTTCTCAAATTTGGCAAAAGACATAATTTACAGATTCAAGAAGCTCAATGAACCCTGAACAGGATAAAATAAAAGAATATGATACCTGATACTCATGGAAATAAAAGCTATAAAAACCAATGATCAATTTTAAAATCCCGAAAGACAGTAGAGCAAAAAAGCACGTTACATTCAGAGGAACAGCCATTCAAATGACTGCAGATTTCTTATCAGAAGCCACGGAATGCCAGAAGACAGTCAAACAGCATCTTGAAAGTGCTGCAAGAAGAGAACTCTTAACTTAAAATTCTTCATTCAGTGGGTATGTCTTCCAGGAATGAAAGCAAAATAAAGACATTCTCAGATTAAAAAATTTAAGAGAATGTATTGCCAGGAAATCAGCATTATGAGAAATGCTAAAGTAAGTTCTTCAAGCTGATAGGAAATGATACCAGAGCAAACCTTGGGTCTTCAGGAATGAAAGAAGAGCAACAGAAATGGTAAATATTTTTTCCTGTACTTAGGTACTACCACTGAAAACAAATTTACATTTCCGGAGGGATTTTCAATATATGTAGATAATATATGTAGATACAATACATATAAAGTTTAATTGAGGAGATAAAAGTTAAGGAGGTAGGCCAGGCGTGGTGGCTTACACCTGTAATCCCAGCACTTTGGGAGGCTAAGGCAGGTGGATCACAAGGTCAAGAGATTGAGACCAACCTGGCCAACAAGGTGAAAACCTGCCTCTACTAAAAATACAAAAATTAGCTGGACGTGGTGGTGCACACCTGTAGTCCCAGATACTCGGGAGGCTGAGGCAGGAGAATTGCTTGAACCTGGGAGGCGAAGGTTGCAGTGAAGCCAAGATTGTGCTACTGTACTCCAGCCTGGTGAAAGAGTGAGATTCTGTAAAAAAAAGAAAAAAGGTTGAGGAGATAAAAGTCTTATGGTTGTAAGACTTACATAAAATGGTAGCATAGGAACGCTATATAGAATATGATATATGATATATATACCTGGGGTGTGTGTGTGTATACACACACCTGACCCTCATAATATTATATTGTATCATATATATGTTATATAGGCCAGGCACAGTGGCTCACGCCTGTAATCCCAGCACTTTGGAAGTCCAAGGCGGGCAGATAACCTGAGGTCAGGAGTTTGAGACCAGCCTGGTCAACATGGCAAAACCCCATCTCTACTAAAAATACAAAAATTAGCCAGGTGTAGTAGCAGATGCCTGTAATCCCAGCTACTCGGGAGGCTGAGGCAGGAGAATCACTTGAACCTGGGAGGCGGAGGTTGCAGTGAGCGGGGTTTGCACCATTGCACTCCAGCCTGGGACAGAGTGAGAGTCTGTCTGAAAACAAACAAACAAACAAACAAAAAGCAGAACATATATATAGATCATATATACCAGGTTTATAAATAGAAAACTCCAAAAAAAAAGAGATATAGTGAAAAAAATGAAGATAAAATAGAATACTAAAAAATACTCAAAGAATTCAAAAGAAGCAAAAAATAAAATAAAATAAAAAAGGAATGGAGGTAAGAGAACAACAACAACAAAAGCAGGAGACAAATAGAAACCAAAAAAAAAAAAAAAAAAAAAATGGAAGCACTAAATTCAATTATAGCAATAATTACATTAAATGTTAATGATCTTAATACTCCATTAGAAGGCAAAGATTGACAGAGTGCATAAAAATCAAGACCCTATTATATGCTGCCCCTAAGAAATACACTTTAAATATAAATATACAAAAAAGGTTGAAAGTAAACAAATGTAAAATGTATATACCACACAAATAGTAAGAATGAGAAGATTGGATTGGCTATTTTAATATCAGATAAAACAGACTTCAATACAAAGAGTATTTCTAGAGACAAAGGGGGGGATTTTATAATGATTGAAGGGTCATTTTGTCAAGCAGACACTTCATTCATGTGTGTACACACATCTACTAAGAGAGACTTAAAATACTGCAGTAAAGATTAACCAAATTACAGGGAGAAATAGAAATTCTACAATTGTGACAGAAGATTTTGATATTCTTTCTCAGTATTTGATAGAACAGCTAGACAAAGGTATAGATAGTTTTAACAACGTTGTAAACCTCCTTGATTTAATTGATATTTATAGAACATTATATCTGACAACTACAGAATACCTATTTCTTTCAAATGCACATAACATTCACCAAGATGAACAACAATGGCCAAAAAAAAAAAAAAAAAGATGGTAAGATATAAAACAGATTTCAAAATGTAAAGAAGCAAAATCATAGAAAGTATATTTCTGACCACAACAGAATTAAATTAGGAATCAGTAACAAGGTGCCTAGGAAAGCGTCAAGTATTATGAATTGAATAGCATACTTCAAATATTTCATAGGTCAAAGAAAAAAATGACAAGAGAAATTAGAAAATATTTTATCTGAATGATAATGCAAATATACAAAGTTTGTGAAAAGAGCTAAAGCAGTACTTAGAGCGAAAACTATGACTTTAAATGCTTATGTTAGAAAAGGAGAAGCATTTAAAATCAGCAACCTAAGGTCCTACCTTAAGAAATTAAAAGAAGAAGAGCAAAGTAACCCTTAAGTAGTAGAAGGAAGTCAATAATAAAGATAGGAGCAGAAATAAAAAAGAAAACAGATAAGTGAAAGAGAAAAATCAAGAAAACCAAAAGCTAAGTTTTTGAAAAGATGAACCCCAAGCCTCTAGCTAGATTGGCCAAGGAAAAGAGAGAAAACAAATTACCAATATCAGCAATAAAAAGGGGTGCTAACCACAGATTATATAGACAATAACAAGATAATAAGAAAATGCTATGTTATCAAATTCTACCACTTAAATAAAATGGACAGATTTCTTGAAAAATGTAGCTTACCAAAATTGATGCAAGGTGAAATAAAAAATTTAAATGGTGCTATATTTTTTGAGAATATAATTATTTTACCTTTTATTTAATACTTAGTGTATTGTTTGAATATTTCATTTTTCAACTAATTGTGAATGTATTTGACAGTTAAAATGAAACAATTTTAATTTTTTATATTATATTTTCTTTTTTTAAAACTTGTATTTTAGGTTCGGGGTACATGTGGAGGATTGTTATATAGGTAAATTGCATGTCATGGGGGTTTGGTGTACAGATTGTTTCATCATCGAGGTGATAAGCATAGTATCTGATAGGTAGTTTTTTGATCCTCACCTTCCTCCTACTCTCTACTCTCAAGTAGGCCCTGGTGTCTATTATTCCTTTCTTTGTGTTCATATAAACTCAATGTTCAGCCTCCACGTATAAGTGAGAACATGTTATATTTGGTTTTCTGTTCCTGTGTTAGTTTGCTTGGGATAATGGCCTCCAGCTTCATCCATGTTGCTGCCAATGACATGATCGCATTCTTGTTTTATGGGTGCATAGTATTCCATCGTGTATATGTACCATATTTTCTTTATCCAGTCTACCATTAATGAGCACTTACATTGATTCCATGTCTTGCTATTGTGACTAGTGCTGTAGTGAACATACATGTGCATGTGTCTTTATGGTAGAACAATTTATACTTCTTCGGGTATATACTCAGTGATGGGATTGCTGGGTCAAATGGTAATTCTGCTTTGAATTATTTGGGAAATGGTCAAGCTGCTTTCCACAGTGGCTGAATTAATTTACATTCCCATCAGCAGTGTAAAAGCAGTGTACAACCTTATACTAGTGTATAAGGTTGCAGTGTGTAATCTCTGTAATCTTGCCAGCATCTGTTATTGCTTGACTTTTCAGTGATAGCCATTCTGACTGGTGTGAGATGTTATCTCATTGTGGTTTTGATTTGCATTTCTCTAATGATTCGTGATGTTGAAAATTTGTTCTTATGCTTGTTGGCTGTTTGTATGTCTTCTTTTGAAAAGTATTGGTTCATGTCCTTTGCCTGCTTTTTAATGGCATTGTTTTTTGCTTATTAATTTAAGTTGCTTATAGATTCTAGATATTAGACCTTTGTTGGATGCATAGTTTACAGGTATTTTCTCCCATTCTGTTGTCTGTTTACTTTGCTGATAGTTTCTTTTGCTGTGCAGAAGCTGTTTAGTTTAATTGGGTCTCATTTGTCAATTTTTTTTGCTGTAATTGCTTTTGGCATCTTCGTCATGAAATCTTTGCCAGGCCTTATGTCCAGAATGGTATTTACTAAGTTATCTTCCAGGGCTTTTATGGTTTTACATTTAAGTCTGTAAGCCATTTCGAGTTGATATTTGTATATGGTGTAAGGAAGGGGTCCAGTTTCAATCTTCTCCATATGGCTAGTCAATTATCCCAGCACCACTTATAGAATAGGGAGTCCTTTCCCCATTGCTTGTTTTTTGACTACTTTCTCAAAGATCAGACGGTTGTACATGTGCAATTTTATTTCTGGGCTCGCTATTCTGTTCCATTGGTCTATGTGTCTGTTTTTATGCCAGGACCCTGTTGTTTTGGTTACTGTATCCTTGTTGTATGCTTTGAAGTGGGGGTAATGTGATGCATCCAGCTTTGCTCTTTTTACTTAGGATTGCCTTGGCTATTTGGACTCCTTTTTGATTCCATATGTATTTTAAAATAGTTTTTTTCTAATTCTATGAAGAATGGCATTGGTAGTTTGATAGGAATAGCATTGAATCTATAAATTGCTTTGGGTAATATGGCCATTTTAGCAATATTGATTCTTCCTGTTCATGAGCATGAAATGTTTTTCCATTTGTTTGTGTTATCTCTGATTTCTTTCAGTAGTGCCTTATAATTCTTGTTGTAGAGGTCTCTCACCTCTGTATTCCTAGACATTTTATTCTTTTCATGGCCATTGTAAATGGGTTGCATTTTTTATTTGGCTCTCAGCCTGGGTATTGTTGGTGTATAGGAATGTTACTAATTTTTGTACATTGATTTTGTATCCTGAAACTCTGCTGAAGTTGTTTATCAGATCTAAGAGCTTTGGATGAAGACTATGGGGTTTTCTAGGTATAGAATCATATTGTCTGGAAACAGGGATAGTTTAATTTCCTTTCTTCCTATTTGGATGCCTTTTATTTCTTTCTCTTGCCTGATTATCCTGGCTAGGACTTCCAGTACTATGTTGAATAGGAGTGGTGAGAGAGGGCATCCTTGTCTTGTTCCAGTTCTCAAGGGGAATGTTTCTGGCTTTTATCCGTTCAGTATGATGTTGATTGTGGGTTTTTCGTCAATGGCTTTTTTTTTTTTTTTTTTTTTTTTGAGACTGAGTTTCACTCTTGTTGCCTAGGCTAGAGGGCAATGGCGCGATCTCGGCTCACTTCAACCTCTGCCCCCCAAGTTCAAGTGATTCTCCTGCCTCAGCCTCCCAAGTAGCTGGGATTACAGGTGCCCACCACCACCCCCAGCTAATTTTTTGTATTTTTAGTAGAGACGGGGATTTTATCATGTTGGCCGGGCTGGTCTTGAACTCCTGGCCTCAAGTGATCTACCTGCCTCGGCCTCCCAAAGTGCTGGGATTACAAGCGTGAGCCACCGTGCCCGGCCGGCTGTTACTATTTTGAGGCATGTTCCTTCAATGCCTAGTTTGTTGAGGGTTTCTTTTTAATATGAAGCGATGTTGAATTTTATTGAAAGCCCTTTCTCCATCTGTTGAGACAATCACATGGTTTTTGTTTTTAGTTCTGTTGATGTGATGAATCACAATTATTGATCTATGTATGTTGAACCAAGCCTGCATCCCAAGGATAAAGCCTACTTGATCATGGATTAACTTTTTGATGTGCTGCTGGATTCAGTTTGCTAATATTTTGTGGAAGATTTTTGCATCAATGTTCATCAAGGATATTGGCCTGAAGTTTTCTTTTTTTGTTGTGTCTCTGCCAGGTTTCAGTATCAGGATGATGTTGGCATTGTAGAATGAGTTAGGGAGGAGTCCCTCCTCTTCAATTTTTCAGAATAGTTTCAGTAGGAACAGTGCTATTTAGACTTTGGGTGTTATTTAATTTTTTTCTTTTTCATTTTTCTCTCTTTTTAAAAAAATAATTTTAACTTTTATTTTGGATTCAGGGGTACATGTGCAGATTTGTTACCTGGGTATATTGCATGGTATATCCAGATTTGGGGTATGCTTGATCCCATCACACAGGTACTGAGCACAGTACCTAATAATTAGTTTTTCAGCCCTTGCCCTTCTCTCTCCTTCCTCCCTCTACTAATCCCCAGTGTCTGTTGTTGCCATCTTTATATCCATGAGTACCCACTGTTTAGCTCCCACTAATAAGTGAGAACATGCAGTATTTGGTTTTCTGTTCCTGCATTAATTTGCTTAGAATAATGGCCTCCAGCTTCATCCACATTGCTGCAAAGGACATGATTTCATTCTTTTTTATGGCTGTATAGGACTCCATGCTGTGCTGTATATGTACCACATTTTCTTTATCCAATCCACTCTTGGTGGGTACCCAGGTTGATTCCACGTCTTTGCTATTGTGAACAGTATTGCAATGAACATGCAAGTGCACATATCTTTATGGTAGAATGATTTATTTTCTTTTGGATATAGATCCAGTAATGGGATTGCTGGGTTGAATGGTAAGGCTGTTTAAAGTTATTTGAGAAATCTCCAGGCTGCTTTTCACAGTGGTTGAACTAATTTACATTCCCACCAACAGTATATAAGCATTCCCTTTTCTCTGCATCCTCACCGATATCTGTTGTTATTTGAGTTTTTAATAATAGGTATTCTGACTGGTGTGAGATGATATCTCATTATGGTTTTGATTTATGACCTTGGGTAGTCAAAGGTTTCTTAGGTAGAACACAAAATTCATTAATTGTAAAGAAAAAAAATCGATTACTTAGACTTACTGGAATTAAAACGTTAGTTCTTTGAAAGACACCATAAAGAGAACAGAAATGCAAACCACACACTGTGAGAAAATATTTTTAGTGCGTGTATTAGACAAAAGACTTGTATTCAAAATATACAAAGAACTCTTACAACTCCAATAAGAAAATGGTTAAGAGGTTTAAACAGATACTTCACAAAAAAACGGTATATGAACGGTCCATCAACACTCTTAAAGATGGTTCAACATCACCCCTTAGAATAGCAAAAATCAAAAAGACTCAATGCTGACAAAGCAAAGCTGTGGAGCAACTGGAACTCCCACAATTTGCTGATGGGACTTTAAGATGGTGCAACCGTTTTTGTTGTACCATTTGGAAAACAGCTTGGCAGTTTCTGAAAATGTTAAACATATGCCTATAGCATGACCCAGCCATTCCACTCCTGGGCATTTACCCAAAAGAAAGCATATGTTCCTGCAAAACCTGTACATGAATGTTCACAGCAGCTTTATTTTTAACAGTTCCAAATTGAAAACAACTCAAAGGTCCTTCAACAGGTGACTGTATAAATAAATAGTGATTTACACAATGGAATACTACTCATCAATACAAAGGAATGAACTATGGATGCACATAACAACATGGATGAATCTCAAAATCATTTTGGTGAATAAAAGAAGCCAGGCACAAAAGGATACATATTGTTTGATTCTATTTATATAAAATTCTGGAAAACGCAAACTAATCTACAGCAACAGAATGTTGATCAACGTTTGCCTGGAAATGAGGGTAAATGGAAGGGTGGATTACAAATGGACATGAAAACACTTTTGGGGTGATGAAATATTTGTGGTGATGGTTTGTGGTGGTGTGGAAATATCACAGTGATGGTTTCTCAATTATATATACTTGCCCAAGCTAATTAAATTATATACTTTAAACACATGTAGACTGCCTTATTTCAATCATACCTCAACAAAGTTTATAAAAAGCTTTTGCAGGGGATATTGAAGCAAGAGATAAGCAGAAATATATTGCTATTCTAGATCCTTTATTCTTTGAATACTTGAATTTTAATTCCTTTTATATTTTCCATGTAAAGTTTAAGCTCTTTAAAACATCCATGTGCAGAAGTTGAGAGAGGGAAGAAGTCTAGGCCAAAGATGTAGCATTGGAAGTCAAGAAGCAAATAGTCTTTATAATCTCAGGAGTGACATATTTAACTAAGGATAGTGTAGGAAAAGGAAAGTTTAGGACTTAGCTCTGAGGAACACAAACAATTCAAGGTGGGAAAACGTGGTAAAGCCAGTAAAGGAAGCTGAGGAGGAACAGCTAATGGGGTTGAAGGAAACCCAGGACAATGTATGATCAGAGAAGCCAACAGAGAAACATGCTTCAAAAAGGAATGAAGGTTAACTATGCCCAGCCCCACCAAAAGCTGAGTAAGTTGAGGGTATAATTAGTGCCCTAGAACTATGGGAGTTTGAATTTACAAACAGAAAGAGAAAAGAAGTAGAACTTTGCAAGTATGCAAGTTGTTACTTGCTAGCGTATAACAAATTTTGCTTAACTTATTCTTGAGTTAATAGGTTTTTTTATTTCAAGAAGTACAAAATTAGAAATAATTAAAATAAAAATAAAAAATAGGTTCAAAATACATAAAAGCCTAGTTACTATAGACCATTTTGATGTTTCATTGGGTATGGAGGTTATTAAATTACATTATTAACTTTTAACTCTTTGATAGTCACCATCTTTACTGCTCTTGAAATTTTAATTGTAAACCATTATTTATCTTATCACTGTAATTTTTACTGGCATAACCTAAGAATTTCTGAGATTTTCAACCAACCCATATGATAAAGGGGTGAAACATCTTTTTATCACCAAGATGGTATAACAATGGCAAACTCTTGCAACAATCAAGTTAAATGAATTGGTTATAGACGATTTTTAGTGTTGGATTTTCACCTGAAGCATTTGCCATAAGTCTTTCATGGGAAATATTTTAATTTAATTTTGAAATTAAAACAGTGGTGTAGTTTCATTTTGATTTGTATAGAAAAGGGCTTAGATAGTAATGCAGTATAAACAACCTTGACAGAAATCCTGATTTATCGGTTCTTGAGGGATTCAGCAAAGGCTTTAGGGCATGAAAGGCATAAAGAAAACTTGGCAGGAACCAGAGCTGAGGAAGGCAAGATAATAGCCAGCTAGCAGGGTGTTTTTTCCCTGTTCTCTGACAGAAGGAGGACAGCCATGTGAGGAAGATAATCATGGCAGCAAAAGTTGCCAAAGAAAGTTGCTAAAGCTAAAATCATCAAGGAATTTGAGGCAATGACAGTTCATCATCTAGAGAGATGGACTCCAACTGGATGAATATACAAAGCTCTGCTTTCTGAGAAGCAGGATACATCTGCTGAGAGACAGCTGGGAGTGAACTAAGCTTCATTCTGCAATCTTTTTGCTGACATTTGCCATAATATTTTCAGTGATGTGTAAGAAATACAATTCTGTAATTATATGGTCTCACGGCTGTGTTCTCCATCCAAAGCATGATAGTTCCTGGACCCCCACCCTAAGAGTTTAACACCTCCTGAGTGTATAGGCCCATTTTGACCCTAATGGAGAGAAAACCAGCAGTGCAGACATTCCTAAGGTGCAGCACTGTCCATGATAGGAGCCCACTGAGTAACAAATGCTGGAGGAAGTTAGGGTGAAAGAGACGACCCTGCCAGTAATGGTTTTTAAAGGCTCCATGGAAACTCCTAACCTTTTACCACCTTAAGGCAAAGAGGGACTTTCCTGTCCTTCATATGCAGACTCTGCTTTTCTCTGTGATTTCCTTTTCCTTTGCCTTCAGTCGAGTTTGACAGAGTGGAAGGGTGGGGAAATAGAGGAAATGGAAGAGAAGAAAGAGTGATTTTCTTCATCCTGCCCTGGATCCGGATCCCTTTTAATATGATCTCCCCTGGACAGTTCTGAGCACTTCAAAGTACATCCACTTCAGGTCACAGTAAGTGGGTGAAGGACTTCAGACCCTGGAGACACAAAGGTAACAGCTCCTCTTTACATTGCCACCATTTGCTTTTTTAGTAGGGAACCTGGGAGCCCTGGGCAGCTACCTTAATGTAGATAAGAGCTGGCAGGGTGAGGAAAAGCACTGGGCTGTGAGTCAGGAGATTTGAGCCCCAGCTTACTAATTGAATGATTCTGGGCCAGTTACTTAAGTCTCTCTGTGTCAGCTTCTCATTTTTAAAATGGGAAAAACAGTACTCACCCTGTCTCTTGAAAGGGCCTAAGGATCAGAAGATGATGTACATGCAAGTCCCTGTTGGACCATAAAAGTTTATTAAAAGTTAAGTATAAAGGCTCTTAAGAAGTTACGTTAATTAAGAATATTTTAATTTAAAGATCTGAAATATATTAGTGGACTTTCTTCTTGAAATCCCATGGTGATTCTTGTGTAATATGAAGAAGGAAAGTTGATGGGCATCCTCTCTAAGGAGAACTCTGGTTAATGGAAGGTTAAGGGGTGATATCAAACAGGTAAACAGAGAAAGATTGTTTCAATTGCAGGAACTAGAATGTGTGTAGTGAAGGAAAAACCAGAGACTGAACTTTGGAAGGAGTCCCATGCAGGTTTGTAATCTTCATGTAGGGCAGTGCTTCCCAATGGGTGGGCGTGAACAGATTATAGGCATGAAATATTGGTCTGGATTAGTTGTCTTGATGGAGAGCACAGTTGTAGGTGGCCACTCCAAATCTCTGCCTTCACACATTGATAGGTCTGTTCCTGTGTTATTGCTATTGATATGTCCATGGAGTGACATCTATGTTATCTTCAGGAGCACTGTACTAATGACTTGTGTGCACTCTGCCCATTAGAATTTCATTATTATTTTGAAATTCTTAACATGAAAAAATTTGGTTTTGCAACACATGTATATTATCAGCTAATATTTTAATTTAAAAGAAGAGCTTAGATTCTTTAAACAGCTTGAATGATTATAAGATGTTTAAACAATTTTAATCACTTGCTTGTGCAAATTTTTGCTTGGTGTTACTAAGAATTTTAAAGACAGCATGATTTTAAGAAGCCTAGGTGGAAAAGCACATGTAGCCATTTTATGCCTAAAACCTCATAGGAAAAAGTTAGATTCAAAGGCGTAAGCTGAAATTTTTAAAGAAAAATTTGAAAAGATCTTATTTGGAAGTTTAAAATAATTCGATACTTAATAGCTTCTCCAATACTTTCAGTTTTTCAATCATAAATATATAAGAAAGTCATAGTGGTTTCACCCAGCTCTCTTCCAATTTACTCCATTGTGTCGTGCAAGTATTATCATTACCTCTGACTGCCATGACATGACACCATTGGAGAGCAGTAATCTAAAGAATAGCCCATTGCTTGGTTATTGGCTACCTAATTGTTATTGAGTTTCCTGTGAGCTGGTAGTACCTTGCTTCATCAGCTTAACCCACTGCCAAAAGTTCTTTATGCTTCTTCTTTGTATTATGAACACGTTTTCCTCTAAAGCTCTTAAGTACTTGTAAATCAAGGATGGCATTAGGGTGTTTGGATACAGAGATTATGGATAGTAAATGTGAATTCTTAATTCACTGCAATCCCAACTCTACCCCTGAGAAAACAGCCCAAGCCACATGGTACTTAGAGGTAAAAGTTCTCTCTTGATCAAAGACAGGTTTCTTTCATGAGCTGGTTTCTTAGAGCCTTCTCTTGATTTTATAGGAAAAGGGGGGTGCTGCCCCCATCCAGTACTCAGGCTCTCCTGAAAGTGCTGGCTGTGGGCTGGTAGATATCCACTTTCCAGAGCCTATTGGGATGCAGAGTTCTTGCAGCAAGGAAACCCTCCTGCTGTCCCGGGGCTAGGGAAGATGTCTGGTGGGAATTCTAGGTATCTTTCTGCCAGTAGTAAATTACTTCATGTTTGACTTCAAGTTCTTAGGTTCAATTTTTTAAGTATTAAAATTGGTGAGAGTAAATGTAGTAACTTACTGTTTTCTTACAAACAATAAACACTCAGCTCTGGATGACACAGTTGGGGCTTTTTATAATGACTTTGGCAATTTGTGGCAGCATGGTGTAGTGAGAATAACATAGCTTTTAGAATCAGACAGGCCTACGTTCAAATTTGAACTCTGTCACTTACTAGGTGAGCTTAACCTCTCTGAGTCTCAGTTTCTTTACCTGTGTAATGCAAACAATACCCTAACTCCTGGGATTGGAACAAGAATTAAAATGGGAGAATATGTGGCAAGCACCCAGTTTAATGCTTGGCACATAGTATTCAGTCAACGGCAGGTATTATTGTTACTGCTCTTATTATTAGCCCGTAATTACATTCAAAAGGACATATATTCAGATAAACATTACCAGCAGCTTGAGCGGGTGATAGGGCATTTGTAATTTAACTTGTGTGCTTATTTCAGACTCAAAAATTACTTTATCTCAGAGGTAAGTCAGAACTCCTTTCCCTTCTCGCCCTGGACTTGGGGTGGATAAAGGGGTGGGGCTGCTTCACTAACCTTCTGTGGGTTAAAGACTAAATGAAGACTTTCTAAAAACCAGAATGCCAACAGTGGTTCCCTCTGGTAAGTGGGACTTCAGGTGCTTTTTCCTTGCTTTTTCCTTTTTTGGTATTATTCTGATGTCTAAAAAGTCAAGCTATTTTCATTTTGTAAACATAAACCAGACCAAAGATGCAGAATGGTAAATTTTTTTCTTTCTTCGAAAACTTCCTTCAGCAGCTGAACACATCCCACCCCCACAGCCCATCCAACCCCACACTCCCCAACCAGGTATCCTGCTAAGTCAGTCAACTTGGTCCCTGGCTCCTGCCAAGAGGCATCATGATGCTGGAAAGGTTTTCTTGTTTTCCTCCAGGCAGGAGGGAACATGATCTACAAGCAATCAATGAAAAGCAGCAGCAAAGTAACACGGGTAATGTTCAAAAATGAGACAAAACAAAAAAACCTAAGTGCAAGCTTCAGAATCTGGGAAACCAGCTAGAGAAGAGAGGGAGGGAAGTGGGGGAAGCAGGACAGATAAAAATACAATTACAACAAGAAGGAAATGGAAAATAAATAAAGGAAATTCCTTTACCCAAACTAAGTCCCTTGAGGGAGATTTGTTAGAATGGATGGTGGTGGGGAGGGGATAAAATTCATGTAGGACTGTACAATTTGTGGGGGATTCCTCTAAAATCATTTCAAAAAGGACAGCCAAGCAGAATTCATATAGGACTCATTTGGATTTATTACTCTTTCTTGCAGTCTACACTTTCTGAAGTGTGGATTTATGAGTTTTAGATCATTTGTTTCCCGTCCCACTAAGGTAAATAGCTCAGTGCATTTGGTGCATTTATGATTATGGTGCAGAGGAGAGCAGCTGATGAATTACTTCCTTTCATTTGTCTTTTGACCAGAAAATGTATGGTTTTCTAGTAATTTAACTTTTAATCTGTAACATTTTTCTTCTCAGTTTTGTTGCAGGTGCAGTATAGCTGTTTCTAATCTAGGGAGGTTGGGTGGCACAGAGGTTAGATCTGTGCTATCCAATATGGTAGCCCCTGACTGGTAAGCACTTGAAGTGTGGCTGGTCTGAACAGAGATGTGCTAAAAGAGCTTGATGGATTTTGGAGATTTAGTATGAAAAAAAGAAAGTAAACTATCTCATTAATAATTTTTATATTGATTTACATGCTAAAATTATAATATTTTGGTCAAAGTGGGATAAATAAAATATGTTATTAAAATTAATTTTATCTGTTTCTTCTTACTTCTTACTTTATAAATGTGGCTACAAGAATACTTAAAATTACATATGTGGCTCGCATTTGTGGCTGGCATTATATTTCTACTGGACAGTGTTGAATTAAGAGCAAGAGCCTGGGAAGTTCAAGTCATTTCCTGCCTTATGAACTTGGATAAATTATGAAAACTCTCTAAGCTTCAATTTTCAACTAGTTAAACAGTAATAATAATATCTACCTAACAGGGTTGTAATGATTAATATGTTATGTTATGATTAATATATAATTATATTTATAATAATATAAGTAACATAAATATGTCATTATTTATGGTATTACTTGAAATAATTCCTGTGATATCTGGCAGATAATATGCACTGGGCAAATGCTCGTTCTTCTCCTTGTGCATTTTACTTACCACTAGTAAATGTGACCACTTTGTTTATAATGAATTGTTTGGGATCAGGATAAAGTAGCCTGTACTTGTGTATTTTTCTTCATCTAAAAGATTAGAGTCCTTGACAAACAGACAGTCACGCAAGGTCTCAGAAGGGAAGACCACCATGTTTAGCTAGATGGAGAATGAGTTTGTGGCTGAACATTATACCTGTGGCGTCTCCCATATTTAGCTGCTGTGATTGTTAGACACACTTGGAGGCATTGATTAAAGTTATTAATCTTCTGAAGTGTCTGAGGTTGCCTTTTAAAGCCCCTACATAAGTTTCTGATCAGCTCCAAGGGCTAACAAGTGGAGTATGCCTGGAGATATTATGAAGTAGACAATAAAAAAAACAGGGCCGGCCGGGCACGGTGGTTCAAGTCTGTAATCCCAGCACTTTGGGAGGCCGAAACGGGCGGATCACCAGGTCAGGAGATCGAGACCATCCTGGCTAACACGGTGAAACCCCCTCTCTACTAAAAAATACAAAAACAAAAACTAGCCGGGCGAGGTGGTGGGCGCCTGTAGTCCCAGCTACTCGGGAGGCTGAGGCAGGAGAATGGCGTAAACCCGGGAGGCGGAGCTTGCAGTGAGCTGAGATCAAGCCACCTCACTCCAGCCCGGGTGAAAAAAACAGGGCCAAACTCATCACAACTTCTACTTCTCCTTCTATTCCCTATTAATTTTCAGCCATTAGAGAGTAAAATTATGTGGTTTGGAATTGGTTTGCCTTTTCAAGCCCCAAGGGACTATAACCCTTAATTATAGATTATGTTCAGGTGTCAGGTTATCTTCAGGGATGGCATTCTTTTATGAATGGAACCCCTACCAAGCACCTGTGAAATCCACCCTTTGTACTGCTCGTCCGGCCTTCTGTACTTTCAAGTTGTCCCAAAATGTTACAACTAGGAAATGTGAGTGTTTGGTGGCCACAAAAGTGGGGTTTTTTTTTTGCCCACAAAAGTGAATTCAAGGATTTATTTTGGTTTTAAAATTAATATTCACTTTTTAAAGGTATAAATTTGAAAACCTAGTTATTCCTTTAGTTTTTAAACTCAACTTACAGCTTGTCATTTTATTTATGTCAACAAATTTAACAATCGCTCTTAAGATGGCCTTCGAATAATGTTTTAATTTACAAATCCCTATTTATACATAGGCTGATTCTTAATTTCTCTTAAATATTCTAATACTATACATAATTATAGCAAGATTGATGTTTACAATGACAAGTCTGCATTAATTATTCAATGAACAATTTAAAGCTGGAATTACAAGACAGATCTATTGCTCTCTTAGGGCAAAACTGCTTAAATCCTATATGCTTACATTCCTTCTAATTCTATTGGGTAAACAACTTTGGAAGTTGCAACAAGAGAGACAAATAAGTGAGATATGTCCAGAATTCAAAGGGGCTATCATTTTAATATCCATTCAAATTGCATGACCCTAAGACTGGAAGCATATGAAAAGAATACAGCAGTTTTTTAAGAGTCTTTAAAATAGAAAAAATATATTTTATGACACAATCTCATGGACATTAAAAGTATAATAAACGAATGCGATGAACAACTCCATATGAAAAAATTTGATATCGTAGAGAAAACGAACCAATTCTTTGAAACATAAACAATCAAAACTCACAAAAGGGGAAATAGATAAGCTAAATAGTCCTATATCTATTAAGGAAATTGAATCAATAATGAATAACCGCTCCCAAAAGACAGCATCAGGACCGATGAATTCTACCAAACTGTGAAGAAAGAAATGGTATCGATTATCCGTAATTTCTTCCACAAAAATAGAAGCATAAGGAATATTTCCTAACTCATTCTATGAAACCAGCCTTACCCTAATACCAAAACCAGAAAATATACAGGAAAGGAAAACTATAGGCTAATATCTCTTATGAACATAGATGCAAAAATCCTCAACAAAATATTAGCAAATTGCGGCCAACAATGTGTAAAAAGTAATAGATTGCTATCATTTGGGATTCATTCCAGGTATCCAAGGCTGGTTCGACATATGAAAATCGTTCAATGTAATCAATTACATTAACAGGCTAACCAAAGAAGAAAAATCATACAATTGTATCATGTGATGTAGAAAAGTCATTTGACAGAATCTAACACCCCTTCATGATAAAAACTCATCGAACCAGGAATAAAGGGGACTTCCTCAGCTTGATAAAGACCGTCTACAAAAATCTCAAAAGTAACGTACTAAATGGTGAGAGACTGGATGCTTTCCCCTTAAGACTGGGAACAAGACAAGGATGTCCTCTGTCACCACTCCAATTTAAAATTGTACGGAGGTGGGTGAGGTAGCTCAGGCCTATAATCCTAGCACTTTGGGAGGCCAAGGCAGGTGGATCACTTGAGGTCAGGAGTCCAAGACCAGCCTGGCTAACATGGTGAAAACCCATCCCTACCAAAAAATACAAAAATTAGCCAGGAGTGGTGGTGTGCACCTGTAGTTCCAACTACTCAGGAGGCTGAGTGGGAGAATTGCTTGAACCTAGGAGTTAGAGGTTGCAATGAGCTGAGATTGTGTCACTGCACTCTGGCCTGGATGACACAGTGAGACCCTGTCTCAATAAATAAATAAATAAAATTATACTGGAAGTCCTAGTTAGTGCAATAACATGAGATAAGAATTGGGAAGAAATAAAATTGTCTTTATTCATAGATGACGCGATCATCTATGTAGAAAATGTCAAAGAATCAACACAAAAACTCCTGGATCTAAAAAGCAATTATAGCAAGATTGCAAGATATGAGGTTAATAAACATAAATCAGTTGCTTTTCTGTATATCAGTAATAAGCAGTTGGACTTTGAAGTTAAAAAAAAAACAAACCCTTTGTAGTAGCATCCGAAAATGGCATACTTAGTTATATATGTAAAAAAACTAAGTATAAGATTTATCTGTGGAAAACCATAAAACACTGATGAAAGAAATCAAAGAAGGTTCGAATACATGGAGAGATACTCTGTGTTCATGACTGGATTGTTAAAATGTCAATTCTTCCCAACTTGATCTATAGGTTCAACGCAATCCCAATTAAATTCCATCAAACTATTTTGTGAATATCAACAAATGGACTCTAACATTTATATGGAAACACAAAAGAATTAGAATAGCAAATATACTGCTGAAAAAGAACAAAGTTAGAGAACTCACACTACCCAATTGCCAGGTGTACTGTGAAGCTATAATAATCAAGACATCGTTTTCAAGAAAACACAGATATGGAACAGAATAGAGAACTCAGAAATAGATCCACACAAATATGATCAACTAATCTTTGGCAAAGGAATAAAGGCAATTCGGTGGAGAAATAACAGTTTTTGTCGTTTCAATAAATGGTGCTGGAACAATGGAAGTCCATATGTAAAAACAGAAAAGACAAGACCTAGATCTTACATTTTTGAATAGTTGGTTTTGAGCTGTGATTTTTAGGTTGAAATTTTAATTAGCTTATATTTGGTATAAAATTAAAATTCACCATATTTACAAATTTAATTGATCAGATATATAAGAATTACTTTAAGTACAGAGGAAAATTTGTTGGATAAATACAATTGAAGTACTTAAAAAGTATATCGAATATGTTAAATTTATAAATTTAGATGTAACACTTGAACATTAGAATCAATATTATCCAAAGAGCTCTTAAAAGTGATTGTTAAAATCTGCTACAATTACCAATAAAATAATACTCGTAAGCTGAACTTAAAAGTTTAAAGAATAATCAGGTTTCTGTATTCTTTTTTAAACGTATGACAGATGCTCAGAGGATCGGTCAGAATCTTTGATTCATAACACATTCTCATCATTGGTCCATGCCTGGTATTTATTTGGTTGGTAAGTCTAATAAAATTAACTCACTTGCTATTAATTTTTAAAACCAAAGTAAACTCTGAATAGTCTTTTCTTTATTCCAAAACTGTCTGTGAGACCATAAAAATCTCACATACTCATAGGATGAAGATGGGATGTGGAAAGGGTCTAAAATGTGTTTTTGTGAATAAAAATGGTTTTTTAGAAATAGTAGCATTTAGCCTAGTTATTAAAGACAGGACATTTGAGTAATTAAAAAAATAGACAAAATGGAAAAACACTCTCCCAGTAACGTTTTTATTGTAAAAAGGCCAAAGGGATGGACATTCAAAATAAAGAATCTTACACTTGGAAGTGAACAGATAACTAAATTTAATGAGATGGTCTCGGACACATAAGAACCCTCAAAATGTTAGCAGAAGGTTATGGTGAGTTAGAATATTGAGGGGTGAGTTTGGGCCATCTAGGTGAAAATGTCGGCTAGACGATCATAGATACAATACTAGCACTCTCGGGGAAATTGGAATTGAGAACACAATATGGGAACCACCAGCTTAGAGGCAAGAGCTGAAGCTCTGAGGATAGTGAAGGCCTCCCTGGGGGAGATGGGGAGAGGGGAATGAAGGCAAAATTAAAGTTGGTTTTCTTTTAAATACTCTATACTTTACATTATTCCCTGCTTCCTTTTTCTCCTGCTTCCTGGGATGGGATAGGGATATCTCCTCTTGGCTTATAAAATTACCTAGAAACCAGGAGCCACCGTGTAGAGTAGGGGTCCCTAACCCCTGGGCCATGGACCAGTACTGGTCCATGGCCTGTTAGGAACAGGGCCGCACAGCAGGAGGTGAATAGCAGGCGAGTGAGTGAAACTTCATTTGTATTTACAACCACTCCCCATCACTCCATTGCCACCTGAGCTCAGCCTCCTGTCAGATCAGTGGTGGCTTTAGATTCTCACAGGAGTGTGAACCTTACAGTGAATGGCGCATGCAAGGGATCTAGATTGTGTGCTTTTAATGAGAATCTAATGCATAATGATCTGTCACTGTCTCCTATCACTCCCAGATGGGACTGTCTAGTTGCAGGAAAACAAGTTCAGGACTCCTACTGATTCTACATGATGAAGAATTGTATAATTATAATTATTTCATTATATATTACAGTGTAATAATAATAATAATAATATAAATAAAATTGCACTGTAAGAGTAATGTGCTTGTATCATCCTGAAACCATCCTCCTCCACCCCGTGTCTGTGAAAAAATTATCCTCTGTGAAACCAGTCCCTGGTATCAAAAAGGTTCGGGACCACTGTTGTAGAGGACACAGAGAGGTTCTTTTGAGAACCCCAAAGCTTTTACAAACACACCCAGTAGACAGTACACCTGTATAACTACAGGTATTCAAGGGCAGTTGCTACAAGACCAGTTTTCAGGACCAACTTTTCATCTTTGAGTGAATGCACAGTCCAGACTGGTTTTCTTCCATAAGAGAGAAAGAGGAAGAGCAAAAGTGAGAACTTTTGGGACAGGGACGAAAAGTCAAAGGCGGGATGGTCAGGTTCAAGCGTCAGGCCCTCGGAGACTGCTGGCCAGGGGTGCTGCAGAGTCACCGTTTCTGTTGTGTAAACTTTCCTATGCTGACAGATTGCCTGGTGTGATAACTTCACTCTTGGGTGCAAACACTCTTCCTTAACGACACGTAGAGAAAAGCTGGCCAAGACCCAAGAAATGGCTGTAGAAAGGTATTCATTCTCAGGGCATTTCCGAAAACACATTTTCTCTACATTTTCAGCTTTCAAATTGTATAAATTTTCTCTTGACCTCTGACTCAAAAATCTCAAACCAGGCATGTCAGTTTCTTAATTAAAAATGGTGTCTTATTCTGTGAGGCCTGCCATGACAACACACCACAGACTGGGTGGCTTAAACCACAAAAACGTATTTTCTCACAATTCTGGAGCCTGGAAGTCGAAGATCAAGGTGTCTGCAGATTTGGTTTCATCTGAGGCTTCTGTCCTTGGCTTGAAGATGGCTGCCTTCTTGCTGTGTCTTCGCAGGGCCTTTTTCTCTGTACCTGAGTATCCCTGGTATCTTTTCTTTTTGTAAGGACTCCAGTCCTGATGTATTAGGGCCCATCCTTTCGATTTCTTTAACCTTATTTACCTCTTTAAAAGGTCCCATCTGCACGTATAGGACACACTGGGGATTTGAGCTTCAGTATAGGAATTTGTGTGTGTCTGTGAGACGGGGAAATTCAGTCCATAATAAACAGTAAGCTGAGATTTGTCTACTGTGGACTCCTTGTCACACAGTAAGTACTTAGCAAATATTTGTAGAATGAATCAGGCTGTGACTGTGTAACTCATTTATCAATGTGCTGCCATATTTTTTAAAGTCTCGTAAACCTTAGTCAATTAAATAAAATTTTCATTTTGCAAGAGTTGGTAATGATGCCCGAGTAACTTTATAAACGGGCTAAAATCAATATACTTATCTTTAACATGAGCCCTAGAGGGTCAGGTCAAGCTGTAGTGCAAGACCCTAGTATAATTCCTTTCCTTTACCAAAGTGTTATGCTGGAACAACATTGCAGTGAAGGTTTAAAACTAAATATTGAAGATGAGGTGGTTTTGTAAACTTTCTAGATGATGTGTGTTAAGAGGCACAGAAGGCTAGCATCTTGCTCCCTTCTTACAAAGAAAGAAACAGAAGTGGTGAAGTAACTTGCCTAAGGTCTCATGCAGGTGAGTACCAGAACTGGGACTAGAATTCAGTTTTGTCACTCCAGGGTGTGGTTTTTCTTTTCTTTTTCTTTTTTTGATGTTCACTAGCCCATTTAGCTAGTGAATGTGAAGATTCAAGAAGAAAAGTCTTTTCCTTCTGACATTGAAGTACCTAAATTCTCTCTTGAGAAAAATCTATTCAGGTGCATTTGATAAATTGATTACAGATGAAGTCCAATAGTAACATTCTTTATATTTGTGAAATCTGCCATGCTTGTCAGTTTCTAGTTTACAGATTATATAAGCAAATCACTTACATCCAAAATACAATCTGCCAGTACACCAGCACAGCCTCTTGGGAATCTTGAACTACAGATATACAGAATTGATACTGCAAATCAAGTCATTTGCCCAAATGGAAGGATTCAGGGATAAATTCAGCCAACAGTGACATGCTCAGATCCAAGAATCTGAAATAACCACTATATTGTATAACTAAAAATAAAGCAGTTTGCACAACACTTGGCATTTTCAGTTGACCTAGTCAATACTAGCTAATAATTTTCGTAATTCTTGAGTGAAGTGAGTTTTTTTCTTTATTTTACATGTCAACTGGAATCCTGAAAGGTTAATAAATTATCTTTTACCTAAGTACTATAGTAGCTAAGGTAGTATTGATAGTCTTTTACTGAATCTACAAATATTTTTTTCTTGAACATGACATAATTTCTTTTGTTTAACAGTTTTATTGAGACATAACCAACAAGCAATAAACTGCACATACATAATAGTGTACAATTTGATGTTTTAACATATGTATAATCTTATTAAAACTACCACCACAATCAAGCTAATAAACCCACTTCTCCTGAAAGTTTTCTTGGGTCCTTTTGAAATTCCTCTTTCCTAGGTAACCATTGATCTTTTTTTCTGTCACTATACATTAACTTGCATTTTCTAGGATTTTATATAAATTGAAACATACCGCATGTAATCTTTAAAAAAATTCTCTTTTCTTTCAGTCAGAATGCTTATTTTGAGACTCATCAATGCTGTTGAATATATCAATAGTCCACTCCTTTTTATTGTGGAGTAATATTCCATTGTATGATTATATCACAATTTCTTTATCCATTCACTTGATGATGGGCATTTGGGCTGTTTCCAGTTTTTTGCTATTACAAAAAAAAAAGATGCAGCTATGAATATTTCTGTACAAGACTATATATGAACATATTTATTTTTCCTCTTAGGTAAAAACCTATGAGTGGGAATGGCTGGAACATATGGTAGGTGCATGTGTAACATTTTAGAAATTGTCAAACTGTTTTCTACAGAGATTGTACCATTTTACATTCACACCAACAGTGTATGAGAGTTCCAATTGCTTCACTTCCTTGCCATCACTGGATGTGGTCAATTTTCTAAATATTAGCCATCCTAATAGGTTTGACTTCATGCCTCATTGTGGTTTTCATTTGCATTTCCTCAAAGACTAATGATGTTGAACATCTTTACATGTGCTTATTTACCAATTGTCTACCTTTGGTGAGGTGTCTATTTGAATGTTTTATTTTTTTAATTGGTTTCATGTTTTCTTCTTATTGAGTTTTAAAATTTGTTCTTTGTGAGATATGTAATTCATAAATATTTTCTCCTAGTTTTTGCTTTTCTTCTTATTCTCTTATCAAAATTAAAAGCTTCTGTTCTCCAAAAGTCTATTGAGTTTCAAATTATCAATTTTTTCCTTTTATGGGTTGTTCATTTGGTGTTATATCTAAGAAATCTTTACCTATCCTAGGATCATAAAGATTCTCTAATAAAAGTTTTATAATTTTAGGTTTTACATTTAGGTCTATGTTTCATTTTCAGTTAGTTTTTATATGCAATTTAAAGTATGGGTCAATGTTTATATTTTTGCATGTGGATGTACAATTGTTCCAGCACCATTTATAGAAAAGTTTGTTATTACTTCCCTGACTTACCTTTGTACTTCTAGCAAAAATCAATTGTTTGTATATGTGCATCTATTTATGGACCCTCCGTTTTGCTTCAGTGATCTATTTGTCTATCTTTATGCCAATGCCACACTGTATTGTTAACTGTAGCTCTATAATAAGACTTGAAATCAAGGCATGTAAGCCCTCCAGTGTTGTTCTTTTTTCAAAATTGCTTCAGTATTCCAGGTCTTTTGCACTTCCATATGAATTTTAGAATTAAATTCTCAATTTTTACAGAAAAATTTACTTTTGACTACTGAAAAATTGAGTTTTGATTGAGATTGTGTCAAATCTTTATAGATCAGTTTGGAGAAAATTAACATCTTAGCAAAATTGAGTCTTCTGAGGTTGCTCACAACCTACCTTATTAGACACAATAAGAAAGAATGTCACTGCCAATGCTGTGCAGCTCCCACTCTGCCCTCAGTACATCACATGTGGCATCTGATGTTCAGGCTGAGCAAAATGTCAGTGTCAAGTCATATAATAAATTAATCACAAATGAGCTTAATTCCTTGCCTTCTAAAAATAAAAATAAAAATAAATAAGATATTAAGTTATAATATTTTCTTCCTATACCCCAGTGTGTCATTGCTCCCAACTTAGTAGACCTCTGGTAAAATGCCTTTCTACATCTAAGACGCCAGAATAGAAAAAAAATATTGTTCCCTGCTCATCACAATGATCAAACTTACCTTGTATTTTGTGATAGCTGCTTTTGATTTCCAAGGCAGCAGCCACCATGCCTCACCTCATGCCCTGCATGACTTAGGGGAAAGAAGAGATCATAGACAACATCTGGCTGTCTAGTAAGTAGAGCTTGACAGTGTCAGAAACAAGCTATTACTTTGTTAGTTATAGTGCTCTGATTGTTATTTGTTGGTGAAAGCTGTGGGAAGAAATGGCAATGCATATAAACAGGAGAAATTTAGTTATAATTTATGCTTCTTTAGAAAATGCCAGCAGCAAACATCATTTCCAAAGCATTCAAACCACCTATGACTAATCACAGGATGACCAATGTTCCCCTTGTGAGGTGGTAATCAAGTGTGTTGAAGACATTCCCCCTAATTTTGAGCATTTTAAAGCAATATGATGCCATGATTCAGATTTTCCTATTGCAGGTGTCCACAATGTTTCCAACTTTATGATATTTTGGAGCCTACGCATTTTTCCCTATGGGTATTGATGACCCACACTGAGTAGAATGAGCAACTTGGCCGTTGGATTTCTGGGCAATTCTTATGCTCCCTGGAGGGATCCCTTTCTCAATTGCTATGGCAGCTATTCCAAACCTTTACATTCATTAACATCCAATAAATATTGATGGAAACCTTCCCCATAACAGAAACTGTACTCTCACTTTCTACCTATGTTTTCTTCATTTTAAGCAGATTTTTAGCAGATAAATCAAACTTTTAACTTTTCAACTACACTTTCTCCTTCTACTTCCAAATGTGCCCATTGTTTCACATCTTTTTACTTCTATCCTTTCTATCTCTCAAGAAGACGCATCCTTCTCAAATACATCCTTGCCGCCTATTCTTGTTCTGGCTGATCTCCTGTGTCTCTAGGAACTTTGTTCAGATATTCTGCTTCCTCTTATTTTCAGTCTTTTCAACTGGACCCATCTTTCCAGATTGCAAATCTGATAATATCTCCCTGCCAGCCTCCCCACTCCCACACACTAAACCCTGCTGTGGTCACTAGTACTCTTAGGCTATATTGAGAAAAAATTATTCCATTTGGCCTCCAAAGCCCTACATAGTCTGGCTTCTGCCTGCCTCTCCATTCTTACTTTTTTTTTTTTTTTTTTTTAAGACAGATTCTCACTTTGTTGCCCAGGCCAGAGTGCAGTGGCACTATCTTGGCTCATTGTGACCTCTACCTCCATGGTTCAAGAGATTCTCGTGCCTCAGTCTCCTGAGTAGCTGAGATTACGGGCGTGCGCCACCACGCCCAGCTAATTTTTGTATTTTTAGTAGAGACAGGGTTTTGCCACGTTGGCCAGGCTGGTCTCAAACTCCTGCTCTCTAGTGATCTGCCTACTTCAGCCTCCCAAAGTGCTGGGAGTACAGGCATGAGCCGCCATGCCCAGCCTCCATTCTTACTTTCACTCATCCCTCCTCTCTCTGCTCTACACATACTGGATTTTCAATCCCTGAAACACATCTTGGGCTTACATAATAGGGCCTTGCACAAGCTCTTCCCTCTTTACTTAAGTTCCACTCATGTTTGCTGTCTTAAGCATAATTTCTGTAGGGAAACCTTCCCTGACAAGTTCTTATTCTGCCAAATTTTTCCCTGTAGACTCCCATGGCTTGATGCCTTATTCTTAGCATTTGCCATAATTGACATATTCTATTTAGTGTGTATGATTATTTGATTAACGTCTGTCTCCCTCACTAAGGTATAAGCTTCATGAGGGCAGAGGCTTGTCTTGTTGTACCCACCATTTAATAACAGAGTCTGGGCCAGGTGCAGTGGCTCACACCTGTAATCCCAGCACTTTGGGAGGGTGAGGCAGGAGGATTGCTTGAGGTCAGGAGTTCAAGACCAGCCTGGCCAGCATAATGAAACCCCATCTCTACTAAAAATACAAAAATTAGCTGGGCATGGTGGTGCCCTCCTGTAATCCCAGCTACTCAGGAGACTGAGGCACATTTTCTTCTTTCACTTTTTTCTCTCACTACTCTTCTCTCTTCCTTCTTTGTTTCATTTACTATCTTTGTTCTCTCTTTTTATCACTTTATTTTATCTAATAAATATTTACTGGACAAATGAATGAAATGCTAGTTTTTCTGAGGATTTTCTGTTTTTTGACTTTTTTTTCCTTTTTTTATGTCTCCTTTTCCTTGATAATCTTATCCAACACCATGGCTTCACCATCATCCATATGCTGGTGTCCATAATGCCCCATGATGTCCAGACCTGTATTTTCAACTGATAATCTTCATGGAATTGTCCTCTAGTAACTTAAACTCAATCCAACTTAAACCAAAGTGGTTATCTTCCTTAAGTATTTTTCTTCTGCTTAATCCTACCCTTTGTAAAGTTTGCCACTACCCATTTCGAATGGCTTGAACCCAAAACCTAAGGTCATTTTTCTTCCTTTTCCACAAATGCCAAATTCTGTTGATGCAAATGAAATGTCCCTTTCCAAAATCCCCACTTACATGCCCCTAAGTACTACTGCCTAGTTTTGTTCTTCTCTAAATTTTCCAGAAGGAGAGCTCTTTTATATAAGAGAATATGTAAAAATTATTACATGATGTGGACGGAAGGGAGCTGCTGTAGTTGAAGGTGGGAGAAGGGATCTGAGTGCAACCCCTTGCCCAATGAGGCAGTACCAGAAGTTGCTATAGTTTGAAAGCCACTAGCCTATGTTACTGCAACACCCTTTAAAAAACTGCTTTTACATTTTTTTCACATGTAAAACACAGAAATAATAGAGATTTATGAAATATCTACTATGGGCTAGGCATTGTAGCAGGTTCTGTGAATATAATGGCGATTGAGATCAATATAGCCCCTGCTCTCAGGGAGGTTATATCTAACAGGGATGGCAGAGAGAAAAAAAGCAATTATAACCAAGTGAAGTAAGTGCTGTGATGGGGGTGGCAAGGAGCTGCAGGCTATGTAGGAGAAGACCTAATATAGTGCAGGGACAGGTTGCAGGTGGACCAAGGGTAGCTTCCTACAGGAAGAGACTGTTAGGCTAGGACCTAAAAGATGAGTTGGAGTTCAGCAGGTGAAAAGAAGAGAAGACTGTTCCAGGCAGAGGAAACAGCACTGTTGGTTGTTCCAAGGCAGCTAGCTCAGCTACTGCAGGGAAGGAGCGGGAGTATAGAGTGAGTATTCATGTCAGGGATCATCTTTAGCTTAAAAGGAACCAGGGAACTCTGGAGAGTCTAGTTCAGAGTATAATGCTTTCTCCATCCCTGTCTTGCCCTGTCCCGCCTCACTTCTTCTTTCAGCTTTGGTACTCGTTGGGATTAGTTCCTCGCTGCCAAGCTTGAAGCCAATGATTTGATCTGAAGCAGATGACTTACAGCAAACCACTGGGATCCTCCCCGCTCCCCATCTCCATGTGACAACCCCAAATAATTCAGAGCTGTGCAAACCTTGAAACCACCTAAGTCCCACCCAGAGACCTCATAACTCTTAAAAAATTCTTCCTCAGACAGAGGAATTTCGTAGGTTTGTTTGATCTTTTTATGTTGCTGTTTTCAGGATATAACTTTTCTCTTTTTCTCTCAAGCCCAGGCTCTAGGCAGTTATCCAAGAGAGGAGAGGTCTGGAGACTTCAGCCTGTCTCAGGACACACATCAAGGCAGAGATGAAAATATAGGTGAATAGTCTGGGATATCTTATGAACATTTCTCAGATGACTTGGCTGAAATCTTTCTCTTACATCAGAACTCAATGGTTTTAACAACGCAGTTTGATAAAAAACATTTTCTTTAGCAGTCGTGTTACAGTAATTAAGCTGTAAACTTGGGAACTCTATACATGATTTAATTCCTCTTTGAACCAATTTTTCCTAGTTTTATAGACATATCTTGGGTTTCTTTCCAGGTACAAGAAGAGTTTTAAGAATAATTGTCATATGGATTTTCTGCTTAGCAGAATTCTCTATATTTTGAGTATCTTTACCCAAAGGTTGGTATTACATAGTGAAATGAAAATTAAAATGGAAATAATAGTGCAATAGGCCTGCATGTTCTTATCTGAAACTTTTGTGGCCAGATATATTTAATAATTCAAAATATCTGAGATATTAGAAAGATATTATGGTGCCTATATTACATAATATTATAGGTGGGGTCTGGAGTGTGATCAAGCATAACGTGTCTGATATGGAATATCTGAATATCTACACTGCATAGCATAGCCTCATGTTAGTTCACCAAATGAACTTTGGTGCCACACTTAACAAAAATACCTTAGTTTCCAGAGCATTTTGGATTTTGGAATTGCTGAGAAGTAATTGTACACCTGCCCTTGTCTTGCTTTGCTGAAAGAGTTGCTGTATCAAGGGTGTCTAATCAGAAAAATGTTATTTCATCATAAAATGTTATGTTATAGCATAGTCTAACAGCATTGGAGAATCTTTGTCCCTATTTATTTATTTATTTTGGCATATGTCTGTTTGCAAAATCTTTTTTGGTTGTAAATAAAGTAATTCCTGTATTGGAAGTTCAAAATACTATTCTCTGATTTGAGTCATCATCTTACTGTCAGTCCATGAGCTGCTGTTTGCTGAGCTGATTGGCTTTCCAGTATATATTTCTTTTACTATAGATTGCAGGGGTATCTCTTTCTGGATGATCTACTGGACATAGTCCTTTATGCTTCTATTACTTGTTATGAGAAACTTTTCCTAAGTTAGTTGTTCAGTTGACTGTGTTGGTCCTGTGGGCATCTCGTATTTATTTGTCTAGAAACCATGCTACCTGGTGACATAGAACGAGTAAAGTACTTGGAACACCCAGAATTCCTGGATTTGTGTTTCATTTCTGCTTCTTTCTAGCTATGGAGGCGATGGCTTACAAGTCATTGAATTTGTCTGAGCCTTAATTTCTCAACTTCAGAATGGAGATTAATAATAACAGCTTTTGCTACTTCTCAGGCATAATGTGAAGTAAAATGAGAAGAGGTTGGTGCAAACAAGAAAATACAGTGCAATTCACATTAAACGAAAGGGAATGGTCTAAATGCAAGGTCTATATGCACTTGAGGTGTTTTTATTGATAAATGTTGGGTTACATGGCTTTATGCCTGCTCAGATCTGGATAAGGACCATTTATTGAGTGGCTGCTGTATCAGGAACCACAGGAGGCATCCTTGATTAATCTCAGTACCACCCCTTTGAGGTGGCTGCCATCATTCTCTATTTGAGAGCGGATAGAGACCTGACCAAGGTCACATCACTACTTAGTGCCTGAGCCAGACTGAAAACCAGATTTGTTTGATGGTAAAGTCAGCACTCCCTTTTAATTGCAAAGATTCTTGTGCAATGGTGAATGTTTTGTGGTGTTTTTTTGTGTGTGTTTTGAAAATTGAGAACAAGATGGGATTCACAAAAAATTAAATAGTTCACTTTTCTTATATGTAAATTCCGGACAGTATCAATAAATCACACACTTTGGATGCTCAGGGGAAATTAGTTATTATTTAATGCTTTGGAAAATCATTATGTATCCCCCTTTGTGGTAGAATTTATTCTCAACATGGTTATAAATAAACAAAATGTTTTACTAGCTAAAAAAAATTACCAATCCATTCTTCCTTCACAAGGCATGGAGACGGTAGAAGTACGGCATTTTTCTTTACTATCCTCTTGGTCTAATTGTTTATTTGCCCTGAATGAGTTGTTGAACGGAGAAACCCAGGCAAGCTTTCCGTAGTATTCTCCTTTCTAGTATTTGGTTCAGTCCACGGTACTCTTTTAGCCATCAGTGACTGCTTTTACTGAGACTGTGGCTGTCCTTGCCCAGAGTTGAGGGAGGGGTAGGTTGGGAATGGGAGACTCACTAGTAAGCACTGTGGAGTCTATCTGAGTCCCTGGCAGCATCTGTCCGATATAATCTGACCCTGTATCCCCACCCAAATCTCATCTCAAATTGTAATACCCGTGTGTCAACGGAGGGATCTGTAATCCCCATGTATCAAGGGAGGGAGGTGATTGAATGATGGGGACAGTTAACCCCATGGTGTTCTCGTGCTAGTGAGTGAGTTTTCACGAGATCTGATTGTTTTGTAAGGCAGTTTTCCCTGATCTTGTTTACTCTCTCTCACCTGCATCATGTAAGATGTGCCTGCTCCTCCTTCCACCATAATTGTAAGTTTCCCAAGGCCTCCTCAGCCATGTGGAACTGTGAGTCAGTTAAATCTCTCTTCTTTGTAAATTACCCAGTCTCGGGTATGTCTTTACAGCAGTGTGAAAATAAATGAGTACTCTGTCTATCTGTCTGTCTCTCTCTCTGTTATTTAAGATCAGAGCAGGACTTGATGTATGACAGAAACACAGCCGAAGGGGTGTTGGAAGGTCCGGAGCTTATGAAGACGTTCCCTGACCTCTCATTTTGTTAACAGGGGCTTCATTCCAGAGAATAAGAGCTTCTTTATAGGTCCAGACACTTCTGGCTGCAATTAGCCGATTGTTAATTTATGTCTGAGTGTTGGAGGCTTTAGTTAGATAAAATATCTAAAAGGATTTAGTCTCAGTGAAAAGAACTTTAAGTGAGAATGGCTTTGAGGAAAAGAGAAAAGTTAGATTACAGCTTTCCTTCTGGGTGCTGACTATGGGGAGTGGGGAAATAGGCTGTGAAGTAATAAGAGCTTTATTGTCAACTGTTGCATTCTTTTAGAGGCCCCCACGACTTTAGATTTCCTTAATATCTTTCTCCCTTTATAGTTAATTAAAAGAAATTATTGAGCACCTTGTATGTGTCCAGGCATTCTATGTCCTGGATCAAACTCTAGTGAGCAACACATCCATAATCCTTGCTCTCATGGAACTCACAGTCTAGTGGGGAACTACACAAAAACACTGTAAAATTGTAACCAATGTTTATGGTTTATGGTGTTATGAGCATTGAGGTTGTTAGGGAAGACTGTTTTTGTGCGATGGCTTCATCAGTGTTGAGGTTGCTGTAGCCCATTTTTTTGTGGCTATCAGCTTTAGATACTTTTATGAGGTCTTAAAAGGAATATTTTAGTAATTAATCATGTAGATTGTAGATGGGTTGCTGGATTGCATTGATTTTTAAACAGATATAGGTACACACATACATAGAAGCACACATACATATAAGTATATTTATATCTGTGTATATGTTACATGTGTATGTATATGTATACATATATATGGGTGTGTGATTAAGCAATGTAAAGAGATTGTAGAGAATTTGGAATATCATAAAACTACAAAAAAATTAAACGTACCCAGAAATAATTAATGTTAATGTCTATCCATCTACCCACCTATCTCTAAACTTTTTTTCTAAACATACGTAGAATTAAAAATATAATTTGGATCATATTGCAAAGATGACTTTGCATTTTGTTTTAAAAATTTTCATTGAATCACAACCATTTCTCTTGTCATAAAATAATCTTTAAAGGAAATTTCTTTACTTCATTATACTCTATATTTCTATCAGAATTTATGTAATTATTCTTTTATTGAACACTAATAACGTGTCCCATTTGCTACAATAAATAATGCTGTGAAGTACAAGTTTCTATAGTTTATGACAATTTTCCTAGGCTAGATTTTGAGAAGAAAAATAACAGGGTCAGTCTCTGTAGACTCCACCTCTGGGGACAGGGCACAGCTAAAAAAAAAACAACAACAAAAAGGCAGCAGAACCTCTGCAGACGCAAATGACTCTGTCTGACAGCTTTGAAGAGAGCAGTGGATCTCCCAACACAGAGGTTGAGATCTGTGAACGGACAGACTGCCTGCTCAAGTGGGTCCCTGACCCCTGAGTAGCCTAACTGGGAGACATCCCCCACTAGGGGCAGTCTGACACCCCACACCTCACAGGGTGGAGTACACCCTTGAGAGGAAGCTTCCAAAGTAAGAATCAGACAGGTACATTCACTGTTCAGCAATATTCTATCTTCTGCAACCTCTGCTGCTGATACCCAGGCAAACAGGGTCTGGAGTGGACCTCAAGCAATCTCCAACAGACCTACAGCTGAGGGTCCTGACTGTCAGAAGGAAAACTATCAAACAGGAAGGACACCTATACCAAAACCCCATCAGTACGTCACCATCATCAAAGACCAGAGACAGATAAAACCACAAAGATGGGGAAAAAGCAGGGCAGAAAAGCTGGAAATTCAAAAAATAAGAGCGCATCTCCCCCTGCAAAGGAGCACAGCCCATCGCCAGCAACGGATCAAAGCTGGTCAGAGAATGACTTTGATGAGATGAGAGAAGAAGGCTTCAGTCCATCAAACTTCTCAGAGCTAAAGGAGGAATTACGTACCCAGCGCAAAGAAACTAAAAATCTTGAAAAAAGAGTGGAAGAATTGACAGCTAGACTAATTAATGCAGAGAAGGTCATAAACGAAATGACAGAGATGAAAACCATGACACGAGAAATACGCGACAAATCTACAAGCTTCAGTAACCGACTCAATCAACTGGAAGAAAGAGTATCAGCAATTGAGGATCAAATGAATGAAATGAAGTGAGAAGAGAAACCAAAAGAAAAAAGAAGAAAAAGAAATGAACAAAGCCTGCAAGAAGTATGGGATTATGTAAAAAGACCAAATCTACGTCTGATTGGGGTGCCTGAAAGTGAGGGAGAAAATGGAACCAAGTTGGAAAACACTCTTCAGGATATCATCCAGGAGAACTTCCCCAACCTAGTAAGGCAGGCCAACATTCAAATTCAGGAAATACAGAGAACACCACAAAGATACTCCTCGAGAAGAGCAACTCCAAGACACATAATTGCCAGATTCACCAAAGTTGAAATGAAGGAAAAAATGTTAAGGGCAGCCAGAGAGAAAGGTCGGGTTACTCATAAAGGGAAGCCCATCAGACTAACAGCAGACCTCTCAGCAGAAACTCTCCAAGCTAGAAGAGAGTGGGGGCCAATATTCAACATTCTTAAAGAAAAGAATTTTCAACCCAGAATTTCATATCCAGCCAAACTAAGTTTCATAAGTGAAGGAGAAATAAAATCCTTTACAGATAAGCAAATGCTTAGAGATTTTGTCACCACCAGGCCTGCCTTACAAGAGACCCTGAAGGAAGCCCTAAACATGGAAAGGAACAACCGGTACCAACCATTGCAAAAACATGCCGAAATGTAAAGACCATCGAGGCTAGGAAGAAACTGCATTAACTAATGAGCAAAATAACCAGTTAATATCATAATGGCAGGATCAAGTTCACACATAACAATATTAACCTTAAATGTAAATGGACTAAATGCTCCAATTAAAAGACACAGACTGGCAAATTGGATAAAGAGTCAAGACCCATCAGTCTGCTGTATTCAGGAGACCCATCTCACATGCAGAGACATACATAGGCTCAAAATAAAGGGATGGAGGAAGATCTACCAAGCAAATGGAGAACAAAAAAAAGCAGGGGTTGCAATTCTAGTCTCTGATAAAACAGACTTTAAACCATCAAAGATCAAAAGAGACAAAGAAGGCCATTACCTAATGGTAAAGGGATCAATTCAACAGGAACAGCTAACTATCCTAAATATATATGCACCCAATACAGGAGCACCCAGATTCATAAAGCAAGTCCTTAGAGACTTACAAAGAGACTTAGACTCCCATACAATAATAATGGGAGACTTCAACACTCCACTGTCAACATTAGACAGATCAACGAGACAGAAAGTTAACAAGGATATCCAGGAATTGAACTCATCTCTGCACCAAGCGGACCTAATAGACATCTATAGAACTCTCCACCCCACATCAACAGAATATACATTCTTCTCAGCACCACATCGCACTTATTCCAAAATTGACCACATAATTGGAAGTAAAGCACTCCTCAGCAAATGTAAAAGAACAGAAATTATAACAAACTGTCTCTCAGACCACAGTGCAATCAAACTAGAACTCAGGACTAAGAAACTCATTCAAAACCGCTCAACTACATGGAAACTGAACAACCTGCTCCTGAATGACTACTGGGTACATAACGAAATGAAGGCAGAAATAAAGATGTTCTTTGAAACCAAAGAGAACAAAGATACAACATACCAGAATCTCTGGGACACATTTAAAGCAGTGTGTAGAGGGAAATTTATAGCACTAAATGCCCACAAGAGAAAGCTGGGAAGATCTAAAATTGACACTCTAACATCACAATTAAAATAACTAGAGAGGCAAGAGCAAACACATTCAAAAGCTAGCAGAAGGCAAGAAATAACTAAGATCAGAGCAGAACTGAAGGAGATAGAGACATATGCTACCTGACTTCAAACTATACTACAAGGCTACAGTAACCAAAACAGCATGGTGTTGGTACCAAAACAGAGATATAGACCAATGGAACAGAACAGAGTCCTCAGAAATAATACCACACATCTACAACCATCTGATCTTTGACAAACCTGACAAAAACAAGAAATGGGGAAAGGATTCCCTATCTAATAAACGGTGCTGGCAAAATTGGCTAGCCATAAGTAGAAAGCTGAAACTGGATCCTTTCCTTACTCCTTATATGAAAATTAATTCAAGATGGATTAGAGACTTAAATGTTAGACCTAAAACCATAAAATCCCTAGAAGAAAACCTAGGGAATACCATTCAGGACATAGGCATGGGCAAGGACTTCATACCTAAAACACCAAAAGCAATGGCAACAAAAGCCAAAATTGACAAATGGGATCTAATTAAACTAAAGAGCTTCTGCACAGCAAAAGAAACTACCATCAGAGTAAACAGGCAACCTACAGAATGGGAGAAAATCTTTGCAATCTACTCATCTGACAAAGGGCTAATATCCAGAATCTACAAAGAACTCAATCAAATTTACAAGAAAAAAACAAACAACCCCATCAAAAAGCAGGCAAAGGGTATGAACAGACATTTCTCAAAAGAAGACATTCATACAGCCAACAGACACATGAAAAAATGCTCATCCTCGCTCACCATCAGAGAAATGCAAATCAAAACCACAATGAGATACCATCTCACACCAGTTAGAATGGCAATCATTAAAAAGTCAAGAAACAACAGATGTTGGAGAGGATGTGGAGAAATAGGAACACTTTTACACTGTTGGTGGGATTGTAAACTAGTTCAACCATTATGGAAAACAGTATGGCAATTCCTCAAGGATCTAGAACTAGATGTACCATATGACCCAGCCATCCCACTACTGGGTATATACCCAAAGGATTATAAATTATTCTACTACAAAGACACATGCACACGTATGTTTATTGTGGCACTATTCACAATAGCAAAGACTTGGAATCAACCCAAATGTCCATCTGTGACAGACTGGATTAAGAAAATGTGGCACATATACACCATGGAATACTATGCAGCCATAAAAAAGGATGAGTTTGCGTCCTTTGTAGGGACATGGATGCAGCTGGAAACCATCATTCTTAGCAAACTATCACAAGAAGAGAAAACCAAACACCGCATGTTCTCACTCATAGGTGGGAACTGAACAATGAGATCACTTGGACTCGGGAAGGGGAACATCACACACTGGGGCCTATCATGGTGAGGGGGGAGGGGGGAGGGATTGCACTGGGAGTTATACATGATATAAATGATGAATTGATGGGTGCTGATGAGTTGATGGGTGCAGCACACCAACATGGCACAAGTATACATGTGTAACAAACCTGCACGTTATGCACATGTACCCTAGAACTTAAAGTATAAAAAAAAACAAAAAAAATACAAAACTTAAAAAAAATAAAACAAGAAAAAAAAGAAAAAAAAAAGAAAAATAGCAGGGTCAAAGTGAATGAAATTTTAAGGCTTATGATATGTATTGCAAAATTGCTTCCCAGATAGGTAATATAAATCTAGCTCCCATTAGCAAAGTATGAGAGTGATTATCTTATTGGTTACCCTGTCATTGCTGAATATGATGATTATTAATCAGATGGTTGAAAAATATTATCTTCTTTTTATTTCTATTCTGATCTATTAATGGAATTAATTTTTTTTTTTTTTTTTTTTTTTTTCGAGACAGAGTCTCTCTCTGTCACCAGGCTGGAGTGTGCAGTGGTGCAGTCTCGGCTCACTGCAACCTCCGCCTCCCGGATTCAAGCGATTCCCCTACCTCAGCCTTCTGAGTAGTTGATCAAATTCTTTTTTATACAATTATTAGTATTTCTTTTATGAATCTCAGTTTATGTTCTTTGCTCATTTCTTTATTGTGGTTTTTAGTACTTGCTTCATAAAAACTTTTTATTTATTTGGGATGCCAATCATTTGTCATATGCAAAGTTTTTCAAGTTATTTAACAGAAGTTTCTAATTTATATGTAGTTAGATCTACTTGTCTTTTCTTTTTGATTTCTAGCTTTTATATGCTCAGAAAGTCCCTTCCTATTAATCAGATATTTTGTCTGTATGTTTGAAAGCTAGATGAATTTTTAATATAGTGCCCATAAGATACTTCAGTAACTTGGTGCAGTGCCTAATAAATATGGCAGTTGGGGACATGATGTGTGGTCACTAGAAGTTTGCCTAATAGTTACATCTCAATAATTATTGGTCACTGGGATGAATATTCGTTAAGCCATGTTTTGAAAGAGGAATAAATATTACCCAGTCAAACAAAAGGGAGAAGAATCTTCCAAATAAGGGACCCATGACATGAAAGGGTACAGAGGGAAGAAACCAAAACCATGACGTGCAAGGAATGCCTGCAGCAGGAGCTCAGCATACACGGTAGGGCAGGCGTTAGTTAGGCATGGTCAGATCATACAATTTTCAGGCCATGCTGAGAAACTCAACTTTGTGTCATAAAAGATGAGAAATCATTACAGGGGTTTAAGTAGGAAAGTGATATGGGCCACACTGACACTGGGAAATTTAGGTAAATTATTTCAGTTTACTAAAAGTAGTGAAGAAGAGGATTGGAGTAGATGAGATTTGAGTCCTGGCAATCCATTAGGGAAAAAAGCAAGTTACACTTAGCAGCAATATTTAAGAAGTGTGGGCTGGGCATGGTGGCTTACGTCTGTAATCCCAGCACTTTGGGAGGCCAAGGCGGGAAGATTGCTTGACACCAGGAGTTTGAGACCAGCCTGGGCACCATAGCGAGGCCCCTTCTCTACAAAAAGTACAAAAAATTAGTCGGGCGCCTATAGTTCCAGCTACTTGGAAGCTTGATGCAAGAGGATCACTTGAACTTAAGAGGTCGAGGCAGCTGTGAGCTATGATCATGCCACTGTATTCCAGTCTGGGTGACAGAGTGAGACCCTGTCTCAAAAAAAAAAAAAAAAAAAAAAAAAAAAAAAAAAAAAAAAGGAAGGTAGTATCATTTGGGCTAGAGAAGAATACACTCAGGAGATATTTAGATGGTAGAATTTTTCCACTTCCCCTTGATCCTCAAAGGAGGGCCAGGTGTGGTGGCTCATGCCTATAATCCCAGCAGTTTGGGAGGTCGAGGTGGGTGGATCACCTGAGGTCAGGAGATTGAGACCAGCCTAGCCAACATGGTGAAACCCCATCTCTACCAAAAATACAAAAGTTAGCCAGGTGTAGTAGGGGGGCCGCCTGTAATCCAAGCTACTCAGGAGGCTGAGGCAGCAGAATCTTTTGAACCCGGGATGCGGAGGTTGCAATGAGCTGAAATCATGCCATTGCACACCAGCCTGGGTGACAGAGTAACGCTCTGTCTCAAAAAACCAAACCAAAACCAAACAAAACAATAAACAAAGGACACAGCATAGCATAGAGGAAAAAAGCTCTGGATTGGAAATTTGAAGCCTGGCTCCACCCAGCACCGTGATCTTTACTAGTTACCTCCCCTGTGAGGGCCTCTACTTCCTTATTTGTATAAGGACTTCTGGACTAGATGATCTTTCAAGTGTCTGGCAGTTTTAACACTTCTGTATTCTTGTAGTTTTAGGCACCAGTTTAGTGTTTCGAAACTGTAAAATAGTCTGAGAAATCTTGTGAAAATAGGAACTTGCACTTTTCTAGGATTTTTGTTTCCTGTTTTTATAAAATTTGAGCTACTGAGGACTAGATACCAGGATGAGCCCCTGCCTGCCTCTTGGCCAGCTTTGTAGAGGGGTTTCTGATGCCCAGAGGAGAGGCAGTTTGAGTAAGGGCAGCCGACAGCAAGCACGGAGCTTGCACGCAGCTCTCTCGCCTTCCAAACGTGGTTCTGTGGCACCATCCTTGTGGTCTCCTGTCTTGTGACCATGAGCAGACACGCTTGAATATGACGGCCGTGTAGCCAACTAACTATAGCTGTTGGAAACTCAAATCCGTGGTTCAAATCCGTTGGCAATTTTGGTAAAATCTAGGGTTTGGTTCATTCAGTCTAACAATGCTCACCTGACTGTATGGCCAGTAATTTACCAAAAACAGTATAGCTTGTTGCCATTTTCATCTTCAGTGGAGGCAGAAAAATGGAAGGATATAGAAAGAGAAATGTCTCGCCTTTCAGAAGTTCCTTGCTCTTTGGTATTTAGTTTGTTATTTTCTGTCATTTTTGTCTTGAGGCATTAGAGTTGGATTTCCATTCTGCTGCCTTGCAATGTTATCTAAGGAATCTATAAGCAGCTTAACCCTGTCAAGGGAAGATTGTACTGAAACGGCCTGTTCAATAAGCCCCGGAATTCTACACTTCAAGCCATTAGCTGTGTCTTGCTTACATGAAGCTTATCACACTACCCTCAGAAAATTTCTATCTTATCATGGGCAGCATTGTAAATAATGGAAAACCTGTCTGAAACTGTTTGAATGTTTTCTTAGATTATTTGGAAATTTCCAGCTTTGTGCACTAGACAGAAGACCTTTGACTTCTGGGATGACAGCATAAAGATGAGGTATGCCTTCTCCTACTTAGCCAGGGAGGGCCCATAATGACTGTGCAGACATTTTCTATTATTTTATTATTATTTTTGTCATGAAATCTCTGAGTTTAGTCACTGAGCCTATGCAAAACAAATTCGCTTTAGGGAAAAAAGCTTAGCAAGAACTCATTCCTCAAGTGTAACACTTTTTTTTTCTATTTTGAGATAGAGTTTCGCTCTTGTCCAGGTTGGAGGGCTGGAGTGCAAATGGTATGACTTTGGCTCACTGCAACCTTGCCTCCCAGGTTCAAGCAATTCTCCTTCCTCAGCCTCTGGAATAGCTGGGATTATGGGTACCCACCACCACGCCAAGCTAATTTTTTTTTTTTGTATATTTAGCAGAGGTGGGGTTTCACCATGTTGGCTAGGCTGGTCTCAAACTCCTGACCTCAAGTGATCCGCCTGCCTCGGCTTCCCAAAGTGCTGGGATTACAGGTGTGAGCCACCATGCCCAGCAAGTGTAACACTTTTAAAAGTCTTTTATTTATCTGCCTATAATCTTAAGAATGTGTTTTTAATTAAATTTTGTCATTGGAAATTTATTATTACTTTAGGAAGCAATTTTGCCCGGGGTGCTTAGGTTAATATGTAATTATATACTTAAAATTCTTCTAGGTTCATTTAAAGATAAAGTAATATGTCAGTTATTACAAGGTGCCAAAGGCTAAAACATTCAATTTTCTCAGTCCAGCTCACTTTTTGTTTCCAAAGCCCTTTGCATGCATTAACAATCTTTACACATTATGAAGTCACTATCACCATTTAGCCCACCTTTGTATCATGGGCTAAAATGGATGCAAAGGGTTGGTTAACTGAAAGCCATGTACTTTATTCCACCTAAATTTTGTTTATTCTGTTATTCAACCTGAAATAACCTTTTCCTTCAGTTTCTGCCTGTGAAAATTGTATTTGTCTCTTAAGATTCAGATCAAATGTTACCTTTCCTTACCTCCTAGGGTAAATTTCTAAAGAAAAGGATCTGTGAACATTTAGGAAAGCAAGCAGTGGTCACCAGGAATTGTGTGGATTGCTGATAAAGACGTCATTCTGCACTAACTTCATCTCTTCTTTGGCATTATGGCTCATCTGATAAATAAAGCAATGCAATAGACGTATCTTTGGATTTCAGTAAGTCTTTGATAGGGTCTCTCTTGATAGGCTTTTGGTCTATCAATAGTACAATTAGGGGAATTAGTAACTGGTTAAATGGCTAAAACCACAAATGACTGAATAATGACTTTTGGCCTATGAAATGTTTCCAGTGAAATGCTGCCATGCATTTGTCCTTGGCCTTGTCTTAGAGAAAAAAGTTATTAATGATGAATCAGTCAGAATAGATTTAGATCATGTTGTAGTATTGAAGACCCCCCACCCCATCCCCACTGCCAATTTCATGGTTTAAAACAATAAAGATTGATTTCTCTCACCCTACTTATCCTGAGATGATGGGGGCTGGGTGGGTGGGGTCTTTGCTTTGGGTTATTATTGCACTCATTATTTAGAACATCGTTGGCTGCCAAGGCCATGTGAAAAGAGATGGTGGGGAAGCCCATATGGATGCACAACCACACACACCTCAAGTGAATGGGTGTGCAAGGCGGCAGTGTGCCTGCAAGGAGGGAACCACCATGTTTATGAAAGGCCCTAATGACCACCACACCCATTGGGGTGTAAACAAGGTGTTCATGTACGACATAAAATTAAGTGTATAGTGAACAGGATTTTCCTTCAGATGACCTGATAGGAGGTTCTGAACTTTTTCAGTAATTATTTATATGACTCTGGGTAGATCACTTAACTTTGCTCAATCTTGGTTTCCTTACCTATAAAATAAGACCATCAATGCTATTAACGTGTCTGGGTGATGGTGAGGTGCTGCCTGGCTTGTACTGGTGTCTCTGAGCTTGAAGTCAGGTTTCTCTATTGGTGCTTTATTCTTAGATGTATAAAAGATATTAATTGTAAAATGTTTATTATGAATGGTACTGTTATCAATTTTTAAAAATTGGCTTTTTAAAGTGTAATGTAATTTGTTTTGAATTGTACATTACACTTGTCTGATACATTTTTGCCAAACTTAAAAAACAATATGTCAAATCTCTTATAGATAGCTCATTGTTATTTATTCAGTCTGAAAGCTTTTTTTTTTTTTTTTTTTTTTTTTTTAGTACAGACATTTGATTCATTTATATGTATTCCTAGCACTTTAAATTAATTTTTATTTCAGGCATCTTAACTTATATTTTCTGTGTCTGTATTTCCCTTTTATTCTGATTTGTGCTGTATATACTATTTGCTTTGCACTTGCCTCTCTGTAAAGATCCTGATTTTCAGACTGCAAATATATACCTTAAATAAATAAAACCCTAACTCACAAAGCTCATCTTTTTTGAAATATCAAAATCAAGAATAAAAATAAGCATTTATGACTCCAAATTTTGAACATTGAGCTATGTGGGACTTTAAAAGTTTAATGTGTGATTATAAATGCCACATTTAAATTTTTAAAGTAGTCAATATGTATCTCTTTATAAAATATTTTTCTTTTTTTTCTGTTAAGATTTGCAGTGATTATTCAGACCTATTAAGTTGGTGCAAAAGTAATTGCATTTTTTGCCATTACTTTTAATGGCAAAAACTATGATTACTTTTGCACTAACCTAATATATCTGTAATTTAACAGGTTTTAATGTTTCCTGATAATCCTTTTTAGTTACAGCTTCTCTCTTCTTGAGTTCTTTTTGTTTTGTTTTGTTTTTGATTTGGGGAAAAGGTCTCACTCTGTCATCCAGGCTGGAGTGTAGTGGCGTGATCACGGCTAACTGCAGCCTTGACTCCCTTGGTTCAAGCGATCCTCCCACCTCACCATCTCCAGTAACCATGCCTGGCCAAATTTTTATATTTTTTGGAAAGATTGAGTTTCACCATTTTCCCCAGGCTGGTCTCGAACTTCTGGACCAAGTGATCCACCAGCCTCGGCCTCCCGAAGTGCTTTGGGAGCCTCGGCCTCCCAAAGATTACAGGCGTAAGTCAATGCACTTGGCCTCTTCTTGGGTTCTTAATTGCATTTCATTTCTGTGTACTAGGGACTGTGTGCTCAGAAACTTTATTCAGAAAGACATTAGGAGACTTTCTGAGCCTCTGCATCTGAGGATGCCTTTCTACTGTCTTTCTACAGGAAGGTCAATGACTGTGTAGGAATTCTTGGGTCAGACTTTTTTTTTCACTTAAATTCTGGAAATGCTGCTCCATTGCTTTAGTGTCTAGTGCCTTGTATGAAGTTGGCATACTTTGCCAAGCTTATTTAAAATTAGAGTGGCTGAGGATAAGTCTAAAGCTGACTTTTGATCCTTTGTAGGAAAAGCAGCCACCTCCCATTCTCTAGGCCTAACCATTCTCTGGGGCCCGTGGCACTTGTCCTGCCCCAGGTGCTGCTATGACAACCAGCTTTGTGTGGCCTCCAATAGACTTCATGTGGACAAAGCCGACCATGCCTTGCCTTGTCAGTCCCACATCCCTCACCTTCAGACCTGGTCTTCCCTGCTGATCCTGAGGCACTGGACATCTTGGGACTTGCTCACCACCACATATGTGCACCCCAGAAATGCATGGAAGTTTACATCACCAGGGGCACATTTTTGGCCAACAGGAGGTGGGGAGGTAGTGGGTAAAATGTTTTCTCTTCCTTCTCAGGACAGAATTGCTGTAGCTCAATAGGCCCCGTGAAATTTTGCGAAATCTGTTAGGCTTGATACTAAGGATACCTTGGATATTTGCTTTTCCTTGCTATCTTCCTTTCTTCCAACTTATGCTTCCCCGGAGTTGTTGTACACCCACCAAAATAATAGCACCTAAACCTTTGCCTAAGGTTTTGTCTTTACCGAAACCCAGGCTAAAACAACAGGTAACTTGTGGTTTTTGCTTGAGTACTTCTAGAATTTTTTCTTTCCTTTTGGAATTTAGAAAATTTACTAGAACAAACTAGGTATAAACTTCTTTTCAAAACTGCTGCCTGGATCATTGTGAGAACTCTCTACATCCAGACTTGGATTTAAAAAAAAAAAAAAAAAATCAGGATAGTTTTTTCTAGTATTTTATCTATTTGTATTGTTTTATTGTTTATTTTCAGAAATGCTTATTTTGGTTAAATCCTTACCAAATATAGATATTTGAATAGTTCTGCTTTTACTATAGCTTCTCCTTTTGTTCACAGATTATGTGCTTTTGTCTTTTATTAGCAACATGAAGCATGTGTTACAATGGTTTTCTTCTTGCAATGTGTATGCTTTAGAAGGCAATGAGTCCCTCAGAGTCCTCTGGCCTTTCTTCTCCTCTCTGTGCTTGGGAATGTTTCCACATGCCCAGGTTTATTCTCCTTTACTTATCCATGTGAAGAGAGGTCTGTGAAGTCCCAATTTTGAAAAGCAGACAAGACACAGGAATTACTCAGTGGGGCACAGCCTCACCTTGGTAAGATACAAAGGCTGCTATCTGGATCTCAAAAAAGGAGTGAAAAGGACGCATGGAGGGTGCTGAGTTGGCGACCTGGAAGAGGGGGTGGTGCTGGAAGAAGTGGCTGCAGCTGTGGGACCTCATTTCCTGGAAGCTGCTCCCGAGCCCCTGCAGCACAGATACCTGGGAGAAACAGCGTCCTGGGAGAAAAGACTTGCTCTCATGCCTTCGATCAACAAACAACATTTCCTGGACCACGAGCAAACTGGACCAGCTGGGAGCAGGTAGAGACAGATGTATGGGTAGAGGGAAGTCAATATACCTGTAGTTTCCTGTGGAAACAGAACAGTCTCGGGGCAGTGCAGGATGAAAAGACACACTCGAGAGCCTGAGGCACCAAAGCAGAACAAGCACAGGGGCTGGCTGTCTGCTGTAGAGCCGGGGGGATTATTTAATGTTGTATTGGAATCGAGAGTGCTGTAATTTCTAAGACTTTGTGTTACTGCATGGACAATTTTTCTTATTTTATGGTATTTTCCTTCATTCATGTAGGTGATTTTGGTGGGGGAGGTTTTTAGAATGTTCTCTTGTTTGTTAGCTAGAAGCCCAAGGGCATTTCTTTGTCCCCAAGGACAATGCTCCAATCCAAAGGATTTGCATTTAGGAATTTCAGGCACTAGTTGGCAAATGGGGGAATCTGTGAGCTCTCCTGCCTGAATTCAGAATGGACCTAAGACATTTTACAATCCAGCCTTAGGTGAGACCACTAGGTGAGTTTCTGAGAAATGATCCCGGCAGCCGACCAACTCAGTCTCTGCAGCTTTGTAACACATTTGCAAGATTCAAGCACTCTAGTGAAACACAAATACACATTATGTAGCAAACAGAATTGGGATAGGTTATGCAGAGCTAAGGCATTAAACATCCCCCTTTCCTCCGACTCCGCAACGATTCTAATAGCCAGGCACAAACAGCATCAGGATCTATGAGTAGCAGCTGCAGCGTTTAAATAAACATCAGCTTCTGCACGTGTGTTCGTGGCGGGCCTGTCAGTGTGCTTTTCAGCCACACCTGCTTGCCCAGATGGCGGCCTCTGTGAGCGGCCTCAGCTCCTCAAGGAAGGACAGTCCTGGATTGTTTCACAGAGGTTTACTGGTGGGAAAATAACTACCCATCACCTCAGGGAACATTCTCACACATTTTCTTTATCATGCATTAGAAAAGTTACCAGTTTTTCTTTTTTTCCCCTAAGACACCAGAACTTCAAGTCTTTTGCAATAAGCCTGGAACACAAGCCCATTCATTGGTTCCAAAGTGGATTTGCACAGTCTTCATGAAAACTGCCAGGGGCTAGGTGGGGCCCTGGTGACCCAGGCCAGGCCACTGAACCAGAGCTGGCTCTGGGATTTGAAATGACGTCCACTCCTTGTGCTGTTTGGGCTAAATCTAAAAGGGTAGCTCAGTTGCCTGTGTTTTTTGACTTTGGGAAACTCTTTTCTCTCATGACTTTCCCAGCACAGCCTCACCTCTGTTCCTACACAGTCTCCTTCATGCATTCTCTTCTGGGCCCTGAAATGTTCCTGTCTTCAGAGCCACGTCCTTGGCCCTCACCCCTTCCCCCTCAGCACTCGTCTGGGGTCACCCAGATTCCTGACTTCCATACCCATGCTACTGCCTCCCCTTGGGACATCTCCTGGGTCTCCTACAGGCATCTCAAACTTCTGTTGTCCTCTCTTCTCTGCCTCAGTTACTAACTTCCATGTCTCCCAAAAGTTGACCTCATGCCCCAGTCTCCTCCTGGGTTTATGGGTCTTTCTTTGTTCTAGCCTTGTCTCCTCTCTCCTTGGGGTTTCACTGTTTGCAAAACTTTTCTGCTTTTTCATCTGGAAAAATCCTTGCTTAAAAACAGTCCTGCTCATAGGCTAAAACCTTTGTGGAACTTCACCCAACCCCTGCTTCCCACGCTGGAATTAATTGCTGCTTTTGTTGGTAAAATGAGCATGACCTAGAACCTGCTGGATGCCAAGGCACTAGGGACCCTCAGAGTCTGGGGTGAGGGATGGACTGTGGTTATTTAGTGTTTGAAGTAGTACAATAAAGATATGGCCTAACAGCTGTGGGAATGCAAAGGAGGGAGTCACTAATGCTTCACTTTAGAAATCCCCATGTAGGAGAAAATTAAATCAGAGAGCTGGGAGCAGCATGTGGCCCTAGGTGACATCTATGGTCCACTCCAAGCTGCCATGTTTCAAATGCAGATCTGCACCTGGCAAGGCTTTCTTCTTGTTTACCTCACCTAGCCATCAATCCTGCCTTACTTCTTGCAAACACATCTATCATCTATTATTTCCATCGTGAGGTGCCACAGAACAAAGACAGTATCATTTCTCCTTTTTTCTCTTTTGAGATCTCAGCATGAACTCATGGCTATAATATCCCCAACTCCTTCAACATGACATGGTGATGTTAGCAAAAACTATACCTGAAAAATAAAAACAATCTTAAGTGGCACCCGCTCATAATGAACTTCTGGGTTCTGCACTCTTTACAGACCTTCTCATCAGAGATTGTCCTTCTGCCTTGGGGTCCTTGCATTTCTTTCCTGTGGGCTTTGTTGTTTACTGCATGCTGTTCTGATCATGCTGTCTTTCTATTTAAATGAAAGATAGCATGATGATGAAATGAAAATGATCCTAGGGTTGCTGTGAGTGTAGCACACACCAGTACCTGATGCTCACAGTTTAACATGTCAGATGCAACTGTTATTCCAGAGCTGAGGGGAGATACCAGGCCTCCTGTGGGAACTGGAACAGTGAGGAGAAGCAAGCATCTGGTCACAGCCCCATCCCATGGACTCTGTCAGGGCTTAGGAGTTGACTTGCAGGGTGAACTCGTGGACAATGAATTTGAGAGATAGAAGGGAGTTTGGCAATAGTCTAACACTATTGTTTTACAGATGGCAACATGGAAGCTCAGAGAGGTAAAGAGGTGTGTTTATGGTTCATGGAGGACTTGTGGCAGCCAGTGTGGAAGCCAGTGTGCCTGAGGCCCTCCCTGTTTAGTGGTGTCCATTCCACACTACACTGTCATCCCTGGAGCTCTGCTTGTCGTTGCTTGGAGCTACGAGCTTTGGTCATGAGTACAGCCCTATTAGGTAGATATATCCTAACTTATGGGTGAGGACACGGAGGTGTAAAGAAAAAGAAATTGCCTAAGATCACAGGGAATCCTTCTAAAACTGGACAGTCTCACCTAAAGATGGGAATAACAATACCAATTGATGGAATTATAAGAAATTATGGGTATAAAATTTGCATGGTAGGATATCATGAGCTATTAATTCGTATGTTTTTTTCTTCACATTTCCTTTCAGCTTGTGACATTCTTTTATTTAGATAGCTAGATAAGAGGGAATTGGAGAGAATTTAATTGCCAGGGACAAAAGAAGTCACATTCTTCCTTCTTAGTTTTAAAAGTCTTTTTTTATGGCTGCATAGTATTCCATGGTATATATGTGCCAGATTTTCTTAATCCAGTCTATCATTGATGGACATTTGAGTTGGTTCCAAGTCTTTGCTATTGTGAATAGTGCTACAGTAAACATACGTGTGCATGTGTCTTTATAGTAGCATGATTTATAATCATTTGGTTATATACCCAGTAATGGGATCGCTGGGTCAAATGGTGTGTTCTCACTCATAGGTGGGAATTGAATAGTGAGAACACTTGGACACAGGGCGGGGAACATTGCACACAGGGGCCTGTCATGGGGTGGGGGACAAGGGGAGGGATAGCATTAGGAGATATACCTAATGTAAATGACGAGTTAATGGGTGCAGCACACCAACATGGCACATGTATACCTATGTAACAAACCTGCACATTATGCACATGTACCCTAGAACTTTAACTATAATAATAATAATAATAAAGTCTTGGTCCTTGCTATGGATATTAGCCTGTTTTCATCTCTGAAGAGTTCTGAGGCCCTTCCTATTTTGGGGATTCCTCCATCATATGAGTCTTGGTGGAAGGCAGCATCCTATCTCCTACTTGAAAATATATGGGGCCGGATGTTCCATCTTTTCGTAGAACAGATTTCCACAACAGAGAAGTGCCAAAGCCCTCTGGGTAAGGACGATGGGGTAGAGAGTTGGAGAGGACGGTGGCAGGATCTCAGAGGAGGGGCTGTGTGTCTTGCCCCTCCCTCATCTGGTGGAGCTGGCTGTAAAAGGGAATGATGTCAGAACATACCGAGAAGTCTGAGTTCAAGGCTAGGGGGAATGTGTGCAGTATTCTCCTCTGGAGCCCTTGGAGGAGGCTGCCTCCCATAGCATCCTCATGGAGCCGGAAGTGCTCACAAACACTATCTCAGTGATTCTATTTTTTTTTTTTTTGAGATACAGTCTCGTTCCTTCGCCCAGGTTGGAGTGCCGCGGTGCAATCTCAGCTCACTGCAACCTCCATCTCCCGAGTTCAAGTAATTCTCCTGCCTCAGCCTCCTGAGTAGCTGGGATTACCACCACGCCCAGCTAATTTTTGTGTGTGTGTGTGTGTTTTTTTTTTTTTTTTTTTGAGACAGAGTCTCGCTCTGTCACCCGGGCTGGAGTGCAGTGGCCGGATCTCAGCTCACTGCAAGCTCCGCCTCCCGGGTTTACGCCATTCTCCTGCCTCAGCCTCCGGAGTAGCTGGGACTACAGGCGCCCGCCACCTCGCCCGGCTAGATTTTTGTAAATTTTTAGTAGAGACGGGGTTTCACCGTGTTAGCCAGGATGGTCTTGATCTCCTGACCTCGTGATCCGCCCGTCTCGGCCTCCCAAAGTGCTGGGATTACAGGCTTGAGCCACCGCGCCCGGCCTATTTTTGTGTTTTTAGTAGAGACGTGTACCACCATGCCCAGCTAATTTTTGTGTTTTTAGTAGAGATGGGGTTTCACCATGTTGGTCAGGCTGGTCTCAAAATCCTGACCTCATGATCTGCCGGCCTCGGCCTCCCAAAGTACTGGGATTACAGGTGTGAGTCACTGTGCCCGGCTGACATTTCATTTTTAAATGTTAATTTAACATATATGTTCTCTGCTGACCATGAGAATTCTTAAGATAACTGTGTGGCAGGTTTAATATAATAGACAAAGAGTGCCAGCCTGCTGTTGGACTTCAACTCTTTTGGGCATGCTGAGGCCAAAAAGTCAGATGCAAAGACTTAAGTCAGTTGTCCAAAGGCTGGCTTCTTGGTATTATGCAGGTAAGTTATCCGGATGACTGCATTCTGTCTTTTTCTGCTTGTGTTTTGGGATATATCTGTGTATGTATGTTTGTATGCTCTGTTGTGTTTCTGTCAGGCATAAGTTGCTAAATTTTACATGAGCTAAATCCTTCTTGGAGATATGTTCAGGCTCAGAGCTCAACTTCGCGGTAAATTCTGGCTTCTTGTAAATTCTGGTAAATTCTGGTGCTAGCATTCCAGATGCTGATTCTGTTTCTCATCTCTTCCTGATGCCACACCCCTTCCTGTTTTTGTGCCTCCTGCCATGTGGTTAGAGAGTGATGGGCTGAAGAGGTTAGTCTCACAGACGCCTGGGCACCAGCCCTGCCTCAGCAGCACCTGCTATTTTTTATTTATTGTTTTTCCCAACCCCAGCCCCTGGCAAGCACCATTCTACTTTCTGTCTCTGTGAGTCTGACTACTCTTAAGTACCTCACCTACGTGGAATCATGCAGTTTTTGTCTTTCTGTGACTGGCTTATGTCACTTAGCATAACGTCCTCAAGGTTTATCCATGTTGTAGCACGTGTTAGCTTTTCCGTCCACTTTAAGGCCAAATGATATTCCTTTGTATGTATATACCACAGTTTGTTCATTTATCGATTGGTGAACATTTGGATTAAGGACTGCAACTTACACGTGAGTGCAGTATTTGGGAAGGCAGTGTGTGTGTGAGGGAAAAACACCATGAACTTTATGGTCAGACAGGCTTGGGTTCCAGTCGTGGCTCTGCTGCTTATTAGCAAAACCTTGAAAAAGTTACTTAGCCTCTCTTAAAAAAAATTTTAAAAATTTAAAGTATATCTTGAATGCAAAAGAGAATGTAAATGTACATGTCCAGTTTGGTGAGCAATAATATAATAATACAAAAATAGAGTAAGCAGCTATTTACTCACCACCCAGACTAAGAAAGTGAACATATTCAGACCTTTGAAAGTCTTCAGTACCCCCTCCTGGTTGACTCTTTTCACTTCTGTCCTGAACTAGTATCCTAAATTTCATGCAAATTAATCTTGTGTTTTTCTCTGCAGTTTTACCATACTTGTAGATCTCTAAACAATGTATTGTTTGATTTTGAGGTACTTTTTGGACTTTATATTAATGAAATTTCACTGTTATTATTCCTTTAAGCTTTAATTTTTGAGACTCATTCTTGTTGAAATATATAGCTGTAGCTGATTCATTTTTATTATTATGAACCCTCCCTACTGCCCTCCATAGAAGGTAGGTTCCTGCCTCCTACTTGAAAATATATGAGACTTCCTTCCGTCTTTCCTTGTTAATTTTTATACTACTGTAAGCTATGCTGTTATGAACTTTCCTGCACATATTTCCTAGTACATGCATGAGAGTGTCTCTAGAGTATCTCCATAGGAGTGGAATTACTTGGGCTTAAGGTAATTGCATGTTCAACTTTACTAGGTATTGCTCAGTTGTTTCCTAAAGTGTTTATTCCAAGTTGTTCTCCCACCAGGAGTGCATGAAAACTTCCCTTGTGCCACATCTTTGCCAACATCTGCCATGCTTTTAAAAATTTTCTGTCAATCTAGTGGATGTGAAATGGCTTTACCCTCCCTTTAAAAATATTTAGTCTCAGCTATTCTTATATTGTGCACTTCTATGGCGATGAGTGCAAGGTATGTGGTGCACCAATGACAATTATTTTAGAGCAAGATTATCCTTCCATGAACTGAAGCTGGTGGAGCATCACAGATAATAACTCTGTAGAGATTACCTATTACTGATGAGAATCAATACTAATATAAACATTGACTAATTTGTAAGCTGACTACTTGCCTTCCCCCAGGAGGAAAGGGGACTTTTTACTGGTCCCCAGCTCCAAATCCTGGTGTTAAGCATTGAGAAGTATCAATCAGGCTTCTACTGAAGACATCACAAAGGATTCAGAAAATATAGGTCGTCATCTATCCATAAAAGGGAGGAGATGATCTGCTGAGTTCCAGGCAGAGGACAGATACTTTCCTGTATGTAAATCCCTGCAATATACTCTTCAAGATAGGGGTAACACCTGATATAGAGATAACATTCTTAAGGATGGAGAACCAGACCCAGAGTTGAGTCAGTCATGTAAAAATATATTTTAGTTCTGACTGTTCCAAATACTGTCCTTGAACACAAAATGAATATACAAGGTTCCTGCCCTCAAGAGTTTTATACCCAGTCTGGTAGAAAAAAACATGTGAATACATCTATAATTGCATTTTCGTATGTTAAGGGAGATGTATGATAGAGGTGTATTATAGATACAGTGAAGGCTTCTCAGAGAATGAGACATTTGAACTGAGCCTTGAAGGATCCATAAGAGCTTGTCAGGCAGCAGGAGGGACATTTCAAGTAGAGAAGACAGCATGAGCAAAGTAACAGGTCTGTGAAGGAACATTTTCTTTCTCAGGAGTTCCAGGAGTTCAGTAGCTGGTGAAAGGAGAAAGAGGATTTTTGGAGTCACAGGCAGGGGATAGATCTTACAGGACTTGTATGAGTCCAACGCAAGAAGTTTGAGCTTTATGGGAGCCTTTGATAAAGCAGGAGGATAACATGGTTAGATTCTGGTTCTAGAAAAATCACTCTGATGGCTATGTAGATTGAAGGGACAAGACTAGGGGCAGAGAGGATAGGATGTAGTAATGATAGTTCAAGCAAGAGATGAGGAAGTCCTGAATTAGGTGAGGCGATGAAGACACATTTCAATTCTTCTCAGGTTTTTGTGACTAGCAGACATGGTGAGTGAGAGAGTGGTCCGTGTTCAGGATGCTTCCTGGGGTTTTGTTTGTGTTGTAGACCGGACAATGGCACCATTCACCGGGACAGTGAATACATGAAGATGAGTTGGCTTGGGGTGAGATGCTAACAATGACTTTAGGGACGGACATGTTGAATTTGTGGGGTCTGTAGGACATTCAAATAGAAATGTCCAGTAGGTACTTAGAGTTTCTAGGGTGACCAGCTTGTTCTGATTTGCCTGGGACTTTCTCAGTTTTAAAACTGAAAGTCTTGCAGCCCAAGAAATCCTTCAGTCCCAAGAAAACTGGAATGGTCTAGAACTCAGTAGAGTTTAGACTAGAGACCCTGATTTGGAATTTATGGAAGCCATAGGCATGGATGAACATTCATAGGGTACGTGGAGAGAGAGAAGAGAAGAAGGCCAAAGATGGTTCCTGAGCAAACCAACCTTTGATGGGTAGGAGAGGAAGAGGAATTCATGAAGGGGCCTCAGATGGAAAGCCCAGAGAGACAGGGAAGAGAGATGAGAAGATAAGGTTGTGAAAGCTAAGGTTGGGAGGAACAATTGTAAAGGAAGGAATGGTCAACTTTGTCTGAGACTGCAGAAAATCGATGAGTGGATTGGCTTTTTGAAGTGTTCAGGACTTTTTGTAACAGACTGATTTTGTAATAGGAAGGTAATGAGACAGGAGAGGGGTGACCCACAGCAAGGAAGGGGGTACACATTTTTAAGAAGTTATAACAGAAAGAAGAGCTAGCTAGTATAGGAAAGAAAGATGAGGGAGAGTTTTGAAAAAATTAAATAAATGTCTGGTTTATAAAGAGGGAAAGAAGTTAGTGTAGAAAGACAGATTGAAGGCATAAGGGGGATAGCTGTTAAAACAATTGGGAGGGATGGGGTGAAGAGATGGGGTGAACTAGAGCAGACCCCTCTTTTGAGACCAGAGATATCAGTGGGGAGGGGTGTGGCAAGGGCATGTGGCCACTTAGCTACAGAGTTGGGATTTGAATCAATGTCTGCCAGATTTCAAAAGTCATATGATTTCCGCCTCTTCATAGAAAAATACATATAGCCTCAGTAAAAGACGTGTACACATGCATAATCACTTAGTGCTACACAAAGACAGATACGTGCTGCTGGTGAAATTGGGGAAGTGATCAGAACAATTGGAGCCAGGTGTCATTCATCTGGGGGAGCTTAACAGGAAAGACGAACTTTGAACAGAATTCTCAGGGAATAGAAGAATGTGGTGAGACAAGAGTTAGATTAAATTTTCTTTTTAATTAATTCAATCTCCAAATCATTCTTCCTTTCAGAAACTTGCTTTGAGGATATAAAAAATTTGCTTCTTGTTCTTACTGGTGTGTAGATTCTCAAAGATGAAATCTCAGTAGAGTATATTATTCCATGTACTGGATTGCTAGTCCCTACCTCTTCCATATCCATTTTTTTTTCCTGTTCTTTCATAGCAGCAGAATTTTTAAGTGAGATCATGGCCACTTACCTATTACATTACCTACCCTTCCCTTGTTCTTGACCAAAGCCTGGCCAATTGGATGTGCTCAGAAGTGACAATGCCACCCCTGGTCATGCCTTTAAAGGGAGAGATACATCTTCCTTGCCCTCTTTTCTCTACTCTGCTGCTTGGAGTGCAGAGTAGTTAGTAATGGTGAGCAGTCTTGAACCATGCGATGAGAGCAACATCCTAGGGATAGTAGAGCAACAATATAATTGGAGCTTAGGTCTCTAAAACTGAGGGACCTTAACACTGAGAGGCTACCTTAAAATAAGCCATTGCTAATTTGGATTTATGTTACAGTAGTTGAATCATATATGTAATAAGACTAACATAAACAATGAGTTATTTCTTAGTAGTATTCCTACGCATTTCCAGGATAATACTGATGTCTGAATTCTTCGCCTGTTTCAGTCCCATATTAAAGGCTTCCAGAGAGTGTATCCCTGTGAGCTTAAATTCCTTTGCCTGAAACCTAACTCAGAGTCACATGTAGATACAATTATACCATCTGGGAAGGATGAGGCAGGGTAGGGTTAACCTTGGTCAAGATCATCCCTGTTCACCTTTCTTGGTCATACATTCTTGGTCATCACATGCAACATGTATTTTCTTCATCTACTTCATTTTTTAGGAAGCTGTTGAGGAGTTGGTTTGTCAGTTAGCATTGCATTTAGCTGTGAATGACAGAAAATTTGACTCGATGGTGGCTTAAATAAGTTAGGGTTTTAAGTTTTTTTTGTGTGTGTGTTCAGCAAGAAGGCTGACCGTGGTAGGCAATTCAGAGCTTTTTAATGCACTCGATGGCCCCCTAGGCTACCTCTGTTTTTCTGTCTAGCAACCTTAGCATGTAGGTTTTGTTTTCATTTGTCATCTCATGGTTCTACTTTAGGCATCACATCTGTGTTCCAGGAATGAAAAGGGGGAAATGTAAAGAAAAAAGTGCAAACCTACTGAGTTGGTTCTCTCATTTTCATAGAAATTTTATAGTGACACATACATACAGAAAAGTTCACAAATCACAAGTATGTAGCTTGATTAATTTTTACAAAGTGAACATACCAATGTAACTGGCACCCAGGAAACACACTAGAACATTTCCAGCATTTCAGAATCCTTATTCCCTCAGAAATACCTCTTATATACCCCAAAGAATGGCATAGATTAATTTTGCCTGATTTTGAACTTTATGGAATCATATAGCAGATACTCTTTTTTGTCTGACTTCTTTTGTTTAACATAATGTTTGTGAGAATCACCCATATTATTTCATAGAAGTGTAGAACATTTATTCTCACTGCTATATTATTCTAATGTATAAGTATAAATTTTAAAAAATCCATTCCAGTATTGGGCATTCAGGTAGCTTGCAAGTTTTAGTTATTATAAATTATGCTACAATGACTAGTACACATCTTTTGGTAAACATATGTTCACATTTCTGTGGATGTATATCTATATGAAGAATCCCTGGATTGTAGATTGTCTTTATATTTAGCTATACTACTGCAAAATAATTTCCCAGAGTATTTTTATCAATTTATCATTCCACTAGTAGTGTACAAACTTTCAGTTGTTCCATATCCTTGTCAACACTTGGTATTATCTGTCTCTTCAATTTTGGCCATTCTGATGAGTATGTGATAGTATCATATAATGTTTTTAATTTTTATTTCTCTGATAACTAATGAATCACCTAAAGTTGAAGTTCTTTTCATATTCATATGTTTATTGGTTATTTGGATATCCTCTTTTGTGAAGTGCTTTCTGTAATTTTTGTACAGTTTTCATTGTATTGACTGTCTTTTTCATATTGTTTTATAAAGCTCTCTATATCTTCTGGATATGAGTCTTGCATTAGCTTGCTAGGGTTGCCTTAACAAAACACCACAGACTAGATGGCTTAACCAACAGAAATTTATTTTCTCACAGTTCTGGAGTCTAGAAGTCCAAGATCAAGGTGTCAGAAGGGCTGGTTTCTCCTGAGGGCTCTCTCCTTGGCTTGCAGACTAGAAAATATAGTATTTTTAGATGGACTTATTGTCACTTTGCACAAAACTGAGATTTTTTAAAAAGAGGAGAATGGACAGGCAACTAGTGAGGTCTGGCTCAGTCCCTAATTTTTCTAAAACTAGTAGGGATGAAGGAAGAAGAGAGGAAGTGATACCTTCTTTTCTTATCAAATGAGCAGTGTTCCAGGGCTTTTGCTGTTACATCTGGAACTACACTGGCGCAGCTCAGGGGAGTCAGTGGTTCTTGTTATTCCCTGGCCTGCTGAGATTGGGTTGAGCAGGAATAAAGGTCACAGCAGCTCTTCTAGTAAGCCTATGGGATGGCCATGATGGTTCCCATGGAAAGTGGGTAGGCCAGATAAGATTCTCCCCACCCCCAATCTCATTTGTGGTTTGATGGAGCTGAGAGTCCCAGAAAAGTATTCCATGACATTTCAGCCCAATGCATCCCCTGGTAAGAAAAATTCTCATATTAGTTTTGGAACAAAAGATTGTAAAACTATTTCAGGAAATGAGCCCTAGTTCACATTGTCACATATAACTACATAAAGGGCATTGAATTATCTTACTTATGTTTTTAATAGGATGATTTTTAGTATTGCTCATCAACTCTTTCCCTTCCCCTCAAACAGGCTTGAGACTGTTTACTAGTATATAGAGTAATCTGTGCCTTGAAAGAAAGAAGATGTGATATCTGTTTTCTACTACACTGATTTGAATCTGTTTTCTCCAAACTATGACCCAATCTAGCAGAATGTAAGGAGCCTATATTGGCATATTAAGACTACTGCCCTCCCATATTTGCTGAAAAAGACCAAGCAAGCTGTCTTAGTCTGAGAGACAGACATCAGGGTGGGATTAAATGTGCAAGGATTTTGTTAGGGGAAATACCTGTCTGAGAGAAAATGGGTAGGGAGCAGAGAGAGCTGTTAGACTAGGAAGCAAGTCTATCTCACAGGTAAAGGAGAGAGGGAAGGAAGGTTAGGTGGAAGTGTCCTAGACCATTGTGCACCCTAAGGAAGCTTCAGCAAGGTTGTTGTGGAGTCTGTGGACCAAAGTTGGCTGTCAGAGGAGTCCCTTGTGTCCCAGGAACAGGCTTGCCCACCACACCCAGTCATTGGCTGGGAGCAGCCACTGTGGATGTGGTACAAACGTGATGGTGGATCTCAGAGTGCAGCAGCTGAAGACCTTGGTCAGTCACCTTCCCTGTAGCTGGATATTTGCCAGGCACATTCTCATGGCAGCTTAGTTAGTTTTTGCTAGAAATTAAAGAGGCTGGGCACGGTGCCTCATGCCTGTAATCCCAGCACTTTGGGAGGCTGAGGTGGGTGGATTACCTGAAGTCAGGAGTTCGAGACCAGCCTGGCCAACATGGTGAAACCCCATGTCTACTAAAAATATGAAAATTAGCTGGAAATGGTGGCACACACCTGTAATCCCAGCTACTCGGGAGGCTGAGGCAGGAGAACTGTTTGAGCCCGGGAGACAGAGGTTGCAGTGAGCCAAAATCATGCCACTGTACTCTAGTCTGGCCAACAGGACAAGACTCTGTCTCAAAAAAAACAAAAAGAAAACAAAATAAAAAAAGAGAAATTAAAGAGAGCATTGGGATGCCTCTCACTTTTGTGAAATGTAAGAATCCCACTTGGTTGACACCAGTTGACATGAATGACGTAAGGAAGGGAGTGAAATATGGTGAGTCAGAAGAGAAGGGTTAAAGAAGGGATGTTGGATGAACCCAAAGTCCATAATATTAAAACTGAATGCATTCTGAATTATTTTCATTTTAAATTCTATTGGTTCTTCTTGAGTAGGTGCTATGAATAGTTTTCTTAAAAGTTTAAACAAAAACTTTTCAAATAGGTTGATTTTCAGGTCTGAAAACATCTGAATCAAACATTTGGCGTGTAGTGACATAGCAAAACAAATTCAGGTCAGGATCCCTGACCTACGACTTGTTGACAGATTCACAGATGTGTGTGCTCATGTTTTGAAAACAAGCAACCTAGGCATGTTAGGCAAGATATCACATATCTGAGAATCAACTTTTTGGTGCTAGTTTTATTTTTTTATTTCACATCATCAAGTCCTAGAAAGGGCAAACACAAGAAGGCACCAAAGCTAAGTTGTGAATTTGGCCCAGGGAAAAACATCCATGTAATAGCCACAGCAGCAGGGCCTGCAAACCTGATTTATTCTTCTGTCATCTCTCTAAATCACCATTTATACTGATAAGGTGACCTAATTTGTTTAAAAGTGAAATGGAGAAGGTTGATGAAAATTTAGTGCATCCCAGGTTTGTGGCTTGGACGGCTCCATTAGCAGCAGGACCACAGGCAAAAGGAGTGGGAGGAATACAGCCAGAAACAGGTTCTCACTCTGAACAAGATTAAGAGCTCGTGAGATCATCTCACTGAACTCCCCACTTTACTGCCTGAAAGGCTTGGGAGAGGAGGGGCATGTCTGAATAATCTATTTTCTGATTTTTCTCCCTCTTCATTAGAAGCAATTTGGCTGATGACTTTCCTGCCATTTCTCTCCGGGAGATAGTTGTTACACACACACGAAAGTCATCAGTATTAGGAAGTTTCATCAGATGATGATTATTTTTTTCAGAGGATTTTATGGCATTAATCTTCCTCCAACCACCCCGAAATCCTTTTTCTTCCCAGTTTCCTCTCCTGTGATACCTATGAGGTGTTATTCATCATGTTAGTTTTCCAATCACTCAGCTAGGGCCCTTCTTTCTTTTCTGATGCGCGGGCAGGTGGATCCTTTGAAAGGATTTGCCACACACATGATTCATCAATGGCTTTTGGTCTTCTGTTATTCATTTAGTTCTTGAGGGGCCCTCCAGCCTGTGACCAAATGACACGCTTGATGGCTTCCTGAAGAAGCTTTCTCAAAAGCAATAGAATTTCCTTGCATATTTGAATCTGCTCCTGCAGCAGTTTGAAGCTGCGAGCCCAGCTCTGTGAAGCAGGTTAGACTTTACCACAGACTCCAAGGCTTGGAAACATGGCAGGACATTTTGTAAATAGAAGTGCAGCCTTAGGAACACATCTTCAGCATATGGGGGAAGTTCCAGCACATTGCACAAGAGGGAAAAGTAATGCAAGGAAAGGATAATTTCAGTCTTCTGTGTTGATTACCCTTCTCCTTGCCGTCCGTACATGGGGGTTAGCAAGGGCAGCTGGTTGCAAGGTTGCAGCTGTTCTTAATTGTTGATTTTAGCTTTGCGGTGGTCCCTTGTGGGAAAAGATGCCACATCTGTACCATGGAATGGACTTACAGGTGTTTGAGAAATGTTTTCTTTCCTACAAGTTACATGACACTCTGTAATAGACAAGCTATTAAGACATACCAGGCTGATGTCCAGAGACATGGGCTTAAATGGCTCCCTTCCTCCCCTTTTCTCCATTCTTCTCATACATAGACCTGTGAAAAAGATCTGCTTTCTGCTTAAGCCAGGGAAGCATGCATTTCCATCATTCTCTCTTTATGCTCCCTGCAAAAGGCCTGGATACATCAACAGCAAAAGAAAACATCAGGCTCAACTACTTTACAAACCTGCTCAAAGTAGGCTCAGGTTAAAATGGGTCCCAAGTTGAAATGCAATGTTAAAAAAATACAAAAGCAAGCGTATGAGAAATGTTAGCTTTTTCTTTTAAAAAATAAAAAGGCTACTTGAGTAAAAATAAAATCTTTGTTTTGTTTTGTTTTGTTTTCTATGAGTGATAGTCTACAACTTGGGTTCTAGATTAGGGCGAGGCATGCATTCATGTTTGTTTTGTTGGTGTAACGATGGGTTTCATTAAGTGGTTGTGGGTGTCTTATACGCAATAGGACACATTAAATGCATTGATTTGAATGGATTAATACTAGCACAGTACTCGTTCCTCCTACCTCCCCACCCCCTTTAGGTTTGAGGCAACTAAGGCTGCTTCTTCCCTGGACTCCACATCTATTCTGGCTTACCTGTGATTATCCCCCATGCCCATCCTGACAACCCACTCTTGACTATGCTTAGGATCAGCACCGAGACTCTCCTGGCCCTGCGCCTACTGTGGTGTGCACACACCTGTGTCTCATGAGGGTGGGATGGGAAAGAAGACAGACCTTGCATATACTGGCTGAAGTGTTCACATGCATGTAATCAGTTTTCCTCCAACTTAGTAAGAAACCACAGGGTGGCCCAGTCCTGGTCCCTGCATGTGTTCTTGCCTGGATCTTGCAAATATTAGGAACAGGCCCACACTAGCATGCTATCTCATTTGGTGTGCTACTTTCAAAAAAGGAAACAACATGAATTTTCATTAAAAATACAGGTAAATTTCTCACTTATTCTAAATCCTGAAGGCAGGTGCACAGAAAATTAGTCTCAATGGAAACAGAAAGTGAAATTGACCACTTTTATTTCCCCCTTTTAAGTAAATTACCTCCCTCAGCAGAGGATGTAATTATTCCAGAATTAATCTGAGCATTTGAAAGTTATTGATGTTTTAGAAAAGTATATCCAAAGGATGGACAGTGGCAAGCTGGACAGTATTTTAAAAACCCACAAAATGTGCCAGGGTCTGAAGGCCATTCAAGTTCAGGGTTATGGTAATAAGCATAACTGTAACTCTGAATTCTATGAGTTCAATCAAATACTTGGACTATACAATCAAGCAAAAAGCTTGACAAATTTTTTTATAGTGCACACCTTAGTAAGAGCTCAGTAAATATTTACTATTTTTAAAAATCAACCCAATGTCTGGACAGGTTTGGTCAGAGTAGTTCATCCAGTAGCCCAAGATAGGGTAGCCCAAGTCAACCTAAATCTCTTGGTGCTTCAGTGGCACTGAAAGCTAACCATAGCTTCCAAACCTGACATAGATACTTTAATGTGATAAAGTGGAGCTAATTTTCCCATTTCATGTGTAAGGAGATGCAAGAGCACCCTCACCTCAACGTGGTTTGATTCTTATCCTGCAAAAGCACACTTTAGTCTCAGTATTCATGATGGTTTCAGTTCACTTGTTGGTCATTGTCCCTTTGCTCTTTGGTTCTCTGGTCTCAGTGTAAGAATGCACACTGATTTCTGTTAGATTCTGTCTGGGTGGAGGGGTGGGGATGGATTATCTTTCTGTGATTGTGTATGGTTTGGGAGTGGATGAATAGAGGAGGAGTTGTGCAGTCAGAAGATGGGTACACTACGATGAGGGTCTCCATTGGTGGCCCATGAAGTAGTAGAAGCTGATTTTTGCTCTCTCCAGCCCTCTGCTTTCTAGCCTTAAAGCATGGTGGGGTTTTTTCCCCCTCTCAGGACTCAATTACCTACTGTGAAAACCCTAATTTACATTTTTTTTCTGCTCTGTTCCTGTGTGGAATTAATTCTCAGTGTTTTTCAAATTGTGAATCTTGACCCATCGGTAGTTGTTAAATTAATGGGTCAAACCAGTAGTAAAAAATGAAGTCATATGAAATATATTAGGAAGTGTCAGAGCACATCTTAGGCAGTAGGGAAAGTATTGTTTCTGCAAAAACTTTTGTTTCAATTGTATGTGTATAAGAGAGTACTGAACGGTACTGTAAAGGTTGTGATGGGAACAATTTGAAAAGCACTGACCTCAAGCAAGTTGTTTGAGGTGGATTTGTAGGCACACAACAGGCATCAGGAGGAAGGTTTAGGGGCAGGAGACCTCTTCCGTGTACTTCCCACTACCTCGTGTCGGCAGCCATCTTCCCATTTGGCCTATATTAAGGTCATACCTATTGATGTTGGTTCTTTATCTTTGCTTTGTGGAGGACCATCATGAAATCAAAATATTCTTCAGTGAATACTTTGCAGCTTGGAAGGTGCTTTTATTCACATTATCCCACTTGACTATGGATTCTACACACCAGACTCTAGGTTCATCCCAGAAGAGAGGCCGGGTCTAGCTGCCTGCCCCTAAGATCACCTCTAGTATGATCTTATCCAGCTTGTCTTTATGATGCAGTGTTAATACGGCCACTGCCCATAAGGGGACACATGTATCTGAAGGTATTTTCCATGCATGATTAACTTTTAAAGTTATGTTGCTATTCGTTGGCCTAAGCAAGGTGTGATTGACCTTATGGCATGTGTAGTAGCCAAGGGTTGACATTAGAGAGAGTGAAATAAGCAAGTGGTAATGGCTCTCAGAAATTATGGTAGCAAGGAGAAGAGGATGGTTCTTCACTTCTAAGCAGCTTGACTAGGGGAGAGACAGCCAGCATCTTACTGCTTCCTGGCACATGGAGTGTTCCGCTGAGAATCACAGGCAGACTCAGGCAGCCAGCCACTTTTCAAATGGGCTGTCTTCTGCAGTGCTGTTCCACCACCATTCTGTGGGCCCAACTATTGCCATTCTGGGGGGTCTACTGTTGCTAGCTTAATTCCATTCACTTCAATTCAATTGCTGTTATGAAAGGCCTACTAGTACTATTCTCCTGAGAATCTATAGAGACAGGGTAGAACTCTTGGATGAAAAGGTGAAGGCTTAGGACATCTGGTTAGTGGAATTTACTTATTTTGGGGGCGCTTTCATCAAGTAACACCAGCTGATGCCTAGGAGTGTGCGAGTCATATTGGCTTTGTTGTCCTCCGTTAGAAACTCTTCGCATTCACAGAAAACAAACAAACAAACAAACAAACAAACAAAAACAGCCTTGGAGAAATCTTCAACCCAGAAGGAGTTAAGCTGTGTGTCTGCACAGCGCAGCTTTGTTCTGGCAAGGTCCCATCAGTTTAGGTCATTTCTGATGACTTCACTCTCCTGGTGACATCAGCCTCTAATCTCCTGAAGGTGAATTCATGTGCGATTGCTTCAAAATACTCACTCCCTGAGTTCCAAGCCATTCCCGTTGATATATGGACAGAGCTTGTCTTTCCCAGGCCACAGTCTGGTTTGTGCACTGCATTTGTGCTTACCGTATCATATTACCGTGTGGACATTATGTCACTAACTGGCACAACCGGCTCAAAATGAAATATGCTCGCTACAAGCAAAAGCCCCAAAGCTAACATCAACTCTCCCCACCCCCTACCCCAGGTACAAAATAAAAGGGCTAGAGGGGTGGCTGGACTAGATTTTGGTTTAATATGTTTCTAACTGTTCTCTCTCTCCTCTCCCTTTCTGTGGCCTGAATGTTGATAGTAACTTTATCATCCTTTTCAGTCCATTATACCCACTAACTCTTGAAAATATTTGGTCACTGATGGCACAAATTAAATCTAAGACTTTGGAATAATTTAGTTTAGCCTCTTTCTAAAGTATCAAGTCTGTGAACTCAAGTAACCTTTTTACCTTCTAAGACCACTTTCTTTTCTTTGTCTTTCAAATGTCATAAAAGCATACAGAGTAGAAATGAAAGCAGCCTGGACTTATTGAGGGGTGTCAGGAATTAGCTTTGACATAGATGGAGTTACCGTGCACTTGACCCAAGCTGACAGGCGTGCAGATGCCTCTAGAAATTGTGGGAGATGAACTGGAAGTGTCCCCAGAGTTTGTCCAGTCTTAGGGCAGTATAAATACATTTTAGTCCCTTCTCCTGTTATCCACAGGCTGTGTTGACACCCGCTCATACCACCAGGGATTCAGAATGTCACAGCTCCTCCCTGACCACCATCGTCCTCCTGCTGCCCCCACTCTGGGGCAGAAGAGGGTAGTCTGTGTCTGCAGAGAAGGGGAGTCCCCACACCACTTCCAGGATCCCCAGCACCCATTTATTTTGATTAATAGCTCTTGGCAATAGACAGTAGCTTCTGGAGTACAGAACTGGCTGGGTACACACTGAGGTTTAAAATCACATCAAGAAAATGTCATACTAACACAGGATTGTTAAGGGGAGAAACTGGTGTTCAAACAATAAAATACTACTCTCACTGTTTATCTTTGTTTCATTTTGAAGGAAATAAAGAAATGAAACCTTACAAGTGTAGCAGCCCAGTTATCAAATAGTCATAGCCGCAGACACTCAGTTTTGGGGTCAGCCCACAGACTAGGGATACTTTTCTCTGCCTCTGCACAAAATAAATGTTGAGGCTCTCAATTTTATGAGGAGGGAAATAAAATCCCTGGATGACTTGCAAATATATTTTTAAATGCAGGCGTGGCTAGGTTTTCTGAGTTTCAGCTCTGTTTCAGCTGGGGTGGGGGTGGAGGATTGGCCACATCACAGGGGAAACTGGTGGAATCTTAGTCCAGGAGGCTGGCACTATTACCATTCACATCAGCTCATGATAGACAAAGGTACCAGACTTTTTTTAAAGACCCAGTATAAAGTAAACCAACTTTCTTTCTACTCCTGTATACCAAGGAGGTGGAACTATTAAAGAACCCTTTTACACCTTCTCAATGCCATTCTCTTTCTTTGTTCATGCAGGAAAAACAAGCAAAACAAACAAACACACACACACACAGAAGACAGAATAGAGAAGAAAACCCCAAAAACCTAATGAAAATACAAAATTAATAAAACATTCTCATGTGCTCAAACCCTACATCTTCTCTTCTAACAGCATGGCTGTTATATATGCACCTGCTTACTCTCTTTCCCCAGTAAAGAAACAGCATCTCCTTACTCCAGAGGAACTGGAATATCCCACTTCACCTCTTCTTGTTCCCTGCAAGCTACTTGAGAACCACGAAGGCTGAGCCTTCTTGTTTGGCTGGGAAGACTGGAAGAGCTTCACCTTCCTAGCAGAGAAATGCCTCCTGTGGACAGTGGGCCATAGCCACACATGGAATAGAAGAGGTGACTTTTGGAGAGAGCTGAGCACTGGATGAGCCTTATATTTTTCCCACATGCCTTACTGGGGTTGTCCCTGGAGAGGGAGTGCTTCTTTTCATTTCTGGAGGTAGAGTGCGATTTGCTTTTGCAGTTGGAGAGGCAAGGAAAAGCTGCCAGTGTCTGCAGCAAGCTAGGTAGTTTGTGCACAACATCATTCCTTTGATGATGGCATAAATCGCTTTGCTTGACTGATTCTGCAAACTAGTAGGTTCTTTGATGAGTGTGCCTTGCCCTCAGTTTGCTGAGCACTATTCCTCGGAGTGGGATCTCTAGGCCATCAACAAGGAGTACTTCCCCTCCAGGTTAAGATCACAGGTTGACTTCATCGTATCCACTGTCTCACTCACTTTCTCCATTCACCAGCACAGCCCAAGGGCAGCACAGCCTTGAAGGCACCAAGTGGGGAAAGCATGCCACTCTCTACCTCCTTCCTGGCATCTTCTGCTTAGATTAGGCTCATGCCAAGGTCAGATCCAGCTGCGCCATCACAGCTGATGCAACCTCGGGATGTGCTGGAGGTGTAGGGGAGAGGAAGGCTGCCCCCAAAGGCTGATAGGCATGTGTGCATCCCTTTCATCCCAGCCCTGCCACCACTGCCTTGTGACCCTGAGCTAGGAGCCTATTCCACACGAGGTGTTTCTCGTTTGCCCTGAGACCCTAGCTCTGAAGGGAAAGAGTTCCTGTTGGGGCCATCAGCCCCCATAGCCACTGGGATAAACACTGGTGTAGATGTTGCTCAACTAATGAGTGAAGGAGCCAATATGGCCAAAAAATTTTTTGAAACATGTGCCCTCCCTAGAAGGCCAGCCGGGGCCCCTGTTTTGCATGCACAGGCCTGCCCTGCCCTTCTACCCTAGCAAGTTTCTTTGAGTTTATAATTTGGTCTGAGACCAGAGATGTCATCTGATACGATATTCCCAACCAGGGACAATCACCTTGGGAGGAACTCATGTTATCCCTGGGGCTCAGCAAAAGCCTGCTGAGCTTGAGAGCGTCCTTGAGTGTTAGGACGCTCATGTCTCAACAAGGCACCATCACTCTTGTGTCCCGGTGCCTAGGGCAGGGCCTGGCAGGCGGGCACTCGGGAACAACTTGATGAATTGAGTTGTTGAAGTCAGCTGAAAACTTTCTGTACAGGTGCAAAACTTGCTGTTCAAAATAAATCCTAAACATGAAAACAGAAAGCTATAGATAAAATACTAAGTTCCAGTGATGTCAGGGAGGCAAAACCTGTCGTTCTTTGCAAGAACCCATTTGGATATGTATATATTAATATATGTATATGTATGAGTACACCTACTTTTCTTCCATCTGACATGTTTTAATATTGTGCTTATGGAGTGGGTTTCCAAAAAGATCTAAAGGAGAGAACCTACAGTTTTCTCGCAAATGGGGGCATCTCACTATAGCTTCATGGGGTTTGCTGTTTAACCTATCTGTTAAGCAATTCAAGGAGTTACCTTCTATGGAGGCAGCTTCTCAGATTTTTTTTTTTTTTTCCTGTAATATCCTCCTCCAGCTTCTTCTTGACAAAGAAGCGCTTGTTTATTCACTCCACACAATTTTTTTGCAAGTCTTTTCATTTTTATTACTCAAAAAGTCTCATTTTTTTATTTAGCTTTCTGACTCTGTGCTTGTGCCTTCAGATGTCCAGGCAGACTTTGAAGGGTTCATGCTGTAAGACCTAAAGTTCCTATGAGATTGTGCAAAACAAAGAAACATGTCAGCAGGGCCTATGGTGATTCCATGTGTGCCAAATGTGTTCATGACAGGATCAAGCGTGCTTTCCTTATCGAGGAACAGAAAGTTGTGAAAGTGTTGAAGGCACAAGGTGCCACACCACATGCAGATTTTGGTGCTTTCCCAACCTTCTTGGTATAAAGGTAAATGATTCTATTACCAGGGGTTCCAGACAGCCTAGTTTTGTCAGAGGTTGTATTGTAGGAAAGCCTACATCGGTATGTCAAATGCTGGACCATTCTGAGTGCCTGTAGACAATGTCCCCGGAAGAGGAAGAAGAAAACCTTTGTGAGGTCCTCACTCCACACAATTTTTAATATTAAGTTTGCTTGTTTGTTTGTTTGCTCTCTCTCTCTAGTCCCCCTCCCTGACCTTCACCACCCTGCCAGGCACTAGGCACTAGGAGCACTCCATGAGGGCCGTGATTGTGCCTTATTCCCCATTGAAACCTCGGCACCTTGTCCAATGCCTGGAACACAGAAAGATGCTTAATGTTGGTGTGCTTAATGAATGAATTGCTAGGAACAAATGATGACTCGTGAAAACACAGGGGTGCCTGTCCTGGCTTGGTTTATTACCCTGGATGCTGACAACCATCAGCACATGTGAAAAAACAATTTAAAGTCAATTCTCTGGTGAATCAAGTTCTAGCAGTGGGTGATTGGTGTTTGGCCAATAGTCTCTCCTTGAAGGCATTATTCACACATAAGGCATAGAAGCCTGGCCGAGAGGCTGAGAGGTCTTTTTTTTTTTTTTTTTTTAACTTAGTATTGTAAAAAATGTTTTATGTGGTAAAATACACATAAGATTTACAGTCTTAACCCTTTTTAAGTGTACAGTCCAGGGGCATTAAGTATATTCACAGTGTTGTACAACTATCAGTCTCCAGAACTCATCTTCCCAAACAGAAACTCTGTACCCATGAAACACCGACTCCCTTCCCCTCTCCCCCAAACCTTTAGCAATGGCCATTCCACTTTCTGTCTCTACGAATTTGACTGCTCTAAGTACCTCATATAAGTGGAATCACATACTATTTGTCTTTTTGTGACTGTTTTATTTCACTCAGCATAATGTCCTTAAGGTTCCTGCATGTTGCAGCATGAGTCAGAACTTCCTTCCTTCTTAAGGCCAGATACTGTTCCATTATCAGCATAGCATACTTGCGTATCTATTCATACGTCCATGGACACTGGGGTTGCTTCCGCTTTTTGGTCATTGTGAATAATGCTGCTATGAAAATATGTGTACAAATATCTGTTTTCAATTCTTTTGAGTATATACCTAGAAGTAGTGGAATTGCTGGATCATATGGTAGTTCTATCTTTAATTCTTTGAGGAACCTACATACTTTTTTCCATAGCGACTATATGGTTTAACATTGCTACCAATAGTGCAAAGAGTTCTGATTTCTCCACATGCTCATTGACACTTTATTTTCTGGGTTTTTTTTTTTTTTGGAAATAGCTCTCATAATGGGTGTGAAGTAGTATCTCATTATGATTTTGATTTGTATTTCCCTAATGATTAGTGATGTTGAGTATCCTTTCATGTGTGGATTGACCATTTGTATATCTTTAGATAAATGTCTATATAAGTCCTTTGCCGATTTTTAAATTGGTTTTGTTGTGTTTAGGAGTTTATATATTAGGTTGGTGCAAAAGTAATTGTGGTTTTTACCATTATTTTTAGTGGCAAAAACCACAATTACTTTTGCACCAATTTAATACTTTGAGTATTTATTCCTTATCAGATTCTGTGTTACATCTATACATCAACTTAGTAACTTAGTAAAAATGACATCTTAAAAATATTGAATCCTCCAATCCGTGAGCAAGGTATATTTGTTCATTTATTAAGACCATCTTAAATTTTTTAGCAGTGTTTTATTATTTTTGGTGTATAATGGAACATTTTTGTCAGGTTTGTTCCCAGAATTCTGTATTCTTTGATGTCATTGTAAATTGTATTGTTTTTTGAATTTCATGTTTGGATTGTTCATTGCTTATATACAAAATACAATTAATTTTGTATACTAGTATTGTAATGCTGTAATCTTGCTGTATTAGTTAGCACACTTATTAGTTCTAGTAGCTTCTTTGTACATTCCGGCAGATTTTCCACACAGATGATCTTGTCATTTCCTTGCTTTTACTTCTCCATTTCCAATCTTTATGCTTTTAGTTTGTACTTGATTACATATTGTGCTGGTGGGAATCTTCAGTATAATGTTGAACAAAAGTGGTGAGAATAGGTATCCTTGTTTTGTTCCTGATCTTAGGGGAAAGGGATGCAGTCTCTCATGATTAAGTGGGATGCTGGCTGCAGATTGTTTGTAGATGTCTTTTGTTTATTTGAGGAACTTTTCTTCTGTTTCTAGTTTGCTAAGGGTTTGTATCAGAATGAAGGTTGCATGTTGTCAAATGCTTTTTATACATGTATTGAAATGATATATAGTTTTGCTTTTTTAGTTTGTTAATATGGTGAATTACAGTGATTGATTTTGGAATGTTAAATCGGCTTTGCATTCCTGGGACAAATCTCAGTTGGTCATGATGTATTATCCTTTTTATATATTGTTGAATCTGATTTTCTAAAATTGCATTGAGAATTTTTACATCTGTTTTATGAAGAATATTAGGTTGTAGTTTTCTTTTCTTGAAATATTTTTGTTCAGTTTTGTTATCAGTGCCATGCTAGCCTTACAGAATGAATTGGGAAATCTCTCCTCTTCTTTAATTTTCTGGAATACTCTATGTACAAATGGCATTATTTCTTCCTTAAATGTTTAGTTGAATTTGCCTGCCATTAATCCCTTCCAGTGCAGTTTTTGTCTCTAGGAATCTGATTTAGGTCTTTAAAAATAACTCCTCTGTCTCTATTAAACTTTTTGAATATATGAAATACAGTTTTAATATCTTTTTAAATTCCTTTGTCTGTTAATTTTAACATCTGTGTCAGTTTTGGGTTGTTTTTTGACTGATTTTTCTCCTCAGTGTTTTCTCAATTCTTTGCACGCTCAATAACTTTTGTTTGAATGGCAGACATTGTGATGGTTGTTTTTTTTTTTCCTGTAAATGTCTTGGGCTTTGTTCTGAGATGCAGTTAAGTTACATAGAAACTGATCCGTTTGTGGCTTACTTTTCATATTTGGAAAGCAAGACTAGAACATCATGTAACTTACGGCTAATAACTTTCTACTACCGAGGCAACATCTTTCTGAATATTCTACTCAATTATGTGTAAAATTATAAGGTTCTCCAATCTAGCTACTGGCAACAGTCACTTTTTCTGACCTCATGTGAGCTCCAGTTGCTGTTCTTCATAATTCTTTTAGATGGTTCTTCCCCTGGTCTCTGCTAGCTTCCTCAGCTGTGTGCACTGATTAGTACTCTGTTGAATATTCAGGGAGACCATCTACAGATGTCCAGTTCTCTTTCCCTGCAGCTCTTTGTCCCCCCTCTGTCCTGCCAACGTTAGCCATGTTGGTCTTGCCAAACCCTTGCTTCATTTCTTCATTGTAGGGAATCTGTTGAGCTGCACTGGAGTTTCTCATTCCTATGATGTGGCCTGGAAACGTTCATGTCAGTAAGTTAGGGCTTTGGTAGGTTCTTCTCATTCGTTTTCTGTCTTATGTCTTCTGTTGGGTTCTGTTGTGATGATTATTTACTATTGTGTTCACTTTCTTGTTTCATCAAACAGATTTTTAATATTTTATGCAGTTTTTCTAGTTTGCTTTTGTAGATCGTTTGGTAGTAATTACCTAGCCTGCAATTATTGGAATAAGAGGCCTCAGACCTTTGAATTTCAACACAGTTTTTTTCCAGAGAAGTGAGCAGCTTTTTCAGGTCTGCTGGGGTCCTAAGGTAGAGTCCAGTTGGGATTGAGAACTGACCATCTGGCCAGTCTGCAAGTTCTTGCAGAAGAACCTACTGCTGAGGACTGAGGAGTGTGGGAGTGAGAGGGTGCTTGTTCTGAGGGGGGAAGGAGCCGGAAACGACAGCCTTGCTAGAGAACTGAATCAGGGTTATTAGAGAGGAGGAGAAAGAGTGAGAATGCTGCCACATGCTCATAGTTCTTTCCTGTTCAGATCCCATTCGATTTGTGAAGTGTGACATTGAGAGTTCAATGTCTGTTAAAATTGAAATGAACTTTTATAAAAATTCTGCAAAATATGGAGCCATAGGTTCTCTATCAACAGGTGGGAGTGAAAGGCAGTGAAATCTGAGTTATGACTGTTAAGGTGACTGTTTAAGTACACCCAGCCTGTGAGGCCCTGGGGGAAATCAGGTTACACAGAAGCCAAGTTAGCCCGCATCCAGCTCCACCTTCCCAGAAGGTGTGCCATTAAAGTTCAACAATGCCATTATGTCTTAAGTGACAATGAAAAGTTCCCATTCCAGCTTTTAGTCAGAATGACCACAAGTTTGATGAAACCCCACTCAACCTCTTCTCCAGTCATCTTGAAAGTGAAGCTGTTTGGTGTGTTGGTGTGAGGTAACTAACCATGGTGCTACTATGCGCTTCATTAACAGAAGGGGTCCTTGGTTCAAACCCGCTGCTGGTCAGAAACTGGCCTGAGGCCAGAAACTCATTTTACCTTAACCTCAGAATGTCCATCAGATAATGAGGTTCTTGCCTAGGACAGATATTTTTCTAAGTTGGTACTCAGAGACTGACTTAAGGGTCCTTAAAATTTCACAATGAGTCACACATAAGGCCAGGTTTGCTGAAACCAAAAGTGTTGAAACTGCCTGGGGGCAATTTGTCGGTAACCTGTAGGCATTTGAGAAGCTATGAAAAGGATTAATATAAAGTATAAAATGAAAGACAAGCAGTGGGGGTGGGGAGTGAGAAAACTATTTCCAGTGAACATAGCCCTAATTCAGAAGATGAAATCTATATTTCACACAGCAGAGGGTACAAATCTGTATTATATTACCTCAGCAACTCTAACCAAACCAAAGATAGGGTGGCAGATTTTAAACAGTGATGAAACAGTGCCCAGGCAATAGGAAATGTCTGCTCTTGTCAACTGTTTGCTTGAACGAAATAAAATAAATAAGGGGCACACAAACTGCGTCTTCCTGGTTGTTCTCGGGGACCTTCTCTGGCACAGGGGCAGCTCCCTCAGTCGTGAACTTGAGTCTCCTGGGTCCCATTGGAAATAGCCTAATGAGAAAGAACTCTGAAAACTGTTAATGGCTAGCAGGGTACAGAATATGTATTTTTCTTTTAACGTATTTTACGTATATAAATGGCAGGGTACAATCAGAGTAGATTGCCCCACCAGGAGGTTGAATGCTTAATTCAAAACAAACGCCTATTGAATTTGGTAGTAGATCTCTCCCTTCTTTCCCTAATTTGGCTTTTTGCTAGCTGTTAGTCTAACTGCAGGGGTGGCAGCCTGAGATTCTGTGGCCCTCTAGGGCAACTCAAAGGACATATTGTCATGACTAATTATTATATAGTGGTGCTGTGATTAAAAGTACCACTGTCCTTTGAAAAGCCTCAAGTGAGATGACAGCACAGAAGCACCTGAGTGTGCCCCATAAACTGATATTCTATTTGCTGTGCCATTAAAGTTCAACAATGCCATTATGTCTTAAGTGACAATGAAAAGTTCCCATTCCAGCTTTTAGTCAGAATGACCACAAGTTTGATGAAACCCCACTCAACCTCTTCTCCAGTCATCTTGAAAGTGAAGCTGTTTGGTGTGTTGGTGTGAGGTAACTAACCATGGTGCTACTATGCGCTTTTGTAGGCAGAGCTGGCCTGGTGACTTAATTCACGTTGGGACACTTACTGTCACATTCATAGCACTGGATCAAATACTGCAAGTGAACAGCCAAAAGAAGAGGTATTGCTCTAGGTTGAATGACATCTTCCCCTCAAAAGATATGTGGAAGTCCTAACCCCCATTTCCTCAGAATGTGACCTTATTTGGTAATAAGGTCATTGTAGATACAATTAGTTTAGATGAAGTCGTACTGGAGTAGGGTGGGTCCCAAGCCAAGATAACTGGTGCCTTTATAGGAAGGGGAAATTTGTACACAGGGAGAATGTCCTGAACATAAAGACAGAGGTGGGGAGATGCAACTGCAATCCAAGGGACACCAAAGATTGCCAGCCAACCACCAGAAGCCAGGAGAGAGGCCTGGGACAGGTTCTCCCTCACAGCAGAGTGGGTTCATGTCTTAGTCTATTTGAGCTGCTATAACAAAATACCGTAAACTAGATGGCTTATAAGCAACATATATTTATTTTTTGTAGTTCTGGAGGCTGGGAAGTCTGAGATCAAGATACCAGCAAATTCAGTGTCTGGTGAGGGCCTATTTCCTGGTCCCCTGACAGTGCCTTTTGATTGTGTCCTCACATGGGGGAGAGGCAAACTAGCTCTACGGGGTCTCTTTCATAAAAGTTCTAATCCCATTCATGAGGGCTCCTCCCTCATGACTTCTCAAAAGTCACCACCTCCTAATACCATCAACTTGGAGGTTAGGATTTCAACATAATGAGTTTTGAGGGGACACAAACATTCGGACCAGAGTAGCCCCTAACCCAATATGACTGGTGTCTTTATAAGAAGGTGGCTTTGTGAAGACAGAGATACATGAGGAGAATACCATGTGACAACCAAGGCAGAGACTGGCATTAATGCAGTTACAAGCCAAAGAATGCCAGAAATTGCAGTGAATCACCAGTAGCTAGGAGAGCAGCAAGGAAGGACACTTACCTGCAGGTTTAGGGGGAAACATGTCCCTGCTGACACCTTAGTTTTACACATCTAGCCTCCAGAATTGTGAGAGAATATATTTCTGTTTTAAGCCACTCAATGTGTGATGCTTCGTTGGGCAACATGGGACGTAGCAATGTATGGCGAAATCTTTCTCCTCCCACCACACAGAACACATCCATTCAAAGAGTATAAATTGGCCCAAGCTTAATAAACATTCTCTTTTTTACTAGTGGGTCATCACAAGTATAGGCCGGGTTAGTTCTATAGATAAAACAGAATTTGAAATGTGTAATGTTAAAGCCAAAGGTCCAGTGGCTATTTATTCCACATTCTATATAACTACCCTAACCCAAGCAGCTGTTCTAAAACCCCAATGACTAGGGCCCTGATAAAACATTCTTTAAAGTGCTGGAACAAGATTCAGACTCTCAGAATTTGCTGTTTCAGTTTGAGAAGATGAAGAGTTTGAAGATGAGTAGACTCAAATTTGAGTCCAGCACCCAGCTGCCAGTCTAGCAGCCCATTGCAGCCCCCAGAGAATGAAAATGGAATGCTTGGTCCCATGCCCATGGTGGGTGTCCTCTAAGAAGCTCTGGGGTTCCCACCTGGCCTCCAGCCATACCAGGGCCGTATAGATTCCTTAGAATAAATATCTACTTGTGTGTCGCCTTGTGGTGGCTCTGATCATCTCTAGCATCAAGTCTAAGCATGATGCTTGAATAAGCCTCCATGATTTATGCCCCCTCTGGGCTCTGGGCTCCTGTTCCATCACACTCTCCCTTTAGCTTTATATCTAGTTACACAAAATTACTTGTTGTTTCTGCAATAAAGCCTTATGTGTTTTGTCTTTGTAACTTTAACTATCACTTAAATTTATAACGCCCTTTCCTTCTTTTCCTACTGAAACAGCCCTAGTTAATCTTCAAAATATTCATAAGGGACACTTTCCTATGAAAGCCTTCTTTGACAACATCCTCCAGATAGACTTAATACCTTTTTATCTTTGTATAATTTTTTACCTGCTCCTTTACTGTGCATCTCAAACTATATTTAATAGTTCATTTGTAATTATTTTTTAATTAAACTGTGAGATCCTTGAGAGCAGGAATTGTATTTTATTTATGTAGGATGCCCAGTAGTAAGCGCAGTGCCTATACCTGTACAGGTGATTAGTAACTGTTTAAATGACTTATTCATTTAACAAATATTTCTTGAGACTTTTTATGTTGCAGGCATTGTTCTGGGCCTTGTAGATATGGCAGTAGTCAAGACAAATAAAGACCTTTCCTACCTGAAGCTTGTGTTCTGGTGGAGAAGATGGATGAACAGATAAAAACAACAGACATTGCATATACTTTCAGGTAATGATATGTGCTATGAAGAAGAAAAAAGGCAGTGTAGGAGGTTGTGGGTCAATGGGAATTCTCTTAAATTCACAAATCAAGAGGTAATCAAATGAAACTTAACCAAAAAACACAATGACTTCTCTCTAACCAACCTTGATTACCGGATCATCTTCTTATCCAAGTCAGCTTAATGTGCTGTTCAAGAGAATCAGTGTGGAAGGAAGGAAATGTGCGAGAGAGTCCTATATCAGACACTGTGGGCAGGGAGCTTTACATCTTTCATCTTATTGGGCTTTGACAACACCCTTCAAAACAGGTGCTGTTGCAGATGAATGACACCCTGAACTTCAGGAAGGCCAAATAATGTGTCCATGTGGAGTATCTGAGTGTGTGAGCCAAGGTTCAAACCCAGGCCGTCCTGGGCCACTTGTCAACACCAGTTCTACAGTTGAATTCTATGAATACTTATCAGGTGCTGACTTTGTGTCAAGCCCTGTTCTTCATGCTCGGCATACACCAGCAAATAGAATAGACAGACATCCCTGTCATTTCAGAAAGTAGCAAGTGTTGACAAGGATGTGGAGAAATTGAAACGGTTGTGCACTGTTGGTGGGAATGTAAAATGGCACAGGTACTATGGAAAACAGTATGGTAGATCCTCAGAAAATTAAAAATATAGATTCCATTTCTGGAAATATACCCAAAGGAATTGAAAGCAGGATCTTGAAGAGATACTTGTAGACTCATGTTCATAGCAGCATTAACCAAAAGGTAGAAGCAATGCAAGTACCCATCAACAGGTGAATAGATAAATAAAATGTAGCCTATATGCATTTACCACACATGGAATATTATTAAGTCTTCAGAAGGAAGTAAATTATGACATATGCTATAACATGGGTGAACCTTGATGACATTATGTTAAGTGAAATAACCCAGTTACAAAGAGACAAATATATGATTCTGCTTACATAAAGTACCCAGAACAGTCAAATTCATAGAGAAAGTAGAAGAGTGGTTGCCAGGGGCTGGCAAAAAGAGGAAGTGGGGAGTTAGTGTATAATGGGTGCAGAGCTTCAGTTTGAGAAGATGAAGAGTTCTGGAGATGGATGGTGGTGATGGTTGCACAACAATGTGAATGTACTCGATGCCACTGAATTGTACACTTAAAAATGGTTAAAATAGTAAATTTCATGTTGTGTGTATTTCATCATAATTTAAAAAATCTCTGCCCTTGTGGAGCTCATGTTTTAGTTTGGGGACATGAACAGTAAACAGATTAAATATGTAAATCATTAGCTATTAGAAGGAGATGAGTGATATAGAAACAGAACAGACTGAAGAAGATTGGGAAGGCTGGGGGCAAGGAGAGTGTGTTTTCAGTTTTAAACGGGGTGTTTAGTTTCATGGTCTTCTTCAGCTAGAGTTAAAATAAGTCATCAATAAAGCCTGTCAGCCAAGAAACTGGAGTATCTTCCTTGGCATCCATGCTTTGCCCAGAAAACTCTGACTTGTTGGAATCTTGAATGGGAATTTAAAGTCTCTCAGAAATAACTTTCAAGTACCAGTGTAGGAAGTCCAGAGTACACAGAGGGGAGGAGGGACTGTCACTGGGCAGCATCCAGAGGGACTTCATTTTCAGGTGTGTGAGGAAGACAGCCAGGCAGGGGCGTGCACATTCAGAGAATAATAAACAGTAAGAGGGCAGAAGACAGGTGGAGTGAGTTGGAGGCGGGTACACTAAGGCAAGGCAGGAGGCTCTAAAATTTGTAGGCTGGATGATGGGAAGTAAGTGCAGTGTTTAAATTTTTATTGTAAACTAGTTATTTACTCCATCCATTGATGCCTCTAGCCAGTGTTGGAGGGACCAGCTTGGCATGTGCTTCTGGGCTCCTTCCTGGGGACTGGGTGCAAGAATGGCTGCCCTGAGAGAATGAATTACAATCTGGTAGGAAAGTAAAAACATATGCACATTGGGAATATTTAAATAGCAAGGCCGTGTAGTTTATACCAAGATGAGTGATCCAGACAACAGATGCTATAGACAATGATGATAGTCAAAATATCTGCCAAAATTTCTAACAATCAATACTGCGCAGGCATCAGACTGGATTATGATGGATGCCTTTCCCATCAGAACACACTGTGGGAGTGGACACTCTGTACCCCATGAATATCAGCCCTGGTATGGCAGCATTGAGGAGCAAAGGTCTCTAGGGACTGGGGCCACTGTGGAACAGTTCAGGGAGGAGATAGAACTCAGACTGAGCCGGGAGAGGTGGGGAGGGAGAGAGAAGCGGGAGTAATTAAATTAGTTTCATGATGTAAGTGGGATTCTTATAAGGTTATTCTGACAGCTGTGTGTGGCATGGAGTAGAGAGGGAGGAATGAAGGAAGAAAACTGGTGAGGAGGCTGTTCTAGGAACGGAGGTGTGAGATGAGGAGAATGGACTCGCTGTTGGAGAGAAAGGCTTGAACCATGAGCCAGGGAGAGCTGAGCAGCGAAGAGTGACTTGGAATCATTCCGTCAAAAGCCAAAGTATTTCTTACCGTGAGTTGTTGAGATGTGACTATGAAGAGTAGTAAAAGCATAGTAAGGTGTGAACTTAAGCCCTTGACACCCTTTCCCCTCCCTTCCCTGAAATTCCTCTCTTAAGACCCAACAAGGGAGTTGAAAATAATATTGTGAAAATGGCTTGCAGGACAGAGCTGGATTCCTCACAGGAGTAGCTTTGTTAGCAGAAATTGCTCCAGGGTCTGCAGTATGCAGGACACAGAGGTGGGCAGATCAACCTCAGCCTCTGGTTTGGGTTTGGGAGAAAGTCTCTTTAAAGCCCCCAGCACTATTCCTGGGAAGCCCCACCTTAGCCTATGTCACAGGAAGGTTCCTGACCTGCTGTCCTAGCAAAGCCCAAGCTTCCCTTCTCATCAAAGCTGGACTTGGGCAGTCTGCTGTTCAGCTCTCCACCTAGACACGCTTTGTGTAGGGTTCAGGAGGCTCAGAGTTGCAGGGCTTCCCTTCGGCAGTTCTGAGTGTTAATTAAAAAACTCTTTAGGCAAGTGATAATATTGGTACAGACCTCTTTGAAAAGAAGAGAGGAAGATACGCAACCGAATGCATTTCAACTTCCACAAGAGCTATTTGAAGAGGATAAAGATGAAGGGTAAAGGGATATAGTGGGTGGTAGAGTGGAAGGCCAGTTGGAGTAGTTTATTCTATAAAGAGTGAGATAATTGGGTGGCCATTTGAAAACACACACACACACACCACACACAGACACACACACACGCCACACACAATTACACCCTTCACTGTGCACCAAATGCATCAAGGATTTATATATTTTAATATTAACTTTCATAATATAATCTTTTATACTATGAAAATAAGTAAATATATCACTTTTCTTTCTAAACATTCTCTCACTGAAGGATATCTAGGTTGTTTTCATTTTTGGCTATTACCAGTGAAGCTGCTGTGAACTTTCATGTACAGATTTTTGTGAGAGCATAAGTTTATGTATCTGGGATAAGTGACCAGGTATAGTACAGTCGCTTCTGGGTCATATGGTAATTGCATGCTTAGTTTTGTAAGAAATTGCCAAACTGTTTTTTGGAGTGGCTGTATCATTTTACATATTACTTATATATGTATATATAAATTTTTTAAATAAGAAAAATTTTATCTAGTTTTAAAAAACATAACATCAGATAATTTTGTTTTGGTATCATTATAAAGTGAAAAATGGATGTTTAATAAGTTAAGAATGGAAATCATGCTCACAGTATATTCTTTTAAAGATATTTTAAAAATAAATTTATGAAGAAAGAGAAAGAGAGAGAGATTGATTTAATTAGTTAGTATTTAGTCAGTATGAGCTTCTATAACAAAATACCATAGACTAGGTAGCTTAACAGCAGAAACAAACTTCTTACAGTTCTGGAGGATATGTGATTAAGTAAAACATGCAAGACAAGAATACTATAAATAGCACAATATGATTTTAAATAAATGTTCCATTCATTAAGGAAATAAAGGTACACACACATGCAAATTCTTGCTTAAGGACAAGGTTATGAACTTTGGCAAGTCACCTCCATGGAAGTATTAATGTATATCATGCACAAGGAGTGGAGGAGCATTACTGGGGGTGATTTTTCTTCCCCAGGGGACATTGACAATGTCTGGATGCATTTTTTGTTGTCATGACTGGTGAGGAGGATGTTACCAGCATCTAGTGGGTGTCAGTCAGGAATGCTGCTAAACATCGACAATGCATAGGACAGCCCCTACAACAAAGAATTATCTACCCTCAAAGTCAATAGTGCTGAAGTTGAGAAATCATGGTTTAGGGAGTCTTGATTAAAACTTTTCAACTGGGCTACCCTGAGATGGTGAAATGTACTAGTATGCTTTGCTTCACAGTGTCAACTGTACTCCCATCTGCAGCACGTGAGTTATAATCTTCACAGGAGCCAGCTCCTGGGGAAAGACTGATCATAGAAGAAATTCTCATTGGCTTCCTTTGACCAAATCCTTCTCCTTGACGGTTAGGAAATACTGACTTTCTAATCTTTTAGCAAAAGCTCCCTCTGTATTTGAATATATGTTTGGTTATAACAACTTGTTTCCACAAATGGAAAAAAGTATTGTAAATGGCAACAGATGTAGTTTAGTGCTGACTTTAGATGGTGGCTGGACCTCCTATAGGACAGGCAAAGCTAAGCACTTTCTACTCAAAGCCATCAAACAAAATGCTTACAAATTAGAACGTAGTGGACATTGCTTTACTTGTTATGATAAGCCAGAAAAACAGCCTTCAGCTTATTGAATCTATTATTGAACCCTAATTAGCTGTGGTGTTTGGACATTCTGAGGCCCATGGTAAGATAAATAATATTTATGGTTTCTTCCATGTATCAAATCATTGTTTACGAAGTGTAGTATAGTATGGAATGCTCTCTTCTCTCAGGGTTTAGACCACAGAGTGACCAGGCGCTCATTGTGGGGTTGGGGTTGAAACGCTGGAGCCCAGCATGGGTAATCTTCGCGTAGACACTCTCACCGCAGATGTCCGAGAGCTTAGCAATGTCTCAGGCTCATGCAGACTCCTCGCCGGCTTCCTCACCAATGCCCTTCATGTCGCCATGTCAGCTTTGGGTGGAATTGAGGAAGGGTAGCATTAAATACACTGAGTAATCTGAAAATGAAGGGTGGGGGAATTAAAAGTGAGTTCACTTGGGTTCAAGGAAAATTTTTGAGGATGTCAGCATTTTCCATGTTGGGGGAAAAAAGAGGTTTTTAAAAAACTTTTCCCTCAGAGAACTTGCTAAAATTTCATCAGTGCATAAGTGAAAGGAGATAGTGTGGAGAAAAAAAATTTTAAACCATGACCAAAAAAGCGAAGTCCCAAAGATACAAACAAAATTCCAAGGCAAATACATCACTGAAGGCAAACAGAACTGGTCTCAGTTTCCTTATCTGTAAAATAGGCAGAAACAATCCCTTATCCTAAACTCTTAAAACCAGATGAGTTTCAGTATTCAGAATTTTCAGTATTATAGAAAGATAATAAAGTACATATTGTCATTTATTATATAGAACACTCAGAGGCATTGGAATGAAACATTAATTTTTCTGTAGTGAAATGTGCACCAAATGAGTTAAATAAAAACTAAGTAGCCTCATGTTAGTTTGTTAGGCTTTGTTGCCAAGTAAGTTTGCTTTAGACTTATGAAAAAATGTTCAGTTTTCAGAGATTCTGGATTTCTGAATTACAAATGAGGGATGGTGTACCAGTGTCTGTCTCAAAGAGGTGTCCTGAGAATAAAATTCCATATTGGATAACTTGTGCACAGTGCTGGCGTATACTAAGCATGCAATAACAGTGGCTATTGTTATTAGTTTTTTATTTTTATAGGCAAAAGTAATCAGATATATTATTGTCAGCATTGGAATTATTTTGGGCTGATGTATGTTTCTTTTCCATTTCTTCTTTCCTTTTCTTCCTTCCCTTTTCTCTCCTTTTCACCTTAACCTCCCATTCCTGTCTGACTGGCTGTCTCCTTCCTTCCCCCCTCCTCCTTTCCCTTCCCCCCTCCTCCTTTCCCTTCCTTTCCCTTCCCTTCCCTCCGTTCCTTCCTTCCTTCCTCCCCTCCCCTCCCCTCCCCTTCCCTTCCCTTCCCTTCCCTTTCCTTTCCTTCCTCCCTTCTTTTCTCTCTCTCTCTCTCTCTTTCATCCTCCTTGCTTCTTTTCTCCTTCTCCTACACAGGGCTTTTACCTTAATATCCTTGCACATAACAAGTGATGTGAGTGGTCATCTTTAATCTGGTTTGGTTACTGGACAGGCTCTTTAAGCTTCATTTGATTGTGTATGAATAGAAGTCCTCTTCTTAAAGAGATAAAAACCAAAACTAAAACAAAAATAGTAAAACAAGCAGCACACATCTCACTTGTCTTAGATTTCTGTGCCCTTTTTTCTCAGCAAGACCCAAGTATTCTAACCACAGTGATTCTGATGACCAGGAATTCCATAGCTGGCAGTTTGGCTGAGTCAGAGGGCTTAGAGTTGGATCAGCACAGAGTCCAGACCAAAGTCATGGTGAACTGGCATGAAGAACAACAAAAACAACAACATCAACAACAACAACAACAACAAAGACATGCAAAGCACAAAGCAGCCAGCTACCAGCCACCTCTGAATTGTATCAAAATGACCTGCTACTCATACCTCCACTTCCTGGGCCCCATTTCTCTGATTCCTTTCTGACTGCAGACCTCTCAGCCACTCTCTCAGTTTGTTCTAGATCTCTACTTTCTCCCCTTCCTTGCTTTTGTCTCTCCCTTTTCTTTCTTTGTTTTCTTTTCTTTCTTTTTTTAAAATAAGGCTTCAACTGCTCAACTTCTCCCCTTTTAAATTATGTCATGAACCATCCACAGGGGAGAAAAGCCAATAAACTCACAAACTTCTGTTTACAAGTTCATTTCTAAGTCTGATGAGTTATTTCTTTAATTTAGAAGTTCTCTATCCCCGAGAGGACCTTAGTAACGGGAAGCTGCTCTTATTTTGCTAATATTTTTAATAACTCTTCATTTTTATAGTAAGAATGAATCTAGGCTTGCCAAATATTTTCATGGTAAAATATTTTCATTCCTCTGAAGAAGACGGAGGATCTTAACCAAATGACTTATGCAGACAATACAGGCATAGAAAAATGGAACAAATATCATTGTTAATTGTTTTTTCTGTGATGACAGTTTACTCTGTAGCAGCAATTCTTAAACTTAGTACCTGCTATTAGTACAGCAGGTGTTTTGGAAAAAGAAGAAGGATTCTGTGCCCACATAACTTTGTGAAACTTTACTTTGAACAAAATTAAGCAGATTCCATTAATGTAGAAACAGTGTTCTAGGCATACAGTGTTTGAAATATTGGTGCTGTCCTACTGGCAGGTCAGTTGTGGTGTCTTGCCACCCTCAGTTTTCTACCAAGGAAAACTACTCAGTTAACAAGCTGCTGCTCATAGGCAGCCATAATTGGACTTTTCCCCTCATCACGGCTGGTGATGGGGGTGGGCCCTGGATTCCAGGTTGGCCAGATCGTGGACTGGCCACAACTGCCAGTCAAGGACAGGACCAGTGAATTAGCAAACAACACATAGAGGCCGCCGGGAAGCAGCAGGGTCCCTGAGGATTTCCGAGGATATCAGTCAGGTGTAGGTGGAAGCCTCGAGAGATGAAGGAGAAAAGCAGAGTGAGAGGCAGGGTGGCTGATAGGCTGTGTCAGGAGCCGTGGATGGGAGACAAGAGAGGCAGATTACAGAGAGGTTGATGGAATGCCTGCACCAGAGGGGCAAAGAGGTAACCTTATTCCTAGATCAACCTAGGACCTTCCAATTGTCTTTTGCCAGGTTGGGCTGTGCACTTTCCTGAGTGTCCCAAGACATTCCTGTTTTTATTTCCAGTGACTTCTTCTAAACTTATTCATTACCCAATGCATTCTCATAATAAATTCTATCATAATTTGAAGTAGCTTGACGACTTTGTACCTTGTAGCTAAAAAAGGCTAATGAATGCTTCTGGTTTATTCTGAAGGATATTTTTATAATAACTTTTTTTCTCTGTAAAAATAATACACAAAAAGTTGAAAACCCAATTAAGTACAAAGCAGACAATAAAAATACCAATAGTTACCCTCACTCAGACAGTCACTGTTAAATTTTGGTATGTATCTGTGAAGGGCTTTTTCTCTCTCTTTTAATTACAAGAATGGGTGCATACCACAGACACTGTTTTCTATTTTTTAAACTTAATTATTGTAAATATCTTTTTCTTTTTATCACAACATATTTAATTATTATGTCATATTTTATTGTATGTCCAAAGTTCAATGAATTCTCAATGGTTGAACATTTTGGCTGTTTGTTTTTTTGCTACTGTAATCAGTCTGTGGCAAATCACCTTGAAGGAAAATATTTGCACACATTTGTAATTATCTCTCAGGATAAAGTCCTAGAAGGGGAATTGTCAGGTCACAGCATATTCATGGTTTTAAGGATTCGAATACACATGGAAATTACCCTTCAAAAGGTCCATGCTAATTTACACATCAATCCAGCAGCCTCTCATAGACAAGCTTGCTTTTCTATGGCTTCTTTTTGGGCTTTTCCCCTCTCCTGTAGAACCTTCTGGATTTTAGTGTTGATTATCCCACCCTTTTGATTTCAGAGCATTAGCCTTCCTTCTAAGCTTTTTAATGCTTTGCAATGAAGTTACTAGTTCTATAATTTTCAGTGCTGGCTCTGGCTTCTTTGTCTCAGAGTACCACTGCAATTTTCTCTGTTTTTCTGCCAATGGATCTGCTTAGTGAACTGCTTAGTGAGCAGTGCAGGGGGAGAAAGGTGAACCCAGTTTCATTTGCATCCCGTCTGGTTTTGGCAGCAGTAGCGTCAAATTAAACTCAAGCCCCGGAAGATGTGCTTCCTTTGGAAAATGAAAGACCTACAAAGTTCAAGGAGCCCATTCGTGGCCAGTAAATTAAGAGCATAAACCCAAAGAATGTCTGCAGTTTGCAGCTTGGTATTACACGGTTGCTTCTGATTGGTATAATCTGTCATTGCTGTGATGTGTTTAGAGACAACTCAGATTACACTCCTGATATACTAGCTAGGGCCAACCACCTGTGGCCCTAGTCAACGATCAAAGATAGTTACCACAAATGCTATGTGAGCAAATAATGGCTTCCAGTGGAATAAAAACTGCAGTGCTGCTTTTATTGTGTAACTTTTCATCTTATGTGCTTAGTGGAACAGGGCATGAGAATCCTATTTATTGGCAGTAAGACTCTTTTACTGTTGGTGTCAAAAGGGCATTTGGGGAATTTTGCTGTTAGTTAAAAGTTTCAAGGCACGAAGCGCAGGCAGGCTGAAGAGATGAAACTTGAGCCAGTCATTTTTACTGCCTGTTTGCTTCTCTGGTAAGAACTTCTGGGAGAAGCGTGAGACTACCAGTTAAATGTGTAGGTTGGACTTCTGTGGATTACCTATTTAAGTATTCATGTTTTCTCTAATAGAATAAGTACATGCCATTGAGAATAAACTATATTTATTCATGCCTTCATTTATTCATTCATTTTTCCCTTGTTCAAAGCCATCAATTGAATATCTATTAGGTACCATGCACTGCATATATTTAAAAAATATTTGCATGCATTTTATTCAAGAGTTTAAGGCCCAGCCAAAGAAAGAATTTTAGACTTTTATTTATTAATGTGTCTGGTTTTATTACAACCTAATAATCTGCCTCCTGGGAGCCTTTAAGTCCTATAGTCTTATGGGAGTGGTATAGGATGATTGGGGGATTGTACTTTAGTTAAATAAAAAGGCATGAATTGTTTGACACAGCGGTCATGTGAAAAAGGAAAGTTGTTCTCTAATGCACAACAAAAAGATCAGAGCCCCTATTTCCAAGAAGTTTATTTTGTGGGGATGCAGGATCGGGGACCTACGCTGTGCCTCTGCTGTCACTTGGTTTCCATGGTCGCTTTTACCTCCGGAGGCCATTCTTGTTTTGGCATTGCCTTCTCCTATGCAGGGTGTCACCTCTAGTCCGTTATTCCCCTAGAGTACTGCTGGTATGAGATTATTGTGTGAAGCTGACTTTTCAGAAGACCGAGGCTGCCCTTGCTCTGATACCAGCTACAAGTTTAGAGGGTTTGCCAAACAACCCCTTCATTTTGATAATTTACCAAAAAGAGCCACAGAATTCACTGAAAGCCATACTTATGATTTATTACAGGAACAGGATATTGGGTTAACATTAGCCAAGGAAGAAATGCCTTGGACAAAGTCCAGGAGGGGTCCAAATGTGGAGCTCCCATTCATCCTCTCTCGCTGGCATCATAGACAGTGTTACCGCCTCCCAACCACTGTTTGTGGCAGTATGCATGGCATGACTGCGCAGGGAAGCTCATTGAGCTTTTGGTGTCCAGAATTTTTATTGAGACCTAATCACATACTATTTGCATGGCTGATCTTCAGTCTCCAGACCTTCCCAGAAGTTTTGGCTAGTATCTTTTATCCCCAGTTCCTCTGCAAGAGTGAACTGATACAACATGGCTTGAAGCCTCCATCACAAATCATGTAATTAGACTCTCTCATGGCCAAAGTCCCCAGGCAAACACAGATACTCCCCTTAGACAGGACACTCCAGGGGTCTTGCATTACCTTCTCGTACCTGAGGGCAAAGGCCAGATTTTTTTGTGTGTGTATGTGTAAAGTTAATTCTTCACTAAACAATTATATTAACAAAAATTTTCTAGAAACTTATAGGTCATTCTTAATCTCACTGAGTATGTCTCCTCTCCTTGTGAACCCTGAAAAATCTGAGACAGGTCTCAGTTAATTCAGAAAGTTTATTTTGCTAAGGTTGAGGATGCGTACCTGTGACACAGCCTCAGGAGGTCCTGACGACATGTACCCAAGGTGGTCTGAGCACAACTTGGTTGTATACATTTTAGGGAGTCATGGGACATGAGTCAATATGTTTAAGATGTACACTGGTTCAGTTCAGAAAGGTGGGACAATTCGAGGCAAAGGCGGGGCAACTTGAAGTCAGGAGGGGCTTTCCAGGTCATGGGTGGATAAGAGACAAATGGTTGCTTTCTTCTGAGTTTCTAGTTAGCCTCTCCAAATAAGCCAGTCAGATATGCTTTTATCTCAGTGATCAGAGGAGTGACCTTGAATAGAATGGGAGGCAGGTTTGCCCTAAACCGTTCCCAGATTGACTTTTCCCTTCAGCTTAGTGATTTCGGGGCCCCAAGATTTATTTTCTTTTCACAACCTCTTCACTTTCCATTATATTTTTTGAAGTTCCTTCTTCATCTAGACCCTCTTAATATCACCCTTTTACCTCACTCATGGATGCATATTCTTTCTTTTTTAGGCTGCCTTAGAAATGCAAAATTCCCCTCACTTTGCTATGCAGAGCAATCCATCTCTCTTGGATTTGCCCTGTTATAACCAGGAGCCCAGGAGGCCTCCCATTCCTTGTCTGAAAAGGCCTGTCCTTACCCATGAAGGTATTTTCCTCAACAAAACAAAACAGGAATCTATTCCTGATTCCACTTCTCCTTTAGAAGGCCAATCCTGAACAAAAGTAATCATCAACCATAAATTTCTATACCCAGTGAAACGATCTTCACAAATGAAGGTAAAATAAAGACAATTTCAAGCACACAAAAGCTGAGATGTTTTATTATCCAAAGTCTCTCACTAAAGGAAGTTCCAAAGGACATATTTTAGGAAGAAGGGAAATGGTTCCAGAAGAAACATCTGAGATACAGGAGGAAAGTTGAATAGACAAATAACAAACAGAAAGGTAAACATGGGTAATTAAAAACAACTGTAACTGCAATTGGTTTTTGTTTAAAATAAGAACGATTTATTTTCCCCTTACAGGTTCGTTTATGATTATATTGCAGGTGTTAAAAGAAAAATCCTTAGAAAAATTAAATTTAGTAGAGTTTAATTGAGCAAAGAATGATTCACGAATCAGGCAGTGTCTTGAGCCAGAATAGGTTTAGACTGTCACCTTGTACTGGCTTGTGGTTGAAAAAGATTTATGGACAGAAAAAGGAGAGTGATATACAGAAAACAGAATGAGACACAGAAACAGCAGGATTGGTTACAGCTCCATGTTTGCCTTATTTGTACACAGTTTGAACAGTTAGCTGCCTTTGATTGGTCCAAACTTGATGTGATTGGCACAAGCATAGGTGACAGTCTGTTTACACATCCAGTTAGATTACAGTTCACTATGTATGGAGAAACATTTAGGCTGAACTTAAAATATGTAAGAAGCCAGCTTTAGGCTAAACTTAATTTAATACAGGTAAATCTCAATTTAACTACTATTGGTAACCTTTTCTCATTGCCTGACAAACGATGTCCCTTTTCCTTTAGAAACGTTTTCGAAGAATCCAATCCTTTTCTTTTAGTCGTCAAATCAAGTGTTTCTTAGTTTTCAACTGAATAAGAAAACGTTTTCACTTATTATTCACTAGGGTCAGGAGCATTTAGTAGCAGTGATAAAAGTACAGATCAGAGACTACTTATATTGAACAGAAGTGCTTTATAAGGTCTCTATTCAACTGGGCATTCTGTTAAGTATTTCTAGTCAATGGATTCCTACAGGGACCGCTGAAACTTTAAGCTCAGGATAAGTGGTCTGGATGTGCAGTGCAGTTTAGTAAATGAACTAGAGCTCAGGTTCTATTTAGAACCCAGTTTTTTGGAGCTGAAGGGGCCCTTAGAACTCTTCAATTCCAGGTAGAAAAATGGAGACTCAGGATAGCAGCACAGAGCATTTGTTGTCTGAGATAAGAGAGATGGGGCCATTCAAGAGCTCTGACCAGGCCCCTAGCAGGCAGAGGGCTGCAGAGCATTCCAAATTGGCAAAATTGACCTGTACTTCTCCATGTTGTGCTTCTCCTCAGAACTTTTGGGAAGCCGTGTGACTGTCATCATTCCAGCTAGAACACTTTCTTCCTCCAGAAAGTTTTGTGATCTGTTAACAATCATGTCTGGACAAAAGAATTTGGGGAAACTTGAAGCCAAAACAAATTTATCTTCGATTGTTGTTGTTTTTAAACAAGTGACCAGCCTTGCAAATTTATGGATTGGTCGCCAAAGCTTATGTTCTATAATTGACCCTTAACAGGTTAGCAGTAGAGGAGAAGAGAGACAAAGGCCGCACTCTAGGGACTAAGAGCTGTGGGAGTGTTGAGAGGTTGGGAGGGCTGTGTGTGCGCGTGTGTGTGTGTTTGTGTTGTTGCAGAAGGATGATCAGGTGTAGGAGAGAAGGGAGTAACTGCCACTCTTTTGAATTTGGAAACAATTTCAAAATCTTTATGTGGAGATTTTCTTTTGTTATAATGGATAAACCTGGAGAAAGCCTCAAAAAGTTGAATGTCTTAGATCTCCACATTCTATTTTTTTTTTTTTTTTTCCCAAAAGAACGCTGACTTAGTTGAAGGAAGCAGCCCCTAGGTGTGCAGGAGTGCAGATGCATGTCTTCCTTCTCTTTTAGTGGCTGGGACTCTTCCTGGGCTGGCATGGCAGCAACTGTGGGTGGGTGGTGCAAAATTTGTGCTGGTGCAGGAGGCCCTCACAAGTGACCCAGCCTCTGTCATTTCCAAGATGTTCACATGGCGATGTGTCCTTTGCTCTAAAACAGTTGCTGTCATTTGTGATAGGTCCACAGAAGTGTGTGGGCACAGGTGCAAATTCCCAGACCCTTACCTGTCACCAGGAGGCTGGTGGACTTTTCCAGGGCATTTGCCCTCTTTTCCTCTCCTGAATGACAATATTGTGAATTGCGTGGGGGTTCAATGGAAATGTTTTGCTGACTGGGGGTTTTTATTCTTGCTCATTATAATATTATCTTGTCTTTATTTCCTCATAAATACTTTAGTTTCCTGTTGTAACTTTTGCTTTTCAATATCCATTTTATGTGGTGGTGGTGATGATGATGACAGTCATAGAAAACAGTTATATAGCCATCAGAAGGTACCAGGCCCTGTTCTCAGCACTCACCGTATGTTAATATGTGTAGGTCTACTATTATCCCCCTTTTATAAATATACATGTTCTCAGACCTTTTCCTTTTATTAAATTAGATTTTCATTCTTATGTTATCCAGTTTTATACCCAAAGTTTTAGTTCCTTTTAAATTTATCATTCTGAAACTTTTATTGCTAAAAATTATTTGTAAGGTAAGCTCTATTGTCCAATAATTTCAATTATTTTTCTTATTTTTATATTCTATTTGCTTAATTACCTTTAATAATTATTTTCTTTAATGCTGCCTTAGGGTTAACATTTTTCATATATTTTTAATGCACCTTTAAAAAGTTCTTTATATATATATACACACACACACACACACACATATATACAGGGGATAGAGAAAAGTTACACAATAGCATAGGGACACATTCAGACAAATCCAAAAAGAGCCAATGGTGTGGGGGGAACAAAAGATAGGGTGAGACCGTCCTAGAGTAAAAGAGAACAAGAATTAACCAAAAGCAACTTCGGAACCTGGATTAGATGCTGGCTCAAAAACAAAACAAAACACAGCAAGCAAAGATATTCTTAGGACAACTGTGGAGATTTGAATATGAACTGGAATAATCGTTCACTTTCTTAGGTGTGGTAATGGTATCAGGGTTATGTAGGAGAATATCCTTATCCTTAGGCCATTCATGAGAGAGATGGACAAAGTAAATGAGGCAAAATATTAACGATTATTGAATTGAAATGCAAGATATATAGGCATTGATTTCACTATGCAATTTTTTTGTTGGTTTGAATATTTTCATGGTAAAAGAAAATAGAAACAAAAACACAAAAACAAAACAATTTTTATCATTATTATCTGTTTTTCAATTTTTGGTCTTGAATATTATTTATGTTACTATCTGTTTTTCTATATTTTTGTTGTAACTTTTTAGTTCTTATTTTATATTTTTATTTTTTACTGCTTTATAACATTTGTGTGTTTACTATTTTGTAAAACCAGGTAATGTCTCTGGTCCTGGATGCTGGCTGGGGAAAGGAGCAGCCTGTATATATTGGCCAAGATGATGAGATTGAATTTGCAGAGCTTGTGTTCTCTCTGGTCATCTGCCTAGCCCCCCTTATCAGATACTTCATACCTTCACTGTTGGTTCCCAAAAAAACTCATGTTAACATTAAACTCATAGTCCTCTCATAAATTATGTGATAATCTAAATTGGAGAGATTTGCCCTTTTCCATCTTGCCATTGAAATTCTCATGAAAACAATAGTAGCAGAAATGCCAAGTGCAATGGCAGGAGATCTGTAGGAGAAATTTCTAATGGCCCAGGATGGGTGTGACTCTGAGGCAGGAAGACAACAGGAGATCCCCTCTCTCTACCCCTGCTACAGAGAGGGGAATGAGGCTTAGTGGTTACCCCTAGGCCTAGATATGGTTTGTCAAAGAGAACACAAAGCCACAGGCAGAACATAGTGCAATTTCCTGAAGTGTGAGTAGACTTGAGGGAAGTTACTTTTATATTAAAATAAACATGGGTATATTTTGGAATAGCCTGCAAAATAGAGATGCCAAAGGAATTTTATGCTTATTGAAGGCTGTTTTGAGACATCCTGTAAGACTCCCAGGAGTATAAGTGGAAGAGTTTGTGAATCTCTGTATTATGATTTATTATGGGTTGGTTTGGCTAAAGAAGGTTTTATAGGGGGAACGTTTTTGTGGGCCAATATTGACTATATATATGTGTGTGTCTGTGTGTGTGTATATATTTATACATATATATAGACAGAGAGAGAGTATAGACAACTTTTTCTTCTTTGAATAGTAACCTACCGACCATTTGTATGTTGAAGTCCTATCCCCCAATACCTCAGAATGTGACTGTATTTAGAGATAGGGCCTTTAGAAAGGTAATGAAGGGAAAAGGAGGTCATGTGGGTGGGCCCTAATCCATTATGACTGAAGTCCTTATAGGAAGAGGAGATGAGGACACAGATATGCACGCATAAAGGAAAGACCACGTGAAGACGTGGAGAAGTTGATCATCTGCAAGCCAAGGAGAGAGGCTCAGAGGAAACCAACCCTGCCAGTCAACACCTTGACCTTGGACTTTCAGGCTCCAGAATTGTGAGAAAATACATTTCTATTGTTTAAGTCACCCGGTTGTGATACTTTGTTAAGGGCAGCCCCCACAAACTGATATACCGCTAGAATGGTGCTTATCAATTTTGTTATTCTGTTAATTTGTTTCATTTGCTTTCCAACACAGTTTTCTCCTTTCTCACTCACTGATATCCTGATGTTTGACTTCCTGATCAGAAATGGAAGTGATGGGGTTGGACAGCAAGTGTTGGAAACTCAAATGCCTTAGGGACCATGCCTGTGGATGTGCCAATCCGGGATGTAGAATAAAGACATGCGGTGGTTGCTGTCACAATGAAGGGACACTTAAAGACATTCAGATTCCAATGTTTTAAAGCCTTGTGCCAGCCCAAATGAATAAATAAGTCCTTACCTGGACTGTCTGGCAATTGCAATCCCTGCTCCAGTACAACCTGGGCCTCATCCCCATGTTCCCTTGATTTATTACAAGGGGTCCATAAAGACAGGTGCCAACCAAACCTTGTCTGTAGACTCTGTAATGCTAGTCATATACTCACCTCTTAGTAAATTAAATTGCAAACTCACCTGTTAAATTCAAATTCATTTCAGAACACTTTTTATTCAATACTTTCTTCCTCATGATGATATATGGGGTTTATCCAGATTTTTTAAAAATTCACTTTTTGAATTATAAAAGTCATGCATACGTATATGTTTATTGTGAAAAGATACATTTCTTTTCCTCCTGTGGATCTTCCCCTTGGAATTCCAGTTCTAATTCTACTCCTTGTGTGAACCCCTGAACATGCACCCAAGCCCATTCATTTTCTAGGCCCCTCACAGCAGCTCTAGCACCTGCACCTAAAAGGATTGAAAGGGAAGATGGGACCCCATTGCAGAATATTTGACGTGGTTGCTCACCAGCCCTGTATATACATATTAAAATTCTCTGAGTTGTTATAGCAGCTGTTGCAACTGAAAATAATTCAGCAAACAGGATCATTTTCTGTGTAGTTTATGGGCTCGGGAACAGTCCAGAAGCTTTGGAATTTGAGTTACCGTCAGCCCGCTGCTCAGCCAATCTCCACATGTCACAGGCTGGTAATTTGATCTACAGCTCCCTTGAAGTGAGTTTGTACTGAACACGGAAAGCTCTTTTTTGCCCCTTTTTGCCAAATGCTAAATGGCCTTTTATGTGTGTCTTTTTTCCCCTTACAAAATCACGATTTGATTCAACAAAAATATCACACACCTTCTTCCTGAGGGTTCTGTGTCCTTTTCTTGGACTCGCAGCTACACATTTTGGGCAGCAAGTTCCCTTGTTCCCTCGGCAGCTGCCTGCGCACTGTCCTCTGGAGAGCCTAGGCCTGGGAGAGACCGCCTTAGATTTAGCTGGGCCTAAGAAAACACAGTGAGAAAAACATTATCTTCCAATGCTCCTTCCTTTCAAGACTCAGGAAATCTGCTTCTTTTCAGTGCTCTTATCATTGCTGTGAAGTTTTGATTTTTCCCATCTCCAGTGGTGGTTTAAAAGAAGCTTAGAGCAGAAGCTGAAAGGGCCTCCTGTATTTAGAGGGCAGAAGCCCCACCTGCTCTCTCTGGGGCACCTCCCAGTGGCCAGGGCCAGGGGGTGTGTCTGATGATGGAGACAGTTGGAGCCACTTCAGCACTGGCGCCGAGTTTATTCCATCTGCTGATATTTAGATTGTGGTGGGGAGGGCAGAATGCCTGATGATGCCATCAATTCACCACCATGCAACAGGTAGCCTGCTTTCCAGCTACTTCGTATGACATCCAGACTTTCTGGCATCAAGGCTTGGTGGCTCACAGGGCTTGAGGCAACACCACTCTGTAACTCCCATTTTTTTAGTGATTCTCTCACCCGTGGTGGATCTACCTAAGATCACAGTGGCCACGGTGATATGCTATTTTGGGTTACTGAAAACTGAAACCTGTTTTTCGTTGAAGACATTTTGTCTAACAGTTTAGTAACCTTTATACCAAGAATAGCAGGAATCCTGTCTGTCTGATCAGGCAGTGGTACTATTAAGGAAAGATGAAAGATTGGTTTTCAGAGTCATTGAAGTTCTGGTGACATTTTAAATAAAAATTGAATACTTCTCTTCCACCAAAGACATCTAAACCTATTTGATTGAAGCCCTGGGATGCCTAAAGGCATTGTGGTTGAGATTATATCTGTTTATGGCTGATAAAAATTATCATAAGTGTATAGAGTCTTATGTTGGGGACCTTGCTGTCCATCTGGGAGACCATCTGCAGAAAATCCCAATAGCTGTAGTTCACTTCTCATTTTTCGGAATAGAGATTATGAAGGAGTCATAAAACAAATCAATAAACAGAAAAACCAAATATTTGATTATGGCATTGACTTTATGGTCATTTCTAGAGGAGTGTGTGAGAGACATTAACTAGGTTCTGATTCTTGGAACAGATTAGATGTTGGCCTTGCATCCAGCTCCACAGAATGATGTCCCCAGAAGGCATTGCTTGCACCTGGACACTGATGTCTGAGGAGTGTGCTTCCCTGAGCTTTCCATGGGCTAATCTTAGAGGGCAGGGCTCCATGATCCTGGCCTTGACCGAAGAGGGAAGGATAGATTGGAGGTTTTTCCAAAGACTCACTGGAATTTGGGGATAAAATATTTAATAGGTTGAAAGCCTTTACAAGGGGGAACTGTGGTCTCCCTGTGGAAGATGACCAAATATGGTCAAAATGTTCCCATTTCTGGTGGATCAATCAATCCTTAAGTATTTCTAGAATAACTTCCGTGGTTAAAATTGGGATCCAGATTTTCTAATGAGCAATTTGCAGAAAGAACCCACCTGCATCAAATGGCAAAGTCAGAACCACATGCAGGAGTAAACTGCACAGCCCTTGCTTAGCAACACGCCTGTTTGTAGCTCACTGGGGGATGAAGTGCCCTCCAATCCAGACTCTACACTAAGAAATTAGGTAATTCAATGACAATAATAATTTTAGCTGCAGTTTAAGGAACGTTTACAGCTTTGAAACAGGAAATGGAAAACAATAAGTAAGAAACTATAAAATAAATTGAGCACATAGCTTTCTGTTACATTTTATACCCAGTGGTACAGAAAGTTTACTTAAGGAAATGACAAGACTTATTTAGAGGACCAGCAACTTATGGAGTCTTTTATTGAAATGGAAATGGGAGCAATGTTGGATACTCTTAAGGCTTAGTTTTTTTTTGTTTTTTTTTTTTTTTTTAATTTCTTTGTAAATTCCCAATTGGGAAGCTTTAATATGTGTCTAAAAGGATTTAAAGACATTTTTCTTTAATATTTACATGCCATATTATAATAAGATGAGCCTTTGCTGTGAATTTGAATCTGGGTATTAATGTCGGCTGTATTTTATTGAGTGATTATAGTGAGCCAGGCTCTGTATTAAGCACTTAAAATGCCTGAGCTTATTTAATTTATTTAACATTATGATGTAGGTATTATTATTATCTCTATTTTACAGATGAGAAAACTGAAGATTAGAAAAATTATGCAGCTTGCCTAGAATATGGCTTCTAGCAAATGTTGTAAAGGAACTCAGATCTGCCTATTCCCAGAGCCTGAGGTCTTGATCTATTCTGCTGACTTAAATTCTGTATCATGAGTTTCATACCCTGAAGCTTGGGAACTCCTGTGGAGCCCTGGAGTGATGTTTAAGGAATACTTCAGTGAGCTGTACACACTACAACTCCCATATTGTATTGTAGTTTTAAAAAATAGTTTCTTTAAAATAAATGCAAGAGGGGTCTCTGAACAATACACTCAGGTCTCCGAACAAACTGGCTGAATTTACCATGAACTATTTTTCTAGCATTTGGACCTTAACAGAAGCAGAGCAAAGTTGGGATGACCAAACCCTTCCTGGGCTTCAAAGACTTTAAAAATGTCCCGGCTGCCCCAGAAGAAGGTAGAGAGCTCTGCATTTCAGCATTGGTGGTGTGTGTTGTCTGAATGAAATGCGTTAGGGGTAGTAGGAAGATAAGAGGATTTATATCCTAAAGAAGGTCAGGGAATCCCAGTGGCCCACCTGCTTTAGAGTCTCAATTTTCTCAACTTTAAGTGGAAATGATATCATTACCTATATAATCTGAGTGTTGTTGAATGCATTAAATTAGATAATACATGTGAATAAAGCTTATGAGTTATTATTTTGGAGGTATTTAATGTGTTCTCCCCTCCTTGACAGTGGGCTGATATTTTACCATCCTGTTTCTAAGGCCCTGTTAAAGTTATTTTTCTGAGCGTGCTCTATCCATCAGGATCCTGGCAGGAAACAGATGGTGTACTCATGCTGGGAAGAGTTTAATAAAGGAACTGTTTACAAAAGTGTGCACAGGATTTAGGAAAAGCAACAAGGGATGTTGCAGAGCCCCAGTAGAGGGCCATTACCAACACTAAGCCAGAAGGGTGGAAGGAAAGGAGTGTTTAGCAGCACCTAGAGAGGTTTTTGAGAGGGCTGCCTGATAGCAGCTGCGGCCTTTGGTAGAGGAATGCAATCAACTCACAGAAACCTACCAGGGAGAGATCTTGGGGAAAAAATATCCTGACCTCACTTTCCTCCCTCCCTTTAACCTCCTGCAGGTATTCTCTGCTGGTTGAATGCAAATGGAAGCCGGAGGAAAAGGGAACCCTTGACTCCGTTTTCATATAGATTGGCCTCCAGGGCAGACAGCAGGTGGAGAGTGGAGAGTGGGGCTGAGGGACAAACAGCAGGTATGGAGCACAGCATGTGGCTCTCCACATGTTTACCAATAACCTTCATCACTCTTGCCAGATTGGACTGAGAATCATCTCAACCCGTAAGTATGCTGTCGTGGTGCCTCTACCTCCTTTTCTGTGTTTTCTCAACTTCCAGAAACTTTCATTCTCCACTTCCAAGCTGTCTTGTGTTCTTTTGCTCCTCTAAGTCTTCTTATTGTGGAAAAATGAACACAAAAGCTTAACTCACACACTTAAACGTCTTACACCTAACTGTTACTTTAAAAGATGCATACTTATTTTCACTCCTGGGATGGCTGAATTGCTACCAGACTGACCACAGATAAACAATACAAAGAACAACTATCTGAAGGCATCGGAAAGTGAGTAACTGTAAGCAGATTATGGGGGTTAGTTGGCACATGTGTGAAAGGATAAGACAAGGTGTGTCTTCCCCTATTTGTGGTTTTTAACTTAAGAGCAGATAGCTCTTAGCCCATGGTCTTTCTGGCCTGATGAACTAGAAGAAAGAGTTGAGAGCAGCCAGAGCCAGGAGAAAGTGAGAGAAAACCTGTAAAAGAAGAGGGCCAGAGAGGGGATCCCCAAATCCCATGCATCAGGTGCCCAACTTTCTGGCTGAGTCCCAAACTTTGTGTGCATATGGCACACTGCAAGAAGCTCAGTAAAAGGTCAATGACCTAACTGAGATAAGAGCTACTGCCCAAAAGACAGAGTTTGCAGTTTTGCCAAAACAAAAACATCACACTCGTTGGGAGAAGTGTAACAGAAATGTAGAATCTCCTTAACAAATTATTCCCAATGTCCAGGAAACCATCCAGAATTACCCAACATACAAAGAGCAGGAACCAGATTCCTGACCTATTCTCAAGAGAAAATATAATCAATGAAGATCAATCTTGAGATGACTTAGATATTAGAATTAATAGATGTAGATTTTAAAGCAACTGTTACTACAGTAATTAAAGGAACATTTATATTTTTATGTGTTTGTATTAGAAAAGAAGAAAAGTCTACATTAATGACCTAAGGCTACCTTAAAAAGCTGAAAAGATTAGAATAAGTTAAATCCCAATGCAGTAGAAGAGTAGAACTAATTAAGGTAAGAACAGATATCAACAAAATAGAAAACAACAGTAGAAGAACTATGCTGGTTATAAGAGATGCAGTTTAAGTATAAAGACACAGATAGGAATAAAGTTGATTCTTAAAAAGATCAAGAAAATTGATAGAACCATAGCTAGACTGATCAAGAGAAAAAGAACAGAAATGATCAATATCAGGAATGAAAAAGGGTATATAACTACAGATCCTGCAGACATATAATAAGACGATATGTTGACTACCCTTTTTGACTGCTGATTCCTGGACACTAGGAGTCCAACATGCCTTGTCAACAATCATAAATTATAGCTCAATGGGACACTTGCTGTGTCCTCTGGCAAAAATGTGCCCTTCTAGGGTCAAAGCCTGCAGAACCCAGAATTATGGGGGCAAGAAGGACAAAAATCCCCCAGTGGGTCACTGGGAGTGATGACAAGTGTAATCCTTCCTATTTCCACCCGTTGGTTCCATGCTCAGTACACTGGAACATATTCAGAGCTTTTTGGGTGTAAAGATTTGGGTACTGAAACACTGTCATTGAGAGCAGTGCTCCAAAATTCCTTCCATAAATACTGAACTGTCTCCATCACCATGGTCAGATTTTCATATTTTTTTCACCCCTGGCCATGTAACACACCCCAAAGCAGACTCTTTGCTTGAACAGCTTATCCGTTTGCTCCCTACCACTTCTGCAGAAGAAAAATGGAGTGGAGTAGGGGAAAAATCCTAGTTCTTTCTGCAGGAGAGATAGTTAATGCTTATAGTGTGCATTTTTATATGACCCAGTCTCCCTAGCAGTTAGTTCAGGGCCATGTGATTTGTTCTGGCCAATGGGTACGAGCAGATCTTCTGAGTTGAGGCAGTGAAGAGCCAATGTGGTTCCTCTGTGGCTCTCTTTTTCGGGTATGGCAACCTTGGAGGCCATGTGTTCCAGATGCTGTAGCTGTGAGCTGCAGGAGCACTGTCCAACAAACAGCAACTTTATGTCCTGTCAAAGTAACTTTTATCCTGCTAAGCCTCTGAGATTCGTGGTTTGCTTGTTGTGGTAGCAAGTGCTAATTACCTTGACTAATAAATCTATTCTTTACACACCTGCCAATCAATAAAAAACTCAGAACCCTGATTATAAATGTTTTCACAGTTGGTCAACTAAGAGTTTATTGTAAGTCGCTATGCACTTAGCATTTTGCTGGGTGTTTTGTTATCAATGCCCACTCCGAGTGGGTGGAGCTCCCTTTCCTGATGGGTTATGGACGCCCTTGTATCAGCAGAAGATTAGAGGTTAAGAAGCATCACGAGTCAGCTTTATTTAATTCTTATCTGGACATGGACAAGGTTACAGACTACCCAGATATGCAGAGGGTATTCAGTGCTACATATTCAAGCTCCTTTCCTGGCTAAATTTCTGTTGGTTGCTCCCATTCCTATAACTGGAACATCACCTGTTAATTTCTTAACGTATGTGCACACAACAGATTCTTACTACATATTCTTTGTCTAGCCAGGTGCATTACAACTTCTTCTACCACGCCACCTCATTTGGTTATCTGAGTCTTGGGGTTAATTTCTGAGCAATTAATGCCACTGTGGCCATTGTTGTTTCTTATTTTTCTTTTTTCTTTTTCCTTTTTAGACTCAGTCTTATCAGATTGGATGCCTCTTGCCTTGAACCCACACTTTGTTGCCTCATCCTTATGACTCCTCTATTTCCCTCTTCATCCTTTTATTAAACAAAACTTATTAACTCTGTAATCAGACCAGTAGCATTATGCAATAGGCACAAATGTTAGGTGCCTTACACATGCAATTTTGTGCCCAACTTTGGCAGCAGTTGTTTTTATTCTGTCTTCACAGATGAGGAAATGGAGGCCCAGTGAAGACACAAGAGAAGTATTAGTGATCTGCTACTTTTAGATATAATCTGTATAGAGAAATAATATGGATATGAAAGAAGTTGTTAAAAATAATCGCAATATCTGTATGTTGTAAACCAGCAGTCCCCAATCTTTTTGGTACTGAGGACAGGTTTTGTGAAAGACAGTTTTTCCACAGACCAGGGGCAGTTGAAGGATGGTTTCAGGATGATTCAAGCACATTATATTCATGTCGCACTTTATTTCTATTATTATTACATTGTAATATGTAGTGAAATAATTTTACAACTCACCATAATGTAGAATCAGTGGAAGCCCTGAGCTTGTTTTCCTACAACTAGACCATTCCATATGGGGTTGATGGGACACAGTGAAAGATCATCAGGCATTAGATGCTCATAAGGAGCATGCAACCTAGATTCCTCCCATGTGCAGTTCACAGTAGGATTTGCACTCTTGTGAACCTCTAATGCCGCTGCACTAATGCCGCTCCACTGATGGGAGGCAGAGCTCAGCCAGTAATGTGAGCAGTGGGGAGCAGCTGTAAATATGATGAAGCTTCCTTTGCTCACCCACCACTCACCTCCTGCTGTGCGGCTTGGTTCCTAACAGACCATGAACCAGTATTGGTCCACACGGCCCAGGGACTGGGGATCCCTGTTGTAAACTACTTAACACTGCTAAGAAAAACTAAAGGAGATATAAATGGAACAATATGCTGAATTCTTGGAATGGAAGAATCAATATTGTTAGTTGTCTCCAAACTGGATGTATAAATTCAAAGCATTCCCAGTGAAAATCCCTGAAGGCTTTTTTTTTTTTTTTTTTTTTTTTTTTTTTTTTTTTTGGTAGAAGTTGATAAGATGATTCTAAAATTTACATAGAAATACAAAGGACTTAGAATAGCCAAGATAAAATTTAAAAGCAACAAAGTTGGGGGACTCATACTACCTAATTTTGAGACATAAAACTATTGTAATCAAGGCAGTATGGTAATGGTATCAAGATGGACAATATATAAGTAGATAAAATGGAAACATAAATCTCATGTATCTGGTCAATTGACTTTTATAAAGGTTTAAAGGCACTTCAATAGAGAAAGCAGACTTCTTAACAATTGATCATCCGTTCGTAAAAACAGGAAAAAAAAAAAAAAGCAGAAAACTCCTTTGATTCAGACCTTGCAACATATCCAAATCCAAAAGAGATCATAGGCCTACTTTCAAGATCTAAAAATGTAAAATTTCTGGAAGGAAATAGAAGAGAACATCTTTGTGACATGGTATTAGGAAAAGTTTTCATAAATCCCATACCGAAAGAATAAACCATAAAAGAAAAAAATATAAATTCGATTTCATTCAAATTAAGAACCTCTACTCTTTGCAAGAAACTTAAGAAAATGAAGAGTAGCTACCTATTGGAAGAAAATATTTTCAAATCACATATCTAACAAGAGACTTGCATACAGAATATACAAAGAATTCCCATAACACAGTAATAAGAGAACAAATAAACCAGTAAAATAGGGCAAAATATTTGAACATGTACTTTACCAGAAAGGACATATGGATGGCAGATAAATGCATTAAAAATGTTCAATATCATTATTCCTTAGGAGCAGATTAAAACCACACTGATATAGCACTACGCATCTGTTAGAATAAACACTGACTATGGCAAGTTGAGGGTGGGAAGCAACTGGAACTCTCATGTACTGCTGATGGATGTGTAAAATGGTACAATCATTCTAGAAAATAGCTAGTTTCTTTAAAAGCTAAACATATAGATAGCAAATAACCCAGTCATTTTACAGGTATTTACTGAAGAGCAATCAAAGTATATGTCTATACAAGGACTTGAACATGATGATTCATAGAAGCTTTATTATAATAGTCCAAAACTAGAAACAACCCAAATGTCCATCAGTGTCCATCAATAGATGAATGGATAAACAAACTGTGGTATAGCTATACAATGGGATACTTATCAATGAAAATAAATGAACTATTAGCACGTGCAACATGAGTGAAATTCAGTGTAATTACACTGATAGAAGCAGATAAAAATGACATACTGCATGATTCTATTTATACACAAATCTAGAAAATTCAGACATTTATAGTGACAGAAAGCAGATAATAGTTGCCTGCGGATAGGGGGAGTGGAGAGTAGTGGAGGAAAAGGATTTCAAAGGGGCTAGAAAAACATCTTGGGATGATGAATATGTTCATAATCTTGATTGTGGTGACAGTTTTACAGGTATATGTATATGTATAATGTCAAACTTATCAGATTGTACATTTTAAGTATAAGTACATTATTTTATATCATTTACACCTCAATAAAGGTGCTAATAGCAATAAATAGGGGATATTTATTGAAAGGCAGGTGATGATAGGGTAAATCAATTTAGCTTTGAAACCAGGATGCCTGGGTTACTATTTTTTTTTCTATTCACTGGTTGTATCACTTTGAACTGGTTAACTCTTCTGGGCCTGTTTTTCTACGTCTAAAATGGAGAAAACTGTTCCGACTTCTGTGGGTTCTTGTGAGCATTAAGTTAGTTTATGAATGTAAAGCACTTACGGTACTCCCTGGTATGTAAGAAGTATTTAACAAATGTTAAGAAATTATTATGCACTGGGCACTATGGGAAGTGTTTTATGAGAATTATCTCATTTAAACTTCACAGCCCTCTGAAACAAGTAACAATATCCTTATCCTTTGTACCAATATCTAAGTAAAAAGGAGAAAACCAAGTTGCAAAGAGGAGGTTTAATTTATCCCAGAGTGGTTACACGGGAGGCAAGAAGCAGAAGCCAGATTTGAGTCAAGGCAGTCAAACTCCAGAACCCACACTTTTAATCCTGTGAATAGGTGCTAACAGGTGGGGCACTGACTCAAGTGCTAATAAGAAAGTTGTCTAGACAGTGCCCATGTTTTGTGAGCATTTCATTCTATGAGCCATGTGAAACTACTGAAGACCAACATGTTTGGGCAGCTTTCTGAGAGTGCCTCTTATGATTACTCCTGGCAATCATCTTAGTACTCATCAAACCTATTTATTCTTCCTGGGCACAGAATCAAACTATTTCCCAGCCTTCTTGTGTCTGGTGAGGTCATGTGACTAGTTCTTGCCAATGCAATGTGAGCAAAAGCAGTGCGTCATTTCTAGTCCAAGGCAGGTAAGAGTGGGTGGGCTTTCTCCTTTCTCTACTCTCCCTACTCATTTCTGCTGGTTTGTGTTTAAAATGGAGGAACCACAGCATGGGAGAAGGCTGCTTCCTCAAAGACCACCTGGAGCAGAGCCCCTATTGCTGACCTGTACAGAACCATACTTTATGTGTTAAGTCACTGAGATTCTGAGATTATTTATTAAAACAAGTAACAGGGCATTGCCAATGTGCTACTCTTATGCCAGTATGTCACTGTTATGCCAATATGTTACTCTTATGAAATATTACCCTTGCTGAAACATTCCATCTCTAAGAATTTCTAAAATATGGGTCAAATATGTAGACTGACTCTTTTGCTAGGAGATGGACCACAGAGTTTTGTAGTAGAAGTTTAAGTAATAGGAAATAATATGTAATTAGTAGGAGATAACATATGAATGGCACATGGAATAAGAGTTTCAATATTTATTTATTTATTTATTTATTTATTTATTTATTTATTTTGAGATGGAGTCTTGCTCTGTTGCCCAGGTTGGAGTGCAGTGGCACCATCTCAACTCACTTCAACCTCTGCCTTCCAGGTTCAAGTGATTCCCTTGCCTCAGCCTCCTGAGTAGCTGGGATTGCAGGCATGCACCACCATGCCTGGCTAATTTTTGTATTTTTAGTAGAGACGGGGTTTCACCATGTTGGTTGGGCTGGTCTTGAACCTGACCTCGTGATCCGCCCGCCTCAGCCTCCCAAAGTGTTTCCATATTTAAATTCCTTCCAGGTTATAATATTTAAATATCCTTAATCTCACTCATGGAGCCTGAGTGATGACCAGTGTTCTTCATTCCAATTCCCTGTTGGCCTTTGCTCTGTGTGTATCCTGTTTCTTGGGGCTTTAGTTGTGGACTTCACCTCTTGGCTTTCCAAGATCCACAAGAAACTGAATAATCTCTGGCCATCTCAGATGTATAATTATCTCCTTTGGTTGTTTTAAAACCTACCACTTACATCTCAAAAACCTATTCAATGGGACAAGTTGCCACCATCTGTTTCTCAACTGCCATTTTTTTCTTTCTTGCTCATTGGAAGGTTTGTCTTCTAATTATTTTATCAGTGTCCCATATGTGATGTGTCTTCTTTCATACTGTGTCCTGTCTATACTATGACAAATCATGGTCTGCAGACAGCACTCTGGTTCCTGGCCCACAGCTGGGTTGCAACTCCATCAGTCTCCCAGCACCAGAGTCTTCTCTTGGGTTTCTGGGGTTCCAAATGAGAGAGAGAAAGAGAACACTCAGCACCCTGGCTTGGGGACCATATGTGACAGCCTGAACACATAGCATTATTTTTATGTTTTCCCTCGTTTCTAGTTCTGTGTTGGAACAACAATAACAAAAAAGGGCCAGAGACAGTAGCCTTTGTATTACTGGAGTTCAAGAGGTATAGGGAGAGGACAGCTGTTCATAATGCTGGATAGTGAGGACCTCATGTCATCATCATGGAGCGGGGCTTGATTCTAGGCATCTGGTTCTGAGCACCTGCTGCTTTGGCAGAAGGTGATCGATCACTCAGCACAGCACTTCAGAGGCTATCCAGAGGCTATCCAGAGGGGACTGTGATCCTGTAGCCCTATGCTCCCATTTTACTGACGAGGAAACTGAACCCTTGAGTCAAATTGAGAGTTCCTCAAAGATAGTCAACAGATTGAAGCCAGTCTGAGAACCACTTACTCCTGGTGGTTGGAATATAGAAAGTGAGAGTAAGTTTTTAAAAACTTTTAAGGTAATTTGACAGAGAAATTTTAAGTCATCTAGGCCTATATTTCATATGTCTTCAAAAGTCCAGATATGTTGTCATTTGTTTTATTTTTTATAATAAACTTTATTTTGGGAACAGATTTACAGAAACATTGAGAAGATAGTACAGAGAGTTCCCACATACTCTGCACTATCTTATAGATAGTGTAAGATAGTAAAATTAATATATTATGTTAGTTACAATTAGTGAGCCAATACTGATACATTATGATTCACTGAAATTCATACTTTATTCAGATATTCTTAGTTTTTAACCTAATGTCCTTTTTCTCCTTCAGAATCCTATCCAGCAATACCATATTACCACTGATCATCGTGTCTCTTCTTGATTGTGACAATTTCTCAGACTTTTCTTGGTTTCCATGACTTTGAAAGATTTGAAGATTATTAGGCAGGTGTTTTGTAGGATGTCCTTCAATTGGGATTTGCCCTTCTCATGATTAAACTGGGCTTATGGGTTTGGGGGAGGAAGACCAGAGAGCTGAAGTGCCATTTCCACCACATCATATCAAGGCTACATACTATACACACGACTTTTCACTGTTGTTGATGTTGACCTTGGTCATCTGACAGAGGCAGTCTTTGCCAGTTTTCTTTACTGTAAAGTTATCTTCTTCCCTGTCCTTACTTTCATACTATGCTCTTTTGAAGGAAGTTACTATGTGTAGGTCACACTTAAGGAGTGTGGAATTGTAATTTATTTTAGTGTACTTGACAATAAATTGGCTTGTGATATATTGAAAATGAAAATGGTCCTCCAACACTGCTCATTTGAGAAGCACTGCTCTAAAAACCCTGTGTAAAGGCACACAGAAAAAATGCTGGGACAGAGCCCAAGGCATCTTGGCTTCAGTCCCAGTTCCTGTCATTCCCCAGAGCCTAACTTGTGCATCCATCTAACTGTGGGGCCAATTTGGCTGGCTCTGTAACACCACAGACTACCCCATAACTTTCCATGAATCTTAAGAAGTGCTTCAAGTCTTGGTGGACGTTTCTGGAATACTAGTTTCCTCGAACCTTGATGCATTCATTTGTCAGAGTTCCTGTTTTAGGTGAGGTTCAATGACAAATAGGTTCTGAGATGGAGATTTGTACACAGAGAATTCTTTTGGGGAGTGATAGGAGAAGGACAGGGCAGAAGGAGAAGTCAGATGTCAATGCAGTCCAAATAAAAGCCCCTGCCAATCTTACGGGGAGCTTTGGACCTGGGATGGCCTTTCAGAGTTGCTCTGAAATGAAGCAGAAAGATCAGCTTCGACTGCACCCCTATCCCCCACCAAACCCACCCAACACATACACATTGACCAGGTATTGGATTGGATACTGTCTGTCTTTGGGAGGGAGGTGTCATTGGGAAAGGCGGCCCCCTTAGCCCGTGGACATAACTTAAAAAGGAACTCAGCTAAGCCACCAGAAGTCAACACTCCTGGCAGCTGGGGGATGAATACTTAGGACCTGATGAAAGATCTGGATGGCACCCTGCAGCACTTGCCGCAGATACGATGACTGTTTTCAATTCTTTTGCCTTTGTGTTGTGTCTAGATTCCAGGAACCAGGAGGTTGTTTGCTGTACTCTCCCTTGTACAGTTAGCTGTCTCTAGTGCCTGAATGCACTAATTGTCCTTTGGGTATGGATGAGGTAATGAAGGAAAGGGATGCTGGGAAGAGAGGCCACATGAGAAGGTTAGTGTGGGCGTAAGACACAATGCAGAGGATTTGTATTTGTGCCATCTGCCTGCTTCTATGATTCATCTGGGTCTGTGCACCCTTGTAATCAGCAGGCTGCAGCGAACTAAGTGTTACTTGCTAATGAAAAATGAAAGCTGAGACTTCAGCAGGGAGGAAAGTATATGCCTCACGGTGATGAGTGCAAACAAACACACAGCATCGGGGAAGCCACACAGAATGAAGCTCTGAGAATACTGTTAGTGTTTTTCCCCCCCACCACACCCCAGGGGAAAAGGTGTAAGTAACAGAATTATTCCAATTGGTCAAGAATTCATCTTTCCTGTCACTTGTCTTTTGTGGGAGATCAAACTTGCTCAGTCCCACCCGTTTTGGTTGAGAGTGAAAAGGAGGACATTTTAATTTAAGAGCAGAAGATGGAACTTGAGAGCAGAACAAATTTGGCAACTGTAAATTCTTATGCAAAACCCATGCTTCCTGTACTTGGCACCTTGTTTCCCCGATTCTGCCTGATGTCCATCTCTTTTTCTCATTGCAGTTTGAATTAAGGCATGTGTCTTTCCTCTCAGCTTCACTATGCGTAAGAGGATACTTGGCATGAGTGAGCTCATCCTGGCTGACAGGAAACTCTTATAATTAGGCAAAGAAACTCAAAAGAACTGAAGCCCTTTTCTCTCCATGAGCATCTTTCACTAACTGCCCTAGGAGTTGGTGCCTACCGTTTGGATTAGATTTAGCTATGGGTCAGGAAAGGGTTAAAGGAGTTAGAAAGAATGGAAATGAAAATGAAAACTTTTTTCCCTATTAAGATAGCAGAAGTTCGAATGTAAATCACCGTTTTGCATAATAATCATGGCCATATAATAATAGATAACATTGTTGAGTTATTTCTTAGTGCTGAGCGCTGTGCTAAGCACTTTGTAGGGGTTATCTCATTTTATGTTCATCATGACTCAGTAATGCAGATATTATTACAACCCCTCAAGACAGATGATGAAACTAAGACTTGGAGAGGTTGGGCAAGTTGCCTAAGTGTGGAGATAAAATTCAAATCTAGGTACCAATGTTTCTGAACCACTCCTGTACTGCTTCAGTAGCTATGGGATGGGATGGGGGAGTGGTTTGAATGGGGAAATGGAAAATGTCCTCACATTGGCCTTCTAGGGAAAAGCCCTTCTGAAAAGCAACCTACTGTAGGTTTCCTTCTTGTAGCTCGGACCATTTTCTTTTATGCTAACAAGAGAGATCACAGGGATGGTTGAGACCTGAACCTTAAGTCAGAACCTTAAGATGGAATCTGGGAATTCTGATATTAACTCAGAGTCTGTGGCGTGAAGATGATGACTGAGGCCATAGATTTGGAAGGATTGTTCCAAGAGGAAATGTGCAAAAAGGAGGTCAAAGAGCTCAGGCTGGATTTTTGGAAGCCAACATTTAAAGGACATGTAGAGGAAAATAAGCCAATAGGAAGGTCCAGAAAGAAGAGTTAGTCTTTCTGTGGTCATCCAGGAGAGAGAGGTGTGTGGCTATGCAGAGGCAATGAGGCAAAACTGTCAGGTTGGATGACATCTTGTCTTCTAAGACAGGGGAGATGAAGGAAAGATCAGAAGAAAGGTGACTACATTAGAAAGTGGAGAGGAAGCAGAGTTAAGGAAGTCCACGCCAGGACCTGTATAATCTTAAGGAAGTAGAATGTTCATTTCTTTGGGGTTTTCACACTCAATTCCTTCCTTCCCCAAGTATCCCATTAATTGCTACACCTGCCCCAGGTGGCACTCAAGCAGAAGCACCCCAACCCAAGAGTAATCCAGCTGTTGACCTTGACAAAATCGTGTTGGCTTGAGAGAGAAAGAAAAATGTGTCTGTGCCTTTGCTGGGAAGCTGGTGATAGAGACCATGGCTGCACCACTGCCAACTCTCATGTGGCTCTGTTGATAGGGGTTTCACCCTCTGATGAACTTCTCCAAACTTTCTTGGAAAACCAGTTGGGCAGTTTTACCTTTTGTCTACTGCCTTGGATGGATCTCATTTCTATCCCAGTTTGGGGTTAAGTATTTTCTGGCTGCCTCCTGCCCTTGGAGCATCCAGAGACAGGTGACATGTGGACACTCTGCTCACTCCTCTTTCTACTGGGAACTTTGGGCTGAGGCCAACTTTTGTGAGCACTAAAGTGCTTGGGGGTTGGCAAATTCAAGGTAAACACTGCCTGACATCAGACTCCTGTGAGATATCCTACATCTAGACTCCCAGAGTGGGAGCTTGCAGCCTGGCAGGTCTTCCTTTTCTTCATGTTCTGGTGCCTGCCTCATTTATGTGGCTATTAGGTGAATATTTTGTACTTTGAAAATATATGAAACCCATTGGTCAGTGGAGTAGGATTTTAGCACTCCAATCTCTCATTTTTTGGACAAAGAAACTGAGGTTCAGACAGGATTGACTTGTCCAAAGTCACATGGCTGGGGTTTGAACCTAGGTCTTCTGGTTCCTAGTCCATAGCTCTTCTCATTTTTATCATGCAGTAAAAGGTAGCTCATCACAGAAATGTAAAGAGAAAGAATGGCGACCTCTCTTCTTTCCCACAATTCTTACCAGTTTTGTGTCTCTTGCTCCCAGTTAGACAGGTTATAATTGACTTTGACTCTTCATGGAGGGGTACCCATAGTTCACACTCATAGCTAAAACCAACTCAATCCCCTGAATCATTTCTATTTACAATCTATTTCCTGGATTTAAAAAATTAGTGAACAAATCTCTTCTTTCTGCAGATAGGAATATACCCTTAGGACAACAATCCTGGAGAAATTTGACTTAAATTTAAACCAGATTATAAAACACTGGGGACAGGCATTGGTGGAGGTGGGATGCGATTATCATAGTAACTCAGTGATGAGTGTTTAGCGTAGTCTATTCTAAGTTTATAACAACGCTGGGCATTGTTCTATTTTACTGCACAGGAAACTGGGTCACAAAGAAGTTAAGTAATTAACCCAGGTCCCTAGGGTTAATTATGTTAATTAAGTGTCAGTTCTGGATTTCAAATCTTGGTTTAACTGGCTCTGATGGCTGTGGTCTTTCTACTACCCAGTGGTTCTCTAACTTGACATATAAAAATTTTCTGAGAAGATTATTTAAAAAGCAGTTTCCACCCAATCCAAGGATTCTGATTCAGCAGGGCTGAGGTAGGTTGGGGAATCTATATTTTAAAAAATGCCCTCAGTGGTTCTGGCATAAAGTGTTGGGAATTCCTGGAGGAAAAAAGCAGAGAGGTAGGGGGCAGTGGGTACAGATGGCAGCTTTCTGTCTTTGACAGCTTGGGGCTAGGCCAGCCACTCTCCAAGCCTCACAGCCTCCCTAGACCTGGTCAGGTGTCCTCTGTCTGTAAAGGGTGGGAGGCCTAGGCAAGCTGTGCTGGAGGAACTCGCACTAAGACAAGGCTCCCTAGTGTGGAAATCCCAAGTTCACCCAGAAGTTTCAAAGTTAGGGATGTAGTTTCTTCTCTATTGTTTTCCTTTCGAAGAAAGACCCATTTCCAACTATACTCTAAGCCCAGAGGTGGGCCCTTCCTTGTCTCTATTCTTAGTGTTGGCACAAGTGGCCGGCCCAGGGAAGTGCCTAGTGTTCACTGAATCATGAATGGTGGAGGTCATGCTCGGGCGTTCAGTCCTGGTGAGTTAGGTTCAAGGGCTTCCCTTTCTAAGTGTCTCCTGTTTGAGAGTTACACTCTGTCTGGGGAATACCCTCTGGAATGTAGCTCTGAGGAACACATAGCTGAGGGTCCCAAAGTAGCCAGTTTTCTAAGGTGCATAGAGATGAGTGTGTGTGATAGTTTTTTCCTCCCTGATATTTTACAAATTGAATCTCATTTACTTGTGGGAAAATACTATAGAGATTAAATTTCTAATCCAGCCAGCCTATAATTATTTCTTTTCTTTAGCCAATCACTGATACTTCAGGCAGCTCCTTCCCAATCCAGAGTCAGCAGCAAGTATCATTAACTTGCCTTCTAATATTTCTCCCAGATAATTAATATGAGATGAACAATCAGGAGATTCTAAGAGCCTAAAGCTTAATCAAAGAATCTGGCCTTTTGGTTCCTCCATATCATCACATGCCCCAAGGCTCTAATTTCCCATGCCTACAAACCTCAAAAGCTCAAGTAAAGGCCTCTGATGATTTTCCATAATGTGATTCCATGTGTTATGGAATTCCCTGCTTAGCTCCCACTTCCAAATGTACACTACATTTAAAGTAAGCCAACATGCACAGAGACACAAGATAACTCACCATCCTGATAATCGAAACTTTATCGTTTACCTGAGTTTCCTCCTCCTCACTCATGTCATCCAGAAAACTGAAAATGGTCCAGGCACAAATTAGTGAAACAGGTGGATGGGAGATGGGAGGTGGTCTTGGTGGTTATGGTGACCTGGCGGGTGCATGCCCTCCCCAAAGGAGACAGGTTCCATTTAGACACATCCAATTTATTCCAAGTGATAACACAGGCAAAGGGCTGGCAAGTGTTCTTGTTCTTCAGGAGAAGCTGCAAATATGAATGAGATCTCCAGATTTAAAAGATGTGGTGTTATAGATCACCCTTCCTTCCTTCCTTCCTTCCTTCCTTCCTTCCTTCCTTCCTTCCTTCCTTTTCCTTCCTTCCTTCCTCCCTCCCTCCCTCCCTCCCTCCCTCCCTTCCTTCCTCCCTCCCTCCCTCCCTCCCTCCCTCTTTTCCCCCACACTCCTTATTTCCTTGTCCTACAAATATTGTTTATGTTCTCCCCAAAATTCAAATATTGAGGCCCTAACCCCTCTACCATGTGATGATGATGGAGATGGGATCTTTGGGAGGTAATGATGGTTAGATTAGATCATGCGGGTTGGGCCTGCATGGTGGGATTAGCGGTCTTATAAGAGGAAGAGAGAGATCTTTTGCTTGCCTCACATGCATTCACTGAGGAAAGGCCATGTGAGGACATAGTGAGAAGTTGGTGACTGCAACTCAGGAGTGAGCCCTCACCAGGACCTGAATTCACTGGCACCTTGATCTTGGACTTTTCAGCCTTGAGAACTGTGAGAAAACACATTTCTGTTGTTTAAGCCACCTGGTCTATTGTACTTTATTAGAGCAACTCAAGAAGACTAACACAGTTGATTATAAGTGCTGGACAACAAATTATATTCTTAGATCAGATGATTGCTGATCATTTGCCTGCTTTGTTGTAAAAAGGGCATTAAAAAATGAAATTAGGGATGGACGAGTGGGTACAAAAGGGAGAAGGAATTAACACAATTTTGAGGTAACAGCACATAGGTAGGGCTGGTTGGCTGTTTTCTAAACAGCTGTGCTCGAAGTAATACTTTAGCAAGATGGGGGCTTTGGCTCCTGCCTGGGAAGGCTCAATTTCCTTCCCTCCCTCCCTCCCTCCCTCCCTCCCTTCCTTCCTTTCTTCCTTCCTTCTTCCTTTCTTTCTTCCTTTCTCCCTCCTTCTTTCCCCCCTCTCTCTCACTCCTTATTTCTTTGTCCTACAAATATTTATGGATCATTCCCTCGCTAACCGCCCCCCCACCCAACCAACTGCACTAGGCCCCTGAGAATACAAAGGAGTAAATGACTTGGTCTTTGTCTTTCAGGAGCTTTAGGCTTGCTAGAGCTCTGATTTGTCTAAGTGGAGCTGTGAGGGAGGGCAAGTTTTCCGGGCCATCATTTCTGCACCTGTGACCTGGGAGTTGATATAGCACTAGTGGCTGCTCTGATTCAGAGTCAAGTGAGAGGAGGTGCTTGAATACTGCTCTCCTGTATCAACATCCCTCTGCTAATTTAGATCAGAATTGATTATTTGGTTTTGGGCAGCATGGCAGAGGGGAGAAGGTTCAGAGAGGCCTCACTGCTGAATCGCTTTCCTTTGGGCAGGTTGGATTGTGATTGCCACGCAGTAAAAACATCCATAACCCTAAGTGGTCATGGGTTTGAGTATGTGTAGCCACTGCTTCTGTAACTTGGCTGCTGGTGGTTGGTGGTAACGAGGACAAAGAGAGAAGAGACTCTTATTTTAGAGAAATGTAGTGTTTATAATAAAAGATACCTTGTAGCATTTCTATAAAAAGTATTCAGGCAAGTAAATGACAGTCAGTAAACCATCTGCTAGTGTGGCCCACCCAAAGTCCATTCATGCATTTACTCAGTAACCTATCATTGTGGAGGGCATTGGATTAGGAGCTATGGATATTAGTGATTAAGCTGCAGGTCTTGCTTGGTTTGGCAATTGAAAAACTGATTTTTCCAAACTCTGTATCTGCATATCTTGGCATCATGAAGATAAGGACCCATGGCTGCATAGGTCTAGGGGGTAGAGCAAAGGGCTTCTGGCATTTAATCTCTGTTAAAAATACATTTCAAAATCATTTTACCAGCATATCAAGCTGTAAAATATATTAAGTTAAATGAGAGAAAAAAATTAGAGATGTTAACTGTTAAAATCTAGAGTATTTTAGTTGAAAGACTGGGACATGAAAAGTAAATTTTCAACTTGAGAACACTTCGTCTCAAGGGAGGTTAAAAAAAACACACCTTAAAAATAACAAGAGCTTCAAAGCAAGTGTTTTTATCACTGGCAAAGCAGGTGGTCCCACATTTATTGTATGCAGGGCTCAGGGAAGCTTAAACTTAAAATGCTTAATGATTTTTTAAAGTTCTGCTAAAAGACATTATTTTGGGATAGAAAAAAGTCTATTTATTCCACTCTAGGTACTCTGAAGCAGGGTATGGATTCTGTTTTCATCTTCCAATGCAAGCATGTTTCCACAGGGTTGAGATCTGGCATGGACAACTTCAGCCTGAAACGATTACTTTCTGGAAATTTGCAGTGAGTGGAAACAGTCATGGAGAGCTGTGGATCTTGCTACCTGGATCAATAATTTCTTCTAGTTAAGATTCTTGCCAAGGAAAAGCAAGGAATATCAAATTTCATAGACCTAACGAACCACTGGAAACTGTTTGCACCCATGTGTGCAAAGATCGCTTTTTATGATTTATACAAACCAAAGCACTCATTGGAATAAGAATAATAGCTAATGTTTATCTATCATTTGTTATCCTGGCCACTGTGCCAGGTATTTATATACAGTGAGTTATTTAATCTCTGCAACAAGCCATGGGTAGGTACTATTATTTTTCCTTCTTTATAGGTAAGAACACTGAGGCACAAAAATGCTAAATTACAGAGTGGGATCAATGTGTCGCTCGCTTAGAAAATGAGTCAAGTTCCATATGTGTGAATAAATGTGAACATTCCCACTTCCTTGTCACTTGGTTTTCTTTCTCAAGTTTGGTGTGTTTGCTCTGTGTTCACAGGATATTGTTAACTTCTTAGTGCTTTGAAGAAAAATCGATTTTTTTTCTTAAGAAGAGACTTTTGAAACTCACCATGTGAATTCAAGAAGCATAGGAGAAAATCGAATTTCACAAATGGGATACCAATAGCTTGGAAAAATCCATTGCTTTTGCAGAGTTTGTTGTTGAGGGAACCCTGTCTTTCTCAGCATCCTTTACGTTTCTTCCTCAAACAAAAGGTAACGAAATGCAACCAACTGACTCATTTTCTAAGTGAATGACGTATTTACCCTACTCTTGTTTAAACTCTTAGCAATTCTCCAATCCTTAGTTCCCATGAAATGTAATGTTCTCTTCCTAAAATGTTTGGCCAAGTTGGGAAGGTGGGCATGGTAGTGAGAGCCTGTAGCCAAGTTCCAAGATTCACTTGAGGTCAGAGGTTGAGACTAGCCTGGGCAATATAGCAAGACTCTGTCTCTAAATACAAAACAAAAATTAAGAAAGAAAATGTCTGGTCTTCTACAACCTGGCCTTTCACTTCTCATTCCCAACCATGCTCTGGGACCACCTCTCTCCTGTGCTGAGGAAGGCTGAGAACACAGTGCTCAATCCATCCTACATTGTTGCCTTTGCTATGACAGTTTCCCCTGGTCTCTTCCTCCTCTGAGTCTAGCTCGAGGGCCACTTCTGAACAGCTGCAGAGTTGAGCTGCTCCTCAGTACACTTCACTGTTGAACCAACCTGGGCCACAGGTGTTACAGTAAGGTTGTCTTCAGAGCCTCACCCTGAAGGAAGAAAGTCTGTGAAGTTTCTGGCCCTGGCATGAAGCTGCAGAATCTTGGTGAATCAAGCAACTTCTCCAAACCTCAAAGAAGGCACTTTGAAAATTGTGAAGCACTAATTGAAGGAGAGAAGAGTGTCAAGGATTCTATCCTCCACTTACTAGTAGTTGTCTTATTTAGTTGGGACTACCAACCCCCAGATAGCCTTCATCCCTGGAAACGTGCCTGAGATACATGTCTCTTCACATGCTTGGGCCTTACAGAATGTGCCAGAAGCCAGGGTTAAACAGTGTCAGCTGGATGAACACATTTCAGTGGCGAAGGCTGTTGGAAACTACCACTGTGTTACATTTCACTTTAAACTCCTCACCTTGAAGTGAAGCTAAGCCAGGCCAGAGAATTGAATGGATTTGCCGTTGGCCATAGTATGAGGTGGTGGAGTAAGCGGAAGGAGAATGTGGTATGTGTTACAGGCTGTCAGTATTTGCCAGACTATGGTCTTTTAAAAAATATATACATACATTGCACAAAGAGTTTGGCATTATAAAAAGAATCTTTTAAGTACCACAGTCTTTTATCCAGAACATTATTAAGAACTTTTTATTAAAAATTAAGATGCCTCAGAAACCATATAAAATTTTAACAGGCTCTACCTTTCCACTTCGCCTTTTCCAGGGCACCTCAGGAGAGGTGGTAGAATTCTCGAACAGTTGGAGAGCTCTGCGAGGAACATTCTACTTTGCCAATTTGTCCCTGTATTGGCCCAGGGCAGCCATTTACCACCTTGTTTTTGGTTATTTCAGCTGCTGCTAGGCGTTCTCCTTCAAACACACCTGCATTGCAGTGAGGACACTGCCCCACAGGCGGAACGCGGTGTGTTTCTCAGAGCTGCGGACTGTGGGCTGTGGGCTCCCACAGCCCTGTGTGTGTGAGCCCATGGTCACTCACCGAGCTTTTCTGAACTTCTCTGGTTTCCTCTGACTTCTCTTCTGGACTGGGAACTTAGGTACAGGACCGGCCTCATATGTATTCATCAGCGCAGGTCCCTTTGTTCAACTCAAATGAGTACCACATGGGGTTTCTTCTTTCTGTGGGCCTCAATCCCATCTATGCTCGTCTTTTACACTAATCTGCTCACATGGGGAGAGTCTTTCAAACTTTTTCCTGAATGTACCTCTTTTTATTTTCAAGAGACCCTATGCCATTCTAGGGTGCTGTAATTTGACAAATAAATCCTTGTCCCACTTTCCCCTGCCCTGGTTTCTCACCTGCATCCTGGCCTTTCGTTCACCTGCCGTCTTTCAGAGTGGAGAGTGCTCACCCTTGAGCCTCCTATTCACTGCAGTCCTCCAAATTCCCTTATCTTGGGTGGTCTCCTTTATCACTTTCATATTTCTCTAATTCTAATAGCAAGACTTCAGGCCCAGCTTGAGAAAGTGTGCATTTTCCTCCTTCGTGTTCGTACAGTCCATTGGACATCCTTACCATCAGCTCTTGTTGGTTGAAAGACCTGAAAACTCTCAACTGGCCATTTCCTGAGGTTCTCTTTTCTGTTCATGGAGAAGCAACTGAAGCCCTTTAGTCTGGGTACAGTCAGGAATTTTCTGGATTGCTGCCATTATTCTTTTATTCAGTAAACATTTGCTGAGTCCCTTCCATATAAAAGTCAGTATCCCAGGGTCTGGGGATACAAGAACATGACCAAGGCCCTGCCTAAAGGGGCTTGCAGGCTGGTACGTGAGACACAGTGACACATATTGCCTTCTATTGGATACCAGCGCAATAGGTTGGAGTGGGAGCAGGATGTATGGGATGCTCCACCCCATGACAGAGGATGGACCACCTCATTCAGTAAGGGAAGGGGTGTCAGGGAAAGCTGTCACCAAAAATCCCTAGTTGAACTGAGCTGTGAAGCACGATGAGTCATTCGCCAAAGTCAGCCAGGGCATTCCTGGTGGAGGCAGCCACACAGGCAAAGGCTCAGAAGTGTGCAAGGGGGTTGGCTATGTCCATTCTTTTTATGAATGTTGTCAAAGCTTCAGTAAAATTGCCCCTGTGCGTTTCTTGTCTGCCCTGCAGGCAGAATGAGCTGTGAGTGGGTTATCAGGAAAGGTCAAAGACTGCATGGCTGGTGCGAGGGGCTGCGGGGCTGGGCCAGGGAAGGGGGAGGGAAGGGTGAGTCACTTGAAAGTTTTGTGTGCTGAGACATGGCTCTTAAAGGAGTCCTGGGGTTTTTGCAGAGGGAAAGTGCTTAAAGGCAGATTATGCAGCCAACAGTGAGCCAGTAAATGGTTTCACTGGGGCCTATATTGGGACATTTTGGCAACCTTCTTTATTGGGTTTGGGGTTCTCTGGCTATCAGATACCTTTCTGTTCTCTCCTTGTGAATTCCCATGAGGGGTTTAGGGTAAAAATGTGGAGCTTTTAAGCATCTTAATGTGATTTCAATTGCATTTTAATTTTTAATAAAATGTTGAATAAAGTTCTGCTCAAAGAGCCACAGGGATGAGAAGATTCTATTTAATAGGAAGCCCAGTATTTTCATACTGGGAGATAGATGGGTTTAACAAGACCCTGCTACATCTCTTTAGAGTAAATGCAATAAATGGTTCTGTTGGAATGGGAAAGAAGGGAGGTGCATACGTACATGCATATATCTTATTTTTCTGTATAGCCAGTAATTCCACTTTTTGGAAGTAACCGCCGAGCTTTTGGCATCTTTGACTAATACCCTTCTCATATGATAGTTACACTGCTCCAAAGACGGTACAGACATCTGAGCCAAACATTTTTCTGTTTCGTTTGCAAGAAATGGAACTGACAGATATACCTGTCTATTTTGTTTCCAAGAAAATGTCTTGTTAGAAATGTGTGAAAATATATTATATGACAGTTGCTGAAAATGTTTCAGATGCAGCAATAAACTGATTGTGGTTTTTGGACCAGATGTGCACCATGTTTAGAATGTATTGTACTTCTCTGTATTCTAGCCCAGTGCTTAAGTAAATAGAGAGAAGTGCTTCGCTTTTCAGTAAGACTTCCTATGTGGATGAATGGCATTTTCCTCCATTTCATGATGGGAAATTATAGGAATCATGCAAATTGGAAATAGTCGCTCACCTCACACCCATTGTGTAGCTGAGAAGACTCAAACTAAGGGCCTGCTGTTTTTGTCCTGACTCCTGAGGTTAAGGAGAAGACTTAGCCTGCAACCGTCTATAGCTTAACTGTGCCGCGTTTTCTGACTCACTTAGAAACTAAAGAAATGCACTTAATGTCTGATTGTAGTATTTTAAATCCCTGCCTTTTGATCTGACGCATTGTAGAATCTAGTCAGAACTCGATTAATTAAAAAGGCAGGAGACTTTTTCATGCATACCCCTGTGAGACTCCAGGCAGCCTTTGCCAAAGGTGTTAGACATTTGTTTTTCTATGTGTGCTCAGTAAAATGGCTTCTAAGTGTAGAAATGATCTGTGTGTTGTGATTGATCTGCTTTTTTATGCTATCTCATGTTCCATTTCACTTCTAGAGGCACGTTGATCTTAAATAGTGAAAGATTTATCTCATTTCTTTGCCAAGGAGGATTGTGTTTCCAGCTTTTTGTTAATTCTGGGCATTTCAACTATTACTGCTGATAACATCCTGCTTTACTGTGCTAGGCATTCCTTGGACCCAGGACTGGGGTAAGACATGGTCCTGCTCTCAGGGAAGCAGTAGGATAGTTCATGAAGGGCATGAAGTCCAGGTGCTTCACACGGGAGACCTCGTTTAATGCTCACAGAAACATTAGATTTTGCAAGCGGTGAGGGTGTTAATTTCTTTATTTAAAACAAAATAAAACCAGGCATCTTGTAGCTCAGATATGAGGATCCAAAACAAATAGCTGCTTGACTACAGAGCTCATGCCCTCCCTCCAGCTCACTGCTTGACTGGTTGGATAGTCAAGACATAACAATGAACATAGGGCTAGAAACATTTGGAATAAAGGCTAACATAGGCACTAGAGCATTAAAATACATTGTGGGTTAGAGAAGGGTCATTGTGTACATGTAGTCAGTGAAGGAAGGCTTTGTGGAGGAGACCTGAGCTGTGTTTGGAAGCCTGAAGATGAGGACAGAAATCACAGGCATGAAGGCACCAGGGAGGACGAGCTTGCAGGGTTGACGAGCTACACCAGACTGCCAGGGTGCAGACCTGGAGAGTTGGGGAGAGGGGAATAGGAAAGAAGGGGAAGATGGAGGGCAGGCTGTTTAGAGTTCCATGAGAAACTCTGTGTGTGTGTGTGTGTGTGTGTCACATGTATGTCAGGAGGGTTTACAATGTGAAGGAAATACGCCATTTAACTAAAAATCAAAATGTTTGGGGGATATACGATGCTGAAATTTCCCATTGTAGTCAGAAAAGGTGGTGTTTTAATAATGAGGAGAATGTCTTGTTTCTTTTCCTATCAGAGAATAAAATAAGTCAACCTCTTTGCTGAGTTGTAAGTGGCTGAGTTGTTGGTAAAGTGAACAAATTCCCTTTGAGTTTCTTTGATAAAAGGAGGCAACAGGGGAGGGGAGATGGGGCGGGTAGAGGAGGACCAGTGTGCAGACCAACACAGCCCCGCTGTTTGTCTGATTATCTGAAAGTGCTTGGAAACTAGGAGGCAGATAAAAACATATTTAAAAAAAGAGAAAATCCAGAGGAAAAACCTGGGGAGCCCAGGGGAACCTGGGATTTGGTGTGGGGTTATCTTTTTTCTCAGAGTACAGCTTTTTACACGTTTCCAACAAATATTCACTTATGCTACCAGGGATGGTAGCATAAAGTGTGAAGGGATGAAATATAGTTTCCTTGCTTTTTTCCTTTTTGCTTATAGGGAGATACCTAGCAACATTTAATACAATTTAAAAAACACTTATAGAAATTAACAACATGTGATTTTATAATGGAGCAGAAAAAGAAAACCTCTAAGATGGAGTGAGTGACTTAGGAATCCCTATGTAGCCATCACAGATGCCTGTCTATTGATAGGAACCCAGTTTCAAACATAGAATTTAAATTTAAGAGAAAGGTGCACACCAAATTCACGCCTGATTTTTCTGGTGGCTTGAAAGGAAGTAATGGAGTTTTAAAAAATGTGTGAACAATTGATATGAAATGCTCAATGTGTATACAATCATTTACGTGGCAGGCAATGCACTGCATGCTGGAGCTAAAAGAGAAAGGCCAGGGGCTTTCAATCTATTGAGGGAGGCAGAGAAAAGAGTAATACAAAGTGATTGGTGCTACAATATGCAATAAGAGGTGGGAATGTTAAAAGGGACTGATTTACTAAGACTGAAAAAATCAGGGAAGGCATTATGGAGAAGATTTGAGTGGATTTTGCAGTATAGATAAGAGTTCAGATGGAGGAGAGAGAAGTGAAATAAAGGAGAATGGCAAGGGGCATTGTAAGTGGAAAGACATACAAGGAAAAACTCAGGCATGTTAAAGTTTACCCTCTACTTGGGGAACAAACCATAGGCCCCCTTTTCAGATTCCCTGAAACTAGTATTTCCCTAAACCAGATTGGGAAATGCCACTGTCACTTTGAAGAACCACTGAGTTGTTTTTTGCTTTTTTTTTTGTTTGTTTGTTTTTTGGTAGGAGAGGGGTTTAATCTGGACTGGATTGGAGGAAAGGAACTGGCACCAGAGTGGAGGCTGGACAGATGGTGGAACTGACACTGGGACAGAACACAGAAAACAGAATCTAATGCTAGTAAATTCTTTGTTATAGAACTTAACTTTGTGTTGTAACCCCATCTCCTCCACTGGCCTACAATGCAAGTTTCTCGCCTTAGTCATCTTTGCATCTCTGTGCCCAACACAGTAGGTGTATTAGTCTGTTTTCATGCTGCTGATACAGAATTACCCAAGGCTGTGAAATTTACAAAAGAAAGAGTTTTATTGGACTTACAGCTCCACGTGGCTGGGGAGGCCTCACAGTCATGGCGGAAGGTGAAAGGCACATCTATCTCACATGGTGACAGACAAGAGAAGAACTTGTACAGGGAAACACCTCTTTTTAAAACTACCAGATCTCGGGAGACTTATTCACTATCACAAGAACAGCACACTGGTCCTCCCACAACATGTGGGAATTCAAGATGAGATGTGGGTGGGACACAGCCAAACCTTATCAGTATGTTCTTAATAAATCTCTGTTGAATGAATCAGGGGAAGAATGAGCTATTGTAGTTGTTTGGTTAAGAGATTGCGATGCAGGTATAAGCCTTTGTGGGAATCTTGGAAAAGGTAAGATTTTGGGGGGTTAGAAAATAAGAAAAAGTAAATATCTTAATCAGGTTTAGACACAGCTCTCACTTTTGATATTGACTCTGATAAGGCAGTATGATTAATTTTTGTTAAAGTGCTGTTTCATGAGGATGTATTTTCTATAAATCACTGATGAGTTCTTTTGTCCACATTGAAATCTTATTCATATGAGACAGCGAAATGTATAAGGAAAAGTACTATTTAATATATTTAAAAAGATGGAGAAGTGAATTAGTGATGATAAATTATGAGCCTTTTGGTGTGAACTGACAGTTACTTTAGCGAGTAAAGGAAACATTTTCTTAATGCTTATCACAGTAGATGTGAGACAAAAAGAAGGCAAATCTCCATTTACAATATTTTTTCTTCCAAAACTTCACAATGCAAGATTTACTCTATTTTTTTTTATTTTTTATTTTTTAAGTCTTTTTTTTTTTTTTTTTTTTATTATACTTTAAGTTCTAGGGTACATGTGCATAACGTGCAGGTTTGTTACATATGTATACTTATGCCATGTTGGTGTGCTGCACCCATCAACTCGTCAGCACCCATCAATTCATCATTTATATCATGTATAACTCCCCAATGCAATCCCTCCCTCCTCCCCCCTCCCCCCTCCCCATGATAGGCCCCAGTGCGTGATGTTCCCCTTCCCGAGTCCAAGTGATCTCATTGTTCAGTTCCCACCTATGAGTGAGAACATGCGGTGTTTGGTTTTCTGTTCTTGTGATAGTTTGCTAAGAATGATGGTTTCCAGCTGCATCCATGTAAGCCACAACTTAAAGAAAACTAGATGAATGTTTCAGCATGCATTATCACCATTACCACGTTTAAAATGGCAGAAGCATAGTGCCACCAACTCTGCTTTTGAAAGATGGAGGTACCCCAACTTCAGCTTGGCCAACATCATCTAGACAAAATGGAGAGTGAGACCAAAACCAAACTTAGTGAGTCCCAAGGGTCCCAAAGCAGTGTGTTGGGGCAATGTTTTGAAATTTCAGCTGAGGGTTTTTCTAGTATTTACCGGGGTCCCTTGGTTCTTCTTCCATTCAGTAAACTAGGTCAGTCTGGCTTCATTGTCTTAGGGAAGGTCTGTCATAGAGCAAGTGTAGAAAAAGAAGTCAAGTATTGCCTTTTGAATTCCAAAAGCCTAGGTCCCTCTAGAAAGTGAAGAACCTGGTACAGATGAGCTAAAATACCTGAGCTGTGAGGGCCGGTTTTCCACCCCAAAGCGGGTAAAGATTCCTTGGTGTCAAGAAGCATCAGGGAGTTGTGGGAACATATTTGGAAGTGTCTATGTGGATCATCTCTGAGAAAGAGGACTGGTGTCCAGTCCCTACCCAGACTAAACCCTGGGAAGTGCAATTCCAGAACCCCCAACAGAATTGTGGGAGCTGTGTTTACCCAGGGCCTGGGCCTCAGTTTCTGAGTAGTGCTCAAAGAAGACATGGTTGTACAGTGATGAAGGGCCTTCATTCGTACCAGTTTCCATGGGAAGAATGATTCTTTGAGCCAAGTAGATGGGCTTTCGAATAGCCCCACAGTTTCTCACACCCCAGCATGGTGTGGAGTGGTGAGTGAATTACTGGGCACCAGAGAGGAGTGCAAGGAGAAAGAAGAGCAGAGGCAAAGGTGGGAACATGAGCTGGGCAGCAGTGAACTTACTTCATGGTAGCCAGGACCAGGTGGGCCCTGGGGCATCAAAGCAGATGCCACTGTGCTCGGCTCAAGATGACTGAGGACCCAAGGTCTGCCACCCCATCCCTGCCTGCTTAGCCCTGCTCAACCCCTAGAATCCCCATGTGACTGAGATTAGGCTTCTGCTACCTTGTCACAGGCATGGGCTCTCAAAATAGAAATTCAGCTGTGGTATGGAAAAATAAAGTTACGTTTCTTGGACATATGAATCTGGGGACTGAGATTCAAGCCTGCTCTTTGTATAACAAAGAAAGCTTTCATTTGATGAAATGTGGCTAAGAATGGGCACTTCTCTGTCCTGCAAAGATCAGTATGCCCTTAACCTCAGGCAAATACAGAGACGGGTTTGTTGAAAAAATACACAAAAATCTCTCAGAAACCAAGCAGAAGAGTAAAGCAAGGTCTGAGGGGATTCTTGGAAAGTTAAAAATGACCTTACTTCTCTGTCGTAACGGGCTACGTGGGCGTTTTGATTTTTCCCTGTGTGCCTTGCCTGTCCCTCTTCATTCTAGAGTCTTCTGCCACCCCAGTCTGCGCAGAGACTGTGATGGCCTTGCCCCACGCCTCACACCTGTTCAGTTCTAGCAGTCACCTCACAGATAGAGGAGACTCTTTTGTGTCTCTCAGGTCAGTGTCCAACTAACCAGAATCTGATTGGCTCCCTGTGGTCAAGTGTTTACTCCTGTCCAATCACTGGCTGGAGTGTTTTGGTGCTGAGTCACAAACCACATTCCGAGCAGTCAGGGCAGGGCTGCCATGTTGCACAACTGCAGAGTGTGCCTGCCAAACAATACTCTGGGAGCGGCTCCCCTGGATATGTGTGGTGCTCATCGTGCATGGTGAGAGACAGTGATCCTGACTAAAAGTCCTGCTCTCCTGCTTAGCAAATGTCATAAAATGGTGGAACATAGTGTTGTCGCTGTTTGAATTGAGTGAACATCTTCCTAACATATGTTGAGTGGCCATATGAATGCATGGAGCAGGACTAGGAGAGCTGACCTTGGCATACTGAATGTTCATGGTGAGCAGATGAGGCTGCCTACTTAGATGGTTCCCTGTTTAGCACTGTGGTTTGGAGAGCAAGCTTTGGTGTTCAGCACACCTGTGTTGACATCCCAACTCTGTCTCTGAAAATGTGACATTGGTCAAGTTACTTGATTTCTCTGCCTCAGTGTCTTTATCAATAAAGTGGGAATGAAAATTTCTACAGGAATTCTCAAAAGGAGTCATTTAAAGAACTTAGGCCAGTTTCTGATGCTTCATAAGTGCCCAATAAGTGTCGGATGTGACTTATGTCATTATTATCTCTAATAATTCTATTATTAGTGAATTATTTCACTAAATAATTTTTTCCACTAATTTATTTTGCTAATTATTTCACTAATTAATTTTAATTCTGTTAGTGAAATAATTCACTAATTCACTAATATATCACCAATACTAGAATTATTAAAATTATAGTGAATTAATAGAATTAGTGATATATTAATATAATAGATTAGTAATATATTAGTATAATAGAATTATTAATGATATATCAATAATAATGTAATTATTAATGATATGCTACTGAATTATTAGTGAACAATTATTAGTGACTTAGTGATTATGAGTGAATTATTAGTAATATTTTAGTGAATATTAGTGAATTGTAATACAATTAATAATTCTATTATTAGTGATAATAAACAAGATGCATTTTATGCTCTTAAAATGTTAATGACCCATTATATGGAAAGCATTTATTTATCTGCATTCAAGATACTATATGTTTGGTTAAGATCCCTGTAATTAAAATTAAAATCAGAATCTCAATATTATACCAACATTGATACAAGTAATAATTAACAACAACAATGATGATGATGATTAAAAACCTGGATAAAATTTAGTCTCAGGCTTAGTGTGCTTTGGGTATGCATGTATTTATCATATTTGATTTTGATTTTATTTTAAAAATTTTGTCTTGACTTTTTTTCTTAGCATCTTGACCCTTTTGTGACATCTAGCAGGATGTATTTTTTTTCAAGATACATGTTTCACAAACAAAATATATGTTTATATCTGACTGTACCCAAGCTGCTAATTATGGGCATCTCTTTCTATAGCTCACTATTAATCACTCATGTCTTTGGGGTTATATAGAAAACAATTTATGTTACAAAATCAAATCCTCCCTTAAAAATGTTTGCCCTGGAAGTGAGGCGGGAGGAAATCACAAACTGTTATTATTTTCCCTTAGATGGATCTAAATATTAACATTCTCTTAGCTTTAAAGATTATTTTTATGCCGCTCCTTTATAAACAATTGAAGATCACTAACTCTTCTGTTGTCTCGGGTTCTGTCTACAGCATACCCAAACAACTCAGCTAAAAAAATGGGCAATCAGTTCAACAGGTTATTTGGTCTTATGTGCAGAAAATAAAAATGTTTGAATAGCTTAAAACATGTTAAAAAGCCTAGCATATAGTAAACTCAATTGAATGTTTAAACACAGGCTAAGGATCTCTCACACAGAGGAGGGAGTTGCCATTTTTAGATCTCATTGCAACTGTATTAACTATCCAACTACCAGGGCAACAACAGCAGCCACAGTGGCAGTAGAAGTAATAGTAGTAGGTATAGCAGGAGAAGGAGGAGGGAGAAGAAGCTGTTAATAGTATGAACAACAGTAGTAGTTGTAGTGATTGTTGTAATAGTAATAGTTAACACTATATGTACACATTGTTTTAGGTACTTCATGTACAGTAACTCATTTAATCTTTACAGCAACCTTAAGAGATAGTACTATTGTTTCTCCATTTTACAGAAAAGGAGACTAAAATTCCAGGAGGTAAAGTCACTAGTGGAGGAACCAAGATTTGGAAAACAGTAATAATGGCTGACATAGATCAAATATTCATGCTTCTCAGCTACTGACATGATTACCCCATTGAACCCTCACAGTGAGCCCAGGAGGTGGATTTCTTATCCCCATTTAACACAGAGGGAAACTGAAGCTTGGATGCCCACCCGATGAAATGGCAGACTGGGTCTGAAACCAAGGGTCCAAAGCCAGAAGTCCAATCTTGCTTTCAGTTTGATGGTGTTTTGCAGATTCTGCTTGGACTGGTTTGTTGAGGGAAGAGAAATCGTCTAAGTAGAAGCTGTTGCCTTGAGGGGGAATCTGGGTACCTACCTCTCCCTGAGGAGTGTTCTCCTACTGCCTGTCCTACAAAGAGGGTGCTTTTCTTCTGAACCACCCCGAAAGACTGCCACATTGGAGGGTGAGGCAGTAGGGTGAGACGAGTGAGGCACTTGTCCTGGGCACAGCATTTCAGGGGACACTAGATATGCAGTAATCAATAAAATAATATTTTATTTACTTATTTATACATTTTTGAGACAGGATCTTAGTCTGTCACCCAGGCTAGAATGCAGTGGCACAATCACAGCTCACTACAGCCTCAAACTCCTGGGTTCAAATGATCCTCCTACCTCAGCCTCTCAAGTATCTGGGACTACAGGTGCGTAACACCTGCTGGGCTAAGGGATAAGTAATATTTTAATGCAACATTTAAAAATAGGTAAATAGTAAACACTTAAAATACAGTTTTTAAAAATCAAAATAAATACCAAAAATATCCACACCTGAACAAGATCTCCACATTGAACATAAAGACAGGATCAGTTTGGTCTTGGGTCTCTGGGCTCCTGGATGGAGACCAGGTGGGCAGGTGAGCCTGGTGCTGTCCTCACCAGGGCTTTCTTGGGTCTCGAGCAACATTTGGGTTCCTCTGTGCAACTGTCTACACCACTGCTCACCCAGGCCTCTGTCACAGTCACCCTGATGCATGAGCAGTGCTTCTTTAGGCATCATGTCACCAAAACAATATTTCATCATGCAGTGCTATTTTTAAAAAGTGAGGATGGTATTTTCCAATGATATGTGAAAAGAGTTACACCTCTTCCCTCTCCACCTTTTCTCTCCAGAATCCAACCAAAGAAGTTGTTTAAAAAAGAAACAGTCAATGCCTTTTCCACTTTTTAGATCTGCATATTGGGCCACTCTTGGTTCCTTTTTTCTTATTTACTACTTGGAGGGTGTCAATTTAAGAAAACTCAGCTCTCCTACCGGCAAGTCAACTGGGACACATGTGTTCTGTTACTCTCTTCCAAAGGCACCGTGGAATTGTCCAGTCCCAGAGGCCTTGAGCTTTGAGGACGCAGCCCAGCAGTCGTGGTGCTGAATATGAATATAGTGGCTTCCCAACCCCAAAGACATTTCATTTATTATTTTAAAAATATTTTCTTTGGGCTCTTTTAATCCTCAGGGACATTGGCTTGATGAATAGCAAATAAATTCCCTAACCAGACTGTTGTTATAAATATCCATGGCATTAATTCAAACCATTTGCATTGGAAACTTTTTTTTTTCCCCTGGAGGAAAAGGGGTGGCTGATTTAACCTCAACATTTGGGACACGTTTTTCCCTAAAATAACTACAACATTCATCATTTTTTTTCCTGCTGGTGTGTCAATTTTTTAATGAGAGGCTGGGTCCCTTTAGTACCTTTGGTCTCCATAGTAACAATTTCATGTGTTTATTCTGGCTTACTGGAATAAAACACTGAGGAAAAGGTCAGTGACTCATTTTTGATTGGGGGTTACTCTAATTAGAGGATGATTATTTAAAATTTGATCTCTAACACAAAGATACTATGTGCTTAAAAATAAGACCATGGCAAGCATTTTAAATGACAAATGATGAAACATTTAGACAGTGAGAGGCTTCCCAACTATGGCTCCTTCTTCACAGGTGCAGGTGTTTTCAAGATTATTATTTTCATCCGTGTTTAACCGACCTTGACTTCTTGCCATTCCCTCTCTGGTAGCAGGATCTGAGTAATGCATTAAGTAATGGATTAAAGTGTCTGGAATAACTAATGCAGTTCTAGGAGTCAATTTAGACCTATGGTATATGCATCTGAGATGAGCTGAATCAATACAATGAAGTCCTCTCAGATGGCTGCTGAGTGGCCAGGGGAGGCATAAATCGTGCCTAGGTACCATGTTTCTATCCCCTCAGTCACTGCAGGTTTTGGATCTGTGGGAAGGCAGAATGGGGCATGCAGTGCTTTGTGATTGTTGTGTTGGGTTGCCGTTGTTTGATTTAACATGTATCATGCCTTTCTTTCCTCATCTGTGAAATGGCAATAACAGGGGAAGCTGCATCATAAGGTGTTTGAGGGGATTAAATACAATAATCATGCGTGCACAGGGCTTAGCAAAAACTAGACTCGGGAAATACCGCAGCAGTGTTGGCTGTTATAATTTTTCTTTTACTTTCATTATTAGATTGGCACTTTGGCCTTTGGACTGAGTTCCTTTGTTCTCAAGGGAATTGCTTAAAACGAAGGTAAAACTCTGAGTGGCAAGTGAAGTTTCCACTGTAGAGAGTGACAAATCAGTTTGAGCAGGTGTGGATGTGGATTCTGCAGGGGACATTCTGTGGGGAACATGGTCATCCGTTAGGGCTCCATGAGGCTTTGCTCTGTCGTGGCTGAGAGCCAAGGGCTGCTTTGTCCTCTAGAACCCAGGCTCCCGTGAACTGGCTCACAGGACAAAGGGCAGAGCTCAGGTAGTGGCCACCAGGCCCTATCTGGTTGAATCTCCATCAAGCAGATTTATTTAAAACACAAAGAGATGCAGACTTGGCTGGCAGAATTGGAAGTCAGCCACACCCGTGTGACCCCATATTGTGGCCTAACAGGATGACTCCATGAGACACAGTGAAACTAGGTTGACCTTATGAATGCAAGTTGTGTGGGCTTGCAGAGAAAAGCTGAAAAGTTCAGATAAAATTCTGGGAATTTGAGTGATATGTTTTTCTAGTTACTCTTGAAAATCCATCTCTTTGATGGGTCCTAGTAAATTTTAGACCTTAGAAGCCAGGCCTTAATTAGGAAACTTCAACCGTCCACTTAATTAACAACTATTCATGGCTGTATGTCAAGAATGTGCTTAGTCAGCTGGGACCCCGCGATTCTCCTCTTTTGGAGCTTACATTTTAGGTGGGAGACAGACAGTAAATGAATGAAAAAAGAAAGAAAAGTACTGTAAAATATTACATGCTATGAAGGAATAACGTGCTAGAGAACATTTGTCAGACTCTTGACCTTTCTGTGTTGCAACTAAGGATGGAAATAATGTTCTATGGTAAAGATTGTGGAGTGAATCCTTCTCATTAAGTGTTGATACTGGCTTGGTCTTTCCTCTTAGGTTGTACAATTGGACTGAGAAAGTGCTCTCTATTGCTGTTCTTATTTTAGTTGTGAATAATGACGTTGCTAGGGCCCAAGTCTTTGCTAGCTGTTATAATTACTATTTTTATTCTTATTGTCAGAAAACACAGCTTTACAAACTGATTTGCTCACAGACTGCTTCCTCCTCACCCCCAGTAAGAATCTCGTGAATCTTGTGTTTCCCAGAACACATTCTGTGAAACAGTGTTTCAGAAAATGCAATTCCGATGGGCCTGTATTATGAATTTCCAAAGAGCAGTGAGTATGTCTTCAAAGAGAAATATTCCAGATGAGATATCTGCACTTGTTGGCTAACCTAGGTTGTTGAATGCCTGGTTAAGGTCACCTATTTTTGGCTCATCATCTACCCCCATTAGTCAATGTTGTTGCAAACTAAAAATAGTCTCTCAAAACAAAACAAAACAAAAACAACAGATATTTAAGGGCAAACAAATAAATTCCATTGTACAGTTTTATGTAAAATAAATAAATATAAGGTAGCCTTGTTTCTAAAGTTTGCAAAAGGATAAAATGATACAGAAATTCCTTTGGGGAAATACTGTGCATGTCACGACATGCTGTTTCTCTTTTCCATCCTTAGACTTTTTTTTTTTTTTTTTTTTTTTTTTTTTTTTTTTTTTTTGAGATGGAGTCTTGCTCTGTCACCCAGGCTGGAGTGCGGTGGCCGGATCTCAGCTCACTGCAAGCTCCGCCTTCTGGGTTCATGCCATTCTCCTGCCTCAGCCTCCCAAGTAGCTGGGACTACAGGCGCCCGCCACCTCGCCCGGCTAGTTTTTTGTATTTTTTAGTAGAGACGGGGTTTCACCGTGTTAGCCAGGATGGTCTCGATCTCCTGACCTCGTGATCCGCCCGTCTCGGCCTCCCAAAGTGCTGGGATTACAGGCTTCAGCCACCGTGCCCGGCCATCCTTAGACTATTTTAGTTCTTAAAAGATTTTTAAATTAAATTCTTTGCTTAACATATTTTAAAATATTATAATAGGTGTAAAGAGAATTGACTGGTGCATCCACTTGGCTCTCTGGGATGTGGGGGTGCTGTCGGAGGCTGCTGGCTCTGTCCCAGGGTAACTGAATGCTGATTGAGGAGACTTGAATTGAAGCTAACTTCACCACTTTCTAGCTTTCAGCAAGCCTCTTAAACTCTCTGGGCCTTTTTTCTTCTATAAGAGGACGATAGCACCCATGTTACTGGGATGTTGAGAAGACTAAAGTGAGATAATGTTATGTGAAAGTACCTTGCAAACTATCAAGTCTGAAATTACAATCTGGTTTAGTCTGTGCACTTGGTTGTGATTGCATTGTATTGGGAGAAGGCTGTTGTTGGACCTGGGCCGAGTGATTAAGTCCCGAATTTTGAGAACAGGGGATGAAGGGTCTCCACAATAGAACAGAAGAAGGAAAGGAGAATGGACCTGAGTGAGCGTTAGCGTGGGAAGGGAAGCGGATATTCACAAGAAGTAAGGCAATTCAGGGAACACACATTTTCATTGCGCTTAGGGACAGAACAGAATATGCACTCACTGGTATATTTTTTTCAAACATGTATTGAAGTAGGGTGACATTAGGTGAGTAATGTTAGGGTAAATACAATTAAGTATAATTCCATTATCCCTGAAAAACATATTAAAAAGAAACATAGTTCCATTTTCAGTCATGCGGACAAACAAGATAACCTGAAGCCCTCCTGCTAAAAACACTTGGAAATGCCAGCTAGACTATAACAGACATTTTTTTAAAGTGCATAGTTGAGCTCTCAAGAAAGTAAGAGAAACACCCAGGGATACAAAATAGAGAGGAATCTGAAAATTAGAGTAGTGACAGGTGGGTGTTGTTTTGGCTGCCTTTTATTTTCAGTAATTGGAGAGTTTGGGTTTAATAGCCTTGCAGGTTCTTAGACAAGGCATGAGGCTGTCAAGAGGTGAGTTGTTGGACCTGAGATCCCTCCCTGTACCTGCCTAAAGGTGACACCTGCGAATCCTGTTCTCCACTCCCTGATTGCTTTGAGTCTCTTTCCTTTCACTCGTTCTGCAATTTATTCAACAAATATTCATTTGGTATTTTCTCTGTGGCCAGCACTGCTCTAGATTTTGTTAGAGGGGGATTCTAATCATTCCTACCTCACTCTGTATGAGTCAAGGTATGATTGCATAACAAAGTGTCTTGAAGACTAGATTTCTATACAAACCTGTTACAATCCTGTAAGAGTTGTGTGGATAAAGTACTGATCTCAGCCCTGCTGCTCCTTGGTGAGGCCCTCAGTCACTTCCTGAACCTCTCCAGCAGGAGCCAGATTGGCTTCAGGATATAGGGTACATTCTCCTTAATCCTAGGAAATAGTTGTTTTCAATCGCCCTGGATCTCAGCATGTGCCTTCTCATTCCTGAGGGCAGCAGCCTCTATAACAGAGTGTGTGAAGCCTTGGAGACCCACGCCAAGAGGGTGGGCTTTCAGCAGACGTTGACTCCTGGGGTTCTCAGTCACCCCATATCTTCATTTCCTCAGGAACTGCCCCCACCATCACTGGTTCAGGGGTCTGACGGATATCACAGAGAGCCCCCAGAGATGTGAGGCTGTTTTTCAGATCCTAGAATTGGAGATAGAAGGAAGACAAGAGAAGACCAATGAGCTTGACTTGTGAAATTCAAGGGTAGAGGGTAAGGAGAACTCTGAAAGCCAGAGTGTTGGCACCCCCATCCTCGTGCAAAGGTTGATCATCACCAGGTTAATCCTTCTGAAGAGAAAGGCACAATGCAGAGGACCCCTCCCCCTCCCACTGCTGAAAGTCTGGCAATGTCAGATACAGTCCAGTTCTTATAATTTGGGGTGCTGTAGGGCTGCTGGCTGGTGTCTCAAGTGCCTGCTTTGAGACAGAGTAATGAAACAGGAACTTGGGGGAGTTACTCTCTGAACCTCCCATGGGGGATCGAGTTTCTCCCATAGAGGCCTTGCTGCTGGAGTCTGAGGCCTGTAAGAAGAAATTCTAGTTTTTGAGTAATTTAAGTGGTAACTTTAAGTTCACTGAGAGTTGCACTGAAGGCCAACTTTTCCCTCTAGTGTACTTATTCAAGAGCAATGATTTGTTGGCAAAAAAAAAAAAAACAAGTGTAAAGGCCTAGGCTGCAGTAGTTGGAGCCCATCTGTCTACGGCCTTTTTTCAAAGCTTGGGAAAACTGAACTTGTGGATAGGCTCAGTTGGAGTTTGGGTCATTGGGGAACCATGGTTGACAACTATTTACTGTTCAGTCAAGAATATGTTTTCAGGTCATTTGTTCAGCTCTGTGGTTCCCCTTTGGGGCATGGGCTACTTAAAATTTTGTAGAAAAATAAATCCATCTGCCTTTAAAGACTGGCTTCCTTGTTTTTGTTAGAAGGCAGCGTAGATTTTGACGCCAGTACAGATATGTATCTGTACGTTTGGGCATTGCCACTTACTAGTTATATGAACTCAACTATATCTCTTAAATTTTCTTAATTTCCTTACCCTTAAGATGTGGATGCTTGGCTTGTTCCAACAGAAATTGGATGTGTTGGGATTTTGGTAACTTCTATTTTTGTGTGTGTGTGCTTCTCCGGGCACTTTAATACAAAGTGTAAAATCAGGCTTACTCTTAGCTCCTTGTTAATTTCTTCTGGCGTGCAAACAGAGAGGTGAAGTTCAAGGGTAGGGGTGTATACTAAGTAGACAAGGACCCGCAAGCCTAGCTCTGGGACTGGGGGAAGCTGCCATACAGAGCAGCAATTTCCTGTTGGAAATCCATACTCAGGACTTCTCTCAGAGACATTGTCCATAGATAATGCTCAGAACAACTAAAAACTAGCAAAGCAACCAGAAGGAAAACATAAATTTGGTTTGACAGTGTTAAAGTGGCACTTGGCAGAATCAGTTTTACAAATCACTAGGTTAAGCAATGTTCAATACAAGTTTGGAGTAAATGAACACTCGCTATGCAGAGCCAAAGATTCATTTATATATTCATTCATTGAGTAATTAGATATTTACTGAGCCACTGCCAGGTGCCAAGCCCAGCTCTCAATCCAGGGTGTTTTAGTGAAGACCACAAAGAGCTGCCCTCCCAGGGCGCAGTTCCAGTCAGGGAAACAGACAAATTAAGAAATAAAAATGTGACATAATAAGCAGTGATAAGATGTTTGAAAAAAAGTTGAGCAGGGAAAGGGATTAGGGAGTTGTTTTTTTCAACAGAGAGGTCAAGGAAAGCCTCTCTGAGGAGATGATGTTTGATCAGAGACCTGGATCGAATGAAGAAATGACCAACTTATGGGAAGATCAGAGGGGAGCAACACCAATAGCCATAAACCAGGATTGTCCCAGGAAAACTAACACCTGTGATTACCCTATAGACCAAGGTGAGGACTTTGGATTTTATTCTAAGTGTGAGGAGAAGCTTCAGGGAGGGACATGATCTGATTTGTGTTTCAAAAAGACCTCTCTGGAAGGTAGACTGCAGATACAGGGAAACCAGTGAAGAGGCCATTGCAGAAGCCCAGGTGGGAGATAACAGCTCAGCTTCACATTGGGTTTAGCTTACATCTTTTTTTTTCTTTTTTTTTTTTTTTTTTTGAGACAGAGTCTCACTCTGTTGCCCAGGCTAGAGTGCAGTGGTGCGATCTCTGCTCACTGCAAACTCCGCTTCCTGGGTTCACGCCTCAGCCTCCTGAGTAGGAGTAGCTGGGACTACAGGCGTCCGCCACCACGCCTGGCTAATTTTTTCTTTTTTGTATTTTTAGTAGAGATGGGTTTTCACCGTGTTAGCCAAGATGGTCTCGATCTCCTGACCTTGTGATCCGTCCCCCTCGGCCTCCCAAAGTGCTGGGATTACAGGTGTGAGCCACTGCGTGCGGTAGGCTTACATCATTTTTACTAGGCTACACAGAACTCATCCTGAGGCTCGCCCTGTCATTCTTTCCCAAAGCAGAATTGTTTGCTCTAAATATTAAAGAAAATCAGAGGCTCATTTATTCCAAGGACGGTGCTGGGCTGTTGGAGGATGTGGGTGTCCCTGCAATGTCTCACTGCTCTACCTCTCTTGTCCTCCCTGAGCATCATAAAGGTCTCAACCCCTCTTCATGCTCTTCATTGTCATTGTAGGTTATTGGTTCCAGAATGGAATGTCCTCTCCTTTTCTCTTTCTGTTTGTAAATCAAAAATTCCTTTTGTCTTCCAAAGTAATTTTGAGCATGCAGCAATTGTATCTCTAAACAGCTCCATCAGGGACATTCTGTATTTTGTTGGAGTTGATCCAAAGGTCCTGATAGATGAATTTAGAATTGTCTTTTAATGGTCCTCAGAAGAGTTTTATTAGGTACATGGTGGACCTGGGGAAACTTGTTGAGACTTGTAGGTTATGTAATTCTTTTAGCTTCATTGCTAGAATGCTTGGGACTTTTAACCATGACTTCATTGCTCCTGAATATGGGTTTCATGCATCTGGTTGCTTGGCTGTTTTCAGAAAGCAGGGGTAATAGTCCCATTAATGTATCATCTTTTCCATGATTAGAAAAGAAACCTGAGAATGCTTTCCTAGCAAGTATGTAGACACAGTTTCCTCTAACACCTGTTCTTTCAAGTCATGAGACATTTGAAAATAACTCCACAAGTTCCTGCATCTGAGCCTGTCTTTTGAATATCTATTTGAGCAACATGAAGTTTTGCTAGTGTGAGCTAATGTCAGCATGCACCCTCTTCCCCACTGCCTGTGGATTCAAGTACAGCAAAGGCCTGTTGATTTGGAATGACTTCTTTTGGTTCTGTATCATTAATCAACAGATGTGTAAACAGATTTTTAAAAGTAAAATGCCTAATGTCACACTGCTATTACATTAAGGAGCTAGGATTCTGATTCCCTATTCTAAACATTCATCCACACTGTGATGCTTTGGAAAATTTAAAAATTATGCAACAATGCACTCTGATTGTGAAAGAAATGAGAAAACATAGATGAAAAAAAGAAATGAACCTCAGAAATTCCACTGTTCAGCGATAACCACTGTTAACATTTTCAGGCACTTCTTTTCAGATTTTTTTTTCTACAAAATATAATTGCAAATGCATTTTCAAAGATACTGCTTTACAATTTCCTTTTTCCCTTTAATAATATTTTGGGTTTTGTTCATGTTCTTCTAAATCAGAACATAGATCTGCATTATCATTTTAAAAACTTGCATTGTTTTCCATTCTAGGATGCTAGTACTATTTATTAAATATTTCATCATTTTTTTCTCCTCCTGAGCTTGACTACTGTATTAGTCTGTTCTCGTGCTGCTAATAGAGACATACCTGAGACCGGGTAATTTATAAAGGAAAGAGGTTTAATTGACTCACAGTTCCACATGGCTGGGGAGGCCTTGCAATCATGGTGGAAGGCAAGGAGGAGCAAAGTCGCATCTTACATGGATGGCAGCAGGCGAGAGAAGCTTGTGCAGGGGAATTCTCTTCATAAAACCATCAGCTCTCCTGTGACTTATTCAGTATCAGGAGAACAGCACAGGAAAGACCTGTCCTCGTGATTCAATTACCTCCCACTGGGCGCCTCCATGATACGTAGGAATTATGGGAGCTACAATTCAAGATGAGATTTGGGTGGGGACACAGCCAAACCATATCAACTACCAATTGATTAACCAAATCCCTCAGTTTTAGGACATTTATTGAATGTTAATAATAGTTTAAGTTTGCACTATGCACTTTACATATGTTATTTTATTTAGGTAACTTGCTTATAATTTCTTGATATTACTGACTATCCTTATTCTTTATATACATTTCTGTAGAACTGTACACTGATTATTTAAGGGCTTTTCATAAATATTGCCAGAGTATGCTCCAGAAAGGTTCTAACAATTTACATTCACAAAGCACAAAGCATCCAGAGTGTTTAATTCTCTACATCTACACAATCAATTGGTATTATCAGCTTTTAAAATCTTTTCTAATCTTCTAAGGAAAAACGGTAACTCATTCTTTCACCTTGGAATTCTTTGATCACTAGAGAAGCAGAATTTTGTCTCTTGATGTATTCATATTTTTCCATAAAAATATTTTAAATCCTATATATTTGAATATATTAGAAAGTATACTTTGGACGGGCGTGGTGGCTCATGCCTGTCATCCCAGCACTTTGGGAGGCCAAGGCTGTAACTATAGGCGCCTGCCACCATGCCTGGCTAATTTTTTGTGTTTTTACAAAGCAATGCTACAGTTAATATCTTTTTATATATGTCTTTACAAAGAAATTGATTTTTATGGAACACACAGGAATGTTATTGCTAAGTGGCCTAAGTGTGGGTATGTGTTTTACCTCTAAGAAATGATGCCAGATTGCTTTGCCCGAAGGTCCAAACACGTCCCCTTCCCACAAGCAATTTCAGAGAGTACCCATTTCATTACGTCCAGCCAGCAATAGCTGTTATGGCATTTCAAATTGTTATCAGTCTGATGGGTGTAGTGATAATCATATTGTTACTGCAATTTGCATATCCATGGTTACTACTTGTGAATTTGTATATCTTTTCATTTGTTTGTTTGCCACTGATTTACCCATCTGTGAATTGTCTTTGCCCGTTATTTTATTGGGTTACTTGTTTCTTATGTATTTGTAAGAGATTTTTGCATACCATAAATAAACTTTTATTTTATTTTATTTTCGAGATGGAGTTTTGCTCTTGTTGCCCAGGCTGGAGTGCAATGGCGTGATCTTGGCTCACTGCAATCTCTGCCTCCTGGCTTCAAGTGATTCTCCTGCCTCAGCCTCCCGAGTAGGTGGGATTACAGGTGTCTGCCGCCACACCTGGCCAAATTTTGTATGTTTAGTAGAGACAGGGTTTAACCATGTTGGCCAGGTTGGTCTTGAACTCCTGACTTCAGGTGATTCACCTACCTCAGCCTCCCAAAGTGCTGGGATTACAGGCGTGAGCCACCACGCATGGCTGAAAATCTGCTAATTTTTAAAAATATTTATTTTGAATTCAGAAATTAGAACAATATTTAAAATTAATTTTATAATTTTTTACTGCAATTGTTGATTTTTTTTCTATGCATGCAGGTATACAATCATGTAACCACCAAAAATAGGTTTTTTTTCTCATCTTTTCCAATACTTCTGCCAGTTATTTGGTTTCATGTTATATATACTATAATACCTGTAATAGCATTAACATAATGTGAAACAGATCATCTTTATCTACTTATGATTTTAAAATTTGCTGCTAGCTTTTAGAAAATTTCTTTGTTGAATTTAAGTGGTTTCTTTCTAGCCCTATTTTAGTTAGGACTGGCTACTGAATTTCGTCAAATGCCTTGTAAGTATTTGTTGATAGGACATGTGCTTTTATCTTTTACTTTTTTGCTGTACTTAATTCAATGGATGTATTAATTTCCTGATATTAACCAACCTGTTATTCCTGAAATAGACTCTACTTAGTCTTTTGATATATTGCGAGATGCTCTTTGCTAATACTTATTTAGAATTTTTGCTTTTATAGTTATAAGTCAGATTTATTTCCAGTTTCCTATTTTGCTTCTATTTTTATTGAGTTTGGACGTTGGATTTTAAAATTCTGTTCCAATGGTCTATGTAACTATTTTTATACCAGTATCATACTATTTTGGTTACTATGGTTTTGTAATATATTTTGAAATCAGAAAGTATTGATGTTTCCAGCTTTGTTCTTCTTGATAAAGATAACTTTGGTTATATAGGGTCCTTGGGTAAAGAAAATGTGGCACATATACACCATAGAATACTATGCAGCCATAAAAAAAGGATGAGTTCATGTTCTTTGCAGGGACATGGGTGAAGCTGGAAACCATCATTCTCAGCAAACTATCACAGGAACAGAAAACCAAACACCGCATGTTCTTACTCATAAGTGGGAGTTGAACAATAACATAGGGACACAGGGAGGGGAACATCACACACTGGGGCCTGTTGGGGGGGTCGGGGGCTAGGGGAGGGATAGCATTAGGAGAAATACGTAATGTGGGTGACGGGTTGAGGGGTGAAGCAAACAACCATAGCACGTGTATACCTATGTAACAAAACTGCACATTCTGTATATGTACCCCAGAACTTAAAGTAAAAACAAATAGTATGTGTAATAGGGTCTTTTGTGATTTTAGGATTGTTTTTTCTTTTTCTGTAAAGAATGCCATGCGTTGAATTTGTGGATCACTTTGGACATTTTTACAACATAAATTCTTCCAACCCATGAACAAGGGTTGTCTTTCCATTGGTCTGTGTCTTTAATTTAATCATGAAAGTTCTACAGTTTTCAATGTACAAATCTTAACCTTTTTGGTTAAGTTTATTCCTATTTTTTTTTTTTGCTATTGTAAATGGGATTGTTTTCTTAATTTCCTTTTTGAATAGTTCGTTAATATATAGAAATATCATCTATTTTTTGTGTGTTGTTTTTGAATCCTGCAACTTTACTGAATTTATCATTTCTTTCTGTGGAGTCTTTAGGATTTACTTTATATAAGATCATATAATTTGCAAACATAGGCAATTGTACTTCTTTCTGATTTGGTTGCCCATTTTTTTTTTTTTTTTGTCTAGTTGCTCTGGCTGTATCAAATAAAAGTATCAAGAGTGAGCATCCCTGCCTTGTGCTGAATCACAGAGGAAAACCTTTCAGTTTTTCTCCATTGATTATGATGTTAGCAGTGGGCTTTTCACATGTGGGCTTTATTGTGTTGAGGTAAGTTCCTTCTGTAACCATTTTGTTGAGTTTTTATCATGAATGATGTTGATTTTGTCAAATGCTTTTTCTGCATCCATTGAAATGATCGTGTAGTTTTTATCTTTCATTCTGTTAATATGATGTAGCACATTGATTGATTTGCATATATTAAACCAGCCTTGCATCCCAGGAATAAGTTCCAATTGTTCATGATGTATAATCTTTTTGATGTGTTGTTGAAAACAGTTTGCTAATATTTTATTAAAATTTTTGCATCCATCAGAGATATCAGCCTTAGTTTTCTTTTCTTGTGGTATATTTGTTTGGCTATGGTATTAAGGTGATGCTGGCCTCGTAAAATGTGTTTGGAAGAATTCCCTCTAGTTACATTTTTTGGAAAAGTTTAAGAAGGAATATTATTAATTCTTCTTTGAATGTTTGGTAGATCTCAGCTGTGAGGCCATCTGGTCCTGAGCTTTTCTTTGTTGGGAGGTTTTAAGTTACTACTTCAATCTCTTTATCTGTTATGGGTTTGTTCAGGCTTTCTATTTTTCCCTAATTAAATCTTTGTGGTTTGTGTTTTCCTAAGAATTTATCCATTTCCTCGAGGTTATCTGATTTGTTCATACATAATTGTTTGTAATAGTCCCTTATGATTCTTTTAATTTGTTAGGTATCTGTTGTAATGTCTCCACTTTAATTTCTGATTTTATTTATTTAATTATTCTTTCTTTTTTATAGTTAGTCTGGCTAAGGGTTTGTCAATTTCAACTTTTCAAAAAATCAACTCTTGTTAATTTTCTCTATGATTTTTTCTATTCTCTATTTGATTTATTTCTGCTCTAATCTTTATTGTTTCCTTCTGTCTGCTGATTTTGATATTGCCATTATGTATCAATTTGGGGAGAATAATTTTGAGTCTTCCAAACTAGTTTGGTATGTATCTCTAATTGTGTAAATATTCTTTAATTTTTCTCAGTCATATTTTATATTTTTCTGTTTATAGATCTTGCAATCTTTTACTTAATTTATCCCTAAGTATATTTTTATGCAATTACACATATTTTAACATTTCAATTTCCAAACGTTCATTGATTTTCTATTTTCTTAAATGTTTGTAGAATTGACCAATAAAAGCATCTGGGCCAGGAGTTTTCTTTGGGAAGGTTTTTATCTATAAATTTACCTTTTGACATAGATATAGGACTAATGAGGTTACCTATTTTTTTCTTGAATGAGCTTTGATAATTTGTATATTTCAAGAAATTTGTCCATTTTTTCCTTATGTTGTTGAAATTATTAACATACAATTGCTTATAGTATTCCCTTATCATTTTAATAACTGTCAAATTTGTAGCATTGTTATTTTTCTTGTTCCCAATATTGTTCATTTGTTAAAGTATGATCTCTATAAATGGCATGTGGTTAGGTTGTGTTCTTTACTACAGCCTGACAATTTCTGCTTTTTAATTAGGATGTTTAGACTATTTACTTTTAATGTTTTAATGTTATTACTTTTTTATGTTATTACTGATATGATTAGGTTTCTTTAAAATTATTTTATATTTTTAGAGACAGGGTATTTCTCCATTGACCAGGCTGGAGTGCAGTGGAGTTTGAGTGCAGCCTCGAACTCCTGGGCTCAAGCAATCTTCCCATCTCAGCCTCCCTAATAGCTGGAATTACAGGCATGAGCCACCATGCCCAGCTAGTTTTTAAAAAAAGTTTTGTAGAGATGGGACCTTGCTATGTTGACCAGGTTGGCCTCAAACTCCTAGCCAAGAGTGATCCTCCCACCTTGGCCTCCTGAAGTGCTGGACAGATGTAAGCCATGGTGACTGGCAGATATGGTAAGATTTATATCTATGTTTCTATTTGTTTATCTGTTTTTTTGTTCCACCTTTCCTTGTTTTAATTATTAAGATATTTTGAGGCACTAAAAGTCTTATTCATGTAAAATCAGAACTTCAATTTTATACTGAATCCAAAATTTCTTCCCTTACCCTGTGCAGATGATCAGTGGCTCAAGGACACTTTCCTTCTCCCGGATCTTTTATTTTTCTTCCCCCACTCTTTCCAATGCTCAGGCTTCTCAAGGGGTTGGATTGGGAGAAGCTTGATCAGAGTGAAGAAGGCCATGACTCTTTTTATTCAACAGTAGCAAGAGCAACCCAAAATCTTTGTTTTTACATTATTTATGGAAGTTTTGAGTGTTTAGCTAATTGAAAGCTTTAGCTATTAAAAAGAAGACCGTGGTATTAGTCTCTTTACAACTGTTGCAAGCCTGTTGAATTTGAATGCTAAGAGACAATGTATGTTAGAGCTTGGTGTACAGTTGCTTACCTTAAATGGATTAGGCATTCGTAATTTAATTCTTCACTGAGTTTTACCATTCTGAACTAAGATACCATGTTGTTAAAGTAATGAGAGCTATAGTAACACAGCAAGAAAAAAACTTAATAAAAGTTTTTATTTTTATTTTTATTTTTTTGGAGACAGGGCTTTGCTCTGTCACCCAGACTGGAGTGCAGTGGCAACATCTTGGCTCACTGTAACCTCTGTCTTCCAGGCTCAAGCAATCCTCCCACCTCAGCCTCCTGAGTAGCTGGGACTACAGGCACATGCCACTATGCCCAGCTAATTTTTGTGTTTTTTTATAGAGACAGGGTTTTGCCATGTTGCCCAGGTTGGTCTCAAACTCCTGGGCTCAAGCTATCTGCCCACCTCAGCCTCCCAAAGTGCTGGAATTACAAGCGTGAGCCACTATGCCCAGCCAATAAAATTATGTTAACATCTATGTAATGTCCAATATTGGTTCTCTTTCAATAGATAATTCTCTTCTAAGTAGTCATTTATAGCTCTTTCTTGGGCTTCTTCCATCTGTGGCTCTGCCATCTCTGACCTAGGACTTCTAAGGTTGCCACACCCATCTACATCAAACTGACATTGCTCCAGAAATTTTATATGCTAAGTCCTGGGGATGGTATACATCACTTATGTTCATATTTCATTGGCTGGCCTTCAGTTATGGCTAACTTCAAGGGAGGCTGGGAAATTGGGGCAAGAATAGAAAATGCTTGGTGAAGAGCTAGCTAGTCTCTGTGTAGGAGTGTTTTTTGTTATAAGGATTTTACATATTTAAATTTAAAAGTCCATGAACATGGTTTTTCATCTCTGTCTTCTGTGGTAGTATGTTGACATCATATGGCCAGGTCACTCACCACCTCCTCCCCCCACCAGCCCAAGGAAACTCAGTCTCAATAAGGATGTTTCTTGGGGAGGGGGAAGGTAGCTCATTACACTAACACCAAATCTCTCCGAAGTTGCAAAGCTTGGATTTTTAAGAAAATGTAAAGGGACTAAAGCTTTACAATGAACATTTTAAACAGAAAAGAACAGATTTAATAGAACTCTTATTAAAGTCAAGCAGTAATATCTTCATACTTCTTGCTGAGAATTTTTTTCTTTTTCTTCAACTCTTGAATGTCTTTTTCATGATTTTTAACAATTTAAATGTAGAAACATATGTTCTATTTTCTAGAGTTCTGATTTTAGACAAAAAGGCATTTGTATAAAGAATCCTTTAGAGTGTTTATACATGACTCTATGTTTAGTATTTTTCTTACAAATCTCAATCCCCTGGAGTCATGGGGCACTCAGAGCCCAGGGACTCAAGTTCACCATTAGTTTAATGGTTTTGACCTCTGCTCTAAAGTGAATTTGTACAGAGAGTCATGCCTTGCATGTCCTAGAGTCATTAGCTTGGCATGAAATGGTTCTATTGCTTATGTTGCAGTATAATTGTTTCTGAATTGGGCTTCTGTAAAATGATTATGTCTACTCGAAGACCTGAAGAATTTAAGAGCAAACTGCTCATGGGGCGACAGCATTTGAGGGCTGGCAACTGGATAATCTCATGTGTAAATCAGAACCTAACTTTCTCTACTCATTTAGTTACCTATGGTACTGGCTCACTTAAAGATTTGAGAGGCATCTCTTTTCAAGATTGGTATTTCCCACCATGGCTATGGAAACGGTTCTCTATGTTGGCCAGGCCAGCTCTGAGCAATCTTCTGGGAACTTAACATAGTTTATTATTGAATATTTTGTTCATTAATTTGGGGTCCTAAGTATGTCTCAGCTTTTTGATATAATGTCTCCAATAGTGATATTTATTTTAACGCATATGCTAGAAGCCAAAGCTTCATTAATTTGACAATGATTTGCTACATGCTTATTACAGGCCAGGTGTCTACAATAAAAAATCTGCATCAAATAACTTTTGAATGACAAGGTGACCATATTCTGGCCAAAGGGAAGACTTAAGTTGAATAAATAAATGTTGCAGTATGTTAGAAAATGGTAAATGTCATGAAGGAAATAAATGGGAGTAGGAAGTTTAAGGGCTGGTAGATATTGCAATATTAAATATGGTAGTCAGGGAGGGTGTTATTGATTATGTGACATTTGAACAAAAACTTAAAGGAGCTGAGGAAAGAGCATTCCAGGCAGAGATGAGAGGAAGGATGAGGCCTTTTAAACTGACTTATTTCAGGAACAGCAAAGAAGCCAGCTTGTGTTACTAGTGATAGAGAATGAGGGGACCCTGATAGGAGATGAGGCCAGAGAAGCTGAGTTCTGGGGTGGAAATTGGGTGAGGGGAGCAGAAGAGAGTAAGTTCTGACTAGGAGCAACACCTGAATTTTGTGGCATCCTGGAGGCCAGGCAGAGAAAACGTATGGAGGAGGGAGTGATGGACTATGCCAAAAGATGCTGGTAGGTCACACAAGGCGCAGTCTGAGAACTGACCACTGGGCTTAGATTTGCATTGAGTAAGTGTAGTGGGTTCAAGAATGAATGGGAGGACAGAAAGTAAAGATTTTTTTTAAGAGAAGTTTTGCTACATTAAGGTGGTAGAAATCAGAAGCAAAGTTGAGAGAGCTCTTTTACTTTTAAGAAGGGAGAAATTATATGATGTTTGTATGCTGATGAGAATAATCCAGGGGAGAGGGACAATTGATACAGGAGAAGAGAGAATTGATGAAGGTTAGAGAAGAGGGATCTGATGCATGAGAAGAGAGATTGGCCTTAAATACAAGCACAGCCAGCGCATCCATGAGGAGGGCAAATCAATGGGCATGGTTGCTGGTAGATGGGTAAATATGGAGATGGGACCATGTGGACTCTTCTAATTGTTGGTAGGTGGGTAAATGTAGAGATGGGAGCAGGTGGACTCTTCTAATTGCTAGGGCTTTCTTAGCACAACAAGGAGCAAGAGCATCAGCTGGGAGCAGGAATGAGAGAGGACTTTGAGAAGAGAGGAGAAGTAATTGTGAGAGAGGGGAAATGAATGGGTCAAGGAGTGTTACTGTGATTGCTGAGCAGCATTTTGGTGGTCACATCGACGAAGGACTTAAGGAAAGGTAAGAATTGAGTTGTGAGAGGTAACCAGGGGTCAGATCTACTAGAGCCTTACGGGCTGTGGTCATGACTTTGGATTTTATTCTGAGTGAGATGGGCAGCTGTTGGAGAATTTAAGCAGTGGAGTGACACTATCTGACTTAGGTTCTAAAAGGATCACTTTGACCACCCTGTGCAGAATGTTTTGCAGCAGCAACAGCAGGACAAAAACTAGTTCAGCAGTCTAAGAGAAAGATGATGGTGGCTGCAGCTAAGGTGCAAATGGCGAAGGGGAGAAAAAGAGTTGGATTTGAGATAAATTTCGAAGGCAGAGCTGACAGGAATTGTCAGTTAAAAGTAGAGTGTGAGAAAGAGGCATTAAGGATGAATTTAAGGTCTAAAATCTTGAGCAATGCATAAATACTAGTGCTAATTAGATATCAGATTTCTTAGTCCCCGATATACCTATATGATCAACACCAACTGAGCCGGCATTCTTAGCCATGCAGCAAAATGATCCCCATGTAGACTGAGGCAGTAGTCTCCTTCAGGTTAATGTTGCTAATAGCCTCATATTTCAGACACAAAGAAAGCAGGTTTTGGCATGAACACACTATGCAGGAGGTTTAAGATGTGTAGTTTTTCATAGTATTTTAGCATATTTTCTTTTAATTTTATAATTCCAAGATATATTAAATAGATACCAATTTAACCTACCCTCTGGAAATAGACTGGAAATTTCTTCATTCAAAAAATGACAGAATTTAGTTAATAGTCTGGCACTCTTTAGAGTTTTCCCAACAATAAAACAAAGTGTATTTATTTTAATGGGAAGTTCTGCTCTGTCCATTCAGTATTTTAATGTTTTCACTTTTTCCTTCTTTAAAACTTAAAACTATAAAAGTCTGAAAAATGAATATGCCATCAACTTTAAAAATAAAGATGACACTCTGCTCCTTCCTTCTTAAAGAACAGCTTGTCTCAATTTTCCCAATCTCTGTTTTCTTGAAATTTCACTTTCTGACTGGGCCAATCTGGCTACATATCCTCTTGCTACTTCATTCTCTTTTATCAGCAAACTATCAGGATCACTAAAGAATAATTAGTGTCTTTGCTTCCATCTCCTTACACTTAGAGACTTTCAGAGTTTCTGTAATATCTCGCTACACAGAGAAAAGCAAACAAAAGGATGCTAGAACATTTTCCCAAAAAGTGCAGTTTAGTTCTTTTCTTCATTGTGTTTGCAAATGATGCCACTGGGACTAAGGGAGGAAATGAATGTATTGCATAGGAATCTTTGTTCTGTGGTTTGGGGAGATCAAGAAGACCAGTACTACCTGGATATTTTATTAACATCTTCAATTTGTTTCTTCGAGTCTTCTTTGCTCTCAGCAGAATGAATGATTAATTTCAGGTAAAAATAAGCAAGTTTTTTATTGCCTTTCCCCATAATCTGACTTTTAGAGTAGACTTGATAGCTCCAGTTATTGGTGCTTTAAATTGTAAACAGTTGTCAGGTTTGCGGATAGGTGGATCAGGAACAGTCACTTGTTATTTCAGAGATAAAGGCAATGTAGTGCAAAAGCTGAGAGCTTGGAATCTGGGGTTTGATAGATTCCAGTGTCACGGCTCTCTAGCTGGCTAGGCCACTTATAATCTCTCTTGGGCTCAATTTACTCATCTGGAAAATAGGGATGGTAATGTTTATTTCATACAGTTGTTACGATTAAAATAAGTAATGTATCTTAAGCAATTACCACAGTGCCCTGCACATAATAAATACTCAATAGTTGGTAGCTATTTTTGTTTTTTATTTTATAAATTTGTAATATAAGGAATATGATTTTAATAATTGCATTATTACATATTATATCTATTGGGCATATATATCTTATTATATTATATATACATACATACTTATATATACGTGTGTGTGTGTATATATATATATATTTATACCGATGTAAGATTCAGATTTAAAAAAATAGTGTTTTACTTTCTCTAAGCATCCCCAAAGGACTACACCAGTAATTCTCAAAATACAGTATCCAGACCAATGGCATCAGCATCTCCTGGAAACTTATTAGAAATTCAATTCTTATAACCCCATTTCAGACCAACTGAATTGGAAACCTTAGGGGCAGGGTTTCATAATGTGCATTTTAATGAGTCTTTTTAGTAACCCTGATGCACTCTGAAGCTTGAGAAACTTTGGAAGAGACTATGTTCTCATCCCAGAATAAAAACTTTCTTTTTTTTTTTTTTTTTTTTTTTTTTTTGAAGCGGAGTCTTGCTCTGTCGCCCGGACTGGAGTGCAGTGGCCGGATCTCAGCTCACTGCAAGCTCCGCCTCCCGGGTTCCCGCCATTCTCCTGCCTCAGCCTCCCGAGTAGCTGGGACTACAGGCGCCCGCCACTTCGCCCGGCTAGTTTTTTTTTTTGTATTTTTAGTAGAGATGGGGTTTCACCGTGTTAGCCAGGATGGTCTCGATCTCCTGACCTCGTGATCCGCCCATCTCGGCCTCCCAAAGTGCTGGGATTACAAGCTTGAGCCACCGCGCCCGGCCAAAACTTTCAAACTGAAACATCCTTGTGGTTAGGTGGCTTACACCTATAATCCCAACACTTTGGGAGGCCAAGGCAGGAGGATCACTTGAGGCCAGAAGTTCAAGACCCGGTTGGGTAATATAGCAAGATCCTGTTTCTACAAAAATTTTAAAAATTAGACAAGCATGGTGGCTCATGCCTGTAGACCCAACTACTTGGGAATATGAGGTGGGAGCATCACTGAACCCCAGGAGTTGAAGGCTGCAGTGAGTTACGGTTGAGCCACTGTACTTGAGCCTGGGGGTGACAGGGCAGGACACGTTCTTGCTTTAGTTGCTGTCTTGTTTCATGTAGTAAATTCTAAGCATCCTGTAAATGCTGAAGTGAAATCAAATGGTAACATTAAAAACACAAGCTCTTTGTTTAATAAATGTCTACTGAGTGCTTACTAGGTGCAAGGCATTGTGTTAAGATGCTTTAATGTACACCTAGTATCATTGTGTTTGGCACAGTGGCTCTCCATTCTTTTCTGTTTGCCTATCTGTCAATCTTTGTGTGCACTGCTTCACTTACTACTGCCTTGTAGTAGCTTTGGGATGTGATGGAACAAATCCCTTGTCTTTAATCTCCTTGGCCACTTTTGATCATTTATTCATCCAAATAAAATTCAGATTAAGCATGTTAATTTTCATGACAAGCTATAATATTCACTGGGAATATTTTGTGGATCAGTTTAGGGAAAATTTGTATTTTCCCTAAAATACAAATTTCCCTAAAATTGTAGGGAAAATACAAATTTTAGATCAGTTTAGGGAAAAATTGATATCTTCATGATATTTTAAGCATTCTGGTAAATGAATGTGATGTATCTTTCCATTTACTTGAGTGTTCCTTTATGTTTTTCATTAAAAGTATATAGTTTCATACTTTCAAGTAATATACTACTTTAGATTTATTCCCAAGAACCTTACAGATTTAAAAAATTCCATTTATTTTGGAGTAGATATTTTAATTTGTCATTCATTTTTGAATTGGTTGTTTCTTGTGTATAGAAATGTCATTGATCTATTTTTTATTAATTGATCCTATACTCTGCAATTTTACAGAATTCTCTTATTCTAAAAGTTTGTAATTTTCAAAATATTTTCTGTGGACAATAAGTTCTACAATTAATGACAGTTTTGAATCCCTCTTTATTTTTCTCTTATTTCTGTTTCTTGTCTTATTGAGTTGGGAAAGACCTCCAGTTAGAAGTTGAACAGTTTTGTAAATAACAGGTGTCTTCATTGTGTTTCTGACTTTAAAGCAGATGCTTCCATCATTGATAGCAAAGTAGGAGGTTTATTTTTATATATATATATACTTTTTCTTTTCTTCTTCTTCTTCTTTTTTTTTTTTGAGACGGAGTTTCACTTTTGTTGCCTAGGCTGGAGTGCAATGGCAGAATCCCAGCTAACCGCAACCTCCACCTCCCAGGTTCAAGCAATTCTCCTGCCTCAGCCTCCCGAGTAGCTGGGATTACAGGCATGCACCACCATGCCCAGCTAATTTTTGTATTTTTAGTAGAGATGGGGTTTCTCCATGTTGAGGCTGGTCTCAAACTCCTGACCTCAGGTAATTCACCTGCCTCAGCCTCCCAAAGTGCTGGGATTACAGGCATGAGCCACTGCTCTCGGCCTATATATATACTTTTTCTAGATAAAAGAAGTTTTTTTCCTCTTCCTAGTTGGTTAAAACTCTGTATTATATGAGGATGTTGAGCTTTTTATCACATAATATGGTATATTTGAGATTTTTTTAATTACAGTATTTACATTTATAGATTTTACATCTATTAAATTATCCTTACATTCCTATTTAAAACTTTCTTAACTGCTAACATTATATGTAGGATTTTTCCATCTATGCTTATACAAGTGATTGAGCTTATAATTTCACTTTCTCTTGCTGTTTTTTGTTCAGTTTTGATATTAAAATTTTGCTGGCCTCATGAAAGAAAGTAGAGAACTTTCCTATCTTTTGGTTTCTGCAATAGTTTGAAAAAGAAAAAGGCTATTTAATTCTTAAAGGTCTGGCAAAATATGCCTATAAGCCTGTCTGGTCCTCATGCTTTGGTGCTTCTTTATGGGAAGGTGAATTTTTGGTTGTACATTACTGAGTTACTTTCCCTTTAGGTTTTCTACTTCTTCTTGAGTCAGTTTTGGGAAATTGTAATATTTTTCCAGGAAACTTTCCATGATCTTTAAGTTCTTACATATTTACTGGCAAGTTTGTTAATGGTATTCTCTTACAGTTTTCCAAATCTTTACTGCTTTAATGTGAATGTTTGTGTCCAAAACTCATATGTTGAAACCAAATCCACAGTGCTATAGAATAAGAAGTGGGGCCTTTAGGAGGTGATTAGGTCACTAGGGCTGAGTCTTCCTGAATGGAATTAGTGCTCTTATAAAAGAGATGGAAGGGAGCTTCTTAGCCCTTCTACCATATGAGGGCACAGCAAGAAGATGCCATACGTAAAGCAGAAAGCAGCCCTTACTAGACACTAAATCTGCAGGCATCTTGATGCTGGACTTCCCAGTCTCCAGACCTGTAAACAACAAATTTTTGTGTATAAATTATCTAGTTTATGGTATTTTGTTGCAGCAGCCTGAATAAACTAAAACATTTGCTATATCTGTACTTAGTCTCTCTTCATTTCTAATATTGTTTGTTTTGTAACACTCTTCCTTCTACTCTCTTTCACCAAAGACTTATCTATTCAGAGAAAGCAATTTTGTTGATACTGTCTTTTCTTTCTCTTCTGTTTAATTAATTTCTTCTTTTACCATATTTTGTTCCTTTTACCTTCTCTGAGTTTCCTTTTTTTTTTTTTGAGACAGGGTCTCATTGTGTCACCTAGGCTGTAGTGCGGTGGTGCAATTACAGTTCCCTGCAGCCTTGACCTCCTTGGGATCAGATGATCCTCCCACCTCAGCCTCCAGAGTAGCTGGGACTACAGGTGTGCCTCACCATGCCTGGCTAATTTTTGTATGTTTTGTAGAGATGAGCTTTTGCCATGTTGCCCAGGCTGGTCTCAAACTCCAGGGGTTAAGTGATCTGCCCACCTTGGCCTCCCAAAGTGCTGGGATTACAGGTGTGAGCCAACACACCCAGCCCTTACTCTGTAGTTTTTAAAAGAATGTTTTGAGTTAAATGTATTAAGTAATAATTTACAAATTTCTGTTCCTAATCTGATATTAAGTCTATACCTTTTCCTATTTAGCTGCACATGAATACAAATGCTTCCATTGTTTAGTTATAAATATTTTATATTTCTTATTACAATTCTTCTTTGACCCTCAAATTATCTAGAAGTATTTTTTAGTTTTTAAATATATGAATTAAAAATATTAATTGATTCCTTACTTTATTGGAGACTGTGGTCTATATGATGTCATTTGTTTGGCATTTGTTGAGACCACTTTAATTTACTTCAAAGATATTTAAAAAATTGTTTTGTGTGTAGTTAAAATGAATGACATTCTGTATGTTATACACGTTCTTAGATTGAGCTTATTTTTTATTCCATTGTTTGAATCTTTTGTATCTTTACTTATTTCCTCCTCATTTGTTTTGGGAACATTAAAATCTTTCACTATAGTTGTAATGTGTCAGGTTCTCTTTATAACTCATCAATTTATGATTTGTATATTTTGAAGTTATCTTCTTAAGAGAATATAGCCAAGTGTGTATAGGGATGGGTATAATAGTAGATCATAAGGATTTGGGGGATGTCAAATACCAGAGATAAAGAAAAGCTGGAGAAGAAAGGATTTTCTGCAAACTCGAAGCTGAAAGTGGAGACAAAAGAAGTGCCAGGTATGTCTGCCAGCTCCGTAGACAGACTCACACTGCGGGCTGTATGCTGGATAAGGAATGAATGCAGAAGTCAGGGTCCAAGATGAAGTCAGCTGGATGTAACTCACAGCTGACTGCTTTGAACTGCTGCCATACCTGTGTGTTTGTTTGAAAGTGGCTAGACTTGAGGTTGCTACCTGACACTTAGTCCTGGCAGGAAAGAATTCTTTTTTGTGGACTAAAACATATCAGAGCAACTTCTAACATTTAATTAATCTCCACCCACACTTATTTTGGAAGGATGTTTCTGACTCTTGTATACTTCTTTTTCCAATCTAAGAATCACATTTCATATTGCCCCTTTTGCTTTATGATCCTGAAGGATGAATTATTCCAATTGTCTTACTTACCTGGCTTTTATTGTCTGGAGGAAACTTTAGCGAGTCCAATTTAGCTGGTAGCCTTTCCCTTGGAGATTTTGTTTCTGGTAGACTTCACCACTGAGCAGAAATACTCCTATTACAGCACTTAGTTTATCTGTAGATGAAAACCTTTGCATTTTAAATAAAACACTCAGCTAGTGGGGTCAGGTTTGGCTCTGTTTCTCTTCATAGGTGCTTCTAAAAACATTTGCCAAGTCTGAAGTCCTGGACTTAGATATCTTGGAACAACACTAAGGGAGAGATGCTTTTCATTGAATGTGAAAAATAGCATTTTTGCTGAAGGCTATTTTGTTTAATTGCTGCAAAGTAATTTACCTTGGGGAGCAGAGACCAAGTCTGAGAGTTGGAGACATTCAAGACCAAAAGGAAGCTACAGTCTTTTTTTTTTTTTCTTTTTTTCTTTTTTTGGAAAAAAATACCATATATTTATAAGCAATCAACAAAAGAGAGTTTTTGATGAAAATTATTCTTTAACCCTGACAGTGAGATTTTCTGCAGTAAAAGACACAGCTGTCTCATAAACATAAAAAATATATAAACCCTCTCCTCTCATTCTTTCATTACTTTCAGGTCTCTTGATTTTGGGTGAAGAAAGTAAGCAAAGTTTATGGTGAGGTTTATTTTAGTAAATTACTGAGATGATTCAAGATTCTAACCTTCCCCAACTCCATGCAAACATTTATCTCTTTTATTTAGTTTACGCAAATTAAAGGGACCCCTGGGGATGTGTGCTGAATACTCTATATAATTGCACAGTTTTAAATTTCAGTTTCCTAGCACAGATCTGGTATCTAAGATGGTGTGACATTTTTAGTTTCCAAAAACCTTTTAACAAGGTTCACAAATTCTGAAGTTGAGTCTTAGTGTTTTCCTTTTGGGTCATTTTACACAATTAAATTATACTGCTTCAAGTTCTGCATGATAATTCCTACACCAGATCTCTTCCATGAATATCCACTCCTTTTTCAAATTCAAAAATATAGAATCAAAGTAGCCAAATTAAGCAGCAGATAATCTGAAAATTAATTGTTTCAGGGGAGGAAAGAACAAGAGTCTGATTAGCATTTATTTAAAAGAAAACAGTTTATTGAGGTATAATTAACATGTGAAAAGCTTGTAGTCCTAGCACTTTGGGAAGCCGAGGTGGGAAGATCAATTGAGGCCAGGAGTTTAAGACCAGCCTGGGCAACATAGTGAGGCCCCATAGCAAATAATAATTTTGTTTTTTTAAAGCTGTATATATTTAATGTATACAACTCGATGAGTATGGGCATAAGTATACACTCATGAAATCATCCTCACCATCAAGACCATGTACATATTCATCACCTCCCAAAGTTTTCTCTTGTCCCTTTATGTTTATCATCATTATCTTCTGGTAAGAATGCCTAACATAGGATCTACCCTCTCAGAAAGTTTTAAGTATGTGATACAGTATTGTTAGCCATTGGTACTATGTTGTATAGTAATCTCCAAACTTATTGCATAACTGAAATTTTGTACCCGCTGACCGTCCCTTCTCCATTTCCCCCCACTCTCTGGCTCTTGGCAACCACTGCTCTACTCTCTGCTTCTGTAAGTTTGAATATTTTACATTCCATGTATAAGTGAGATCATACAGTATTTGTCTGTGTTTCGCTATGTCATTTATCATAATGTCCCTCAGGTCTATCCATGTTGTCCCAAGGGCAGAATTACCTTTTTTTTTTTTTTAGGCTGAATACCATTCCATTATATGTATAGATCACATTTTCTTCATTCATTTGTCAGTAGATATTTAGGTTGATTCCATATTTTGGCTATTGTGAATAATGCTGCAATGAGAACAGGAATGCTAATAGCTCTTCAAGACTCTGATTTCAATTCCTTTGGATAAATATTCAAAAGTGGGATTGCTAGATCATATAGTAGTTCTATTTTTCATTTTTTGAAGAACCTCCATATGAAGCAGGATATTTCCCTGACCCCTTTGTGGGACTCACAAAGGGGGTGCCTTGTCTACTCAGCGTGCCTGCTTTCAGCTCCTCAGGGAAGGGAGTATGCAAGCAAATGAGGAGGGAACTGGAGTGCACAAGTGCTGGAACTGGCCAACCATTTTGGTACTGGCGGGAACAAGTTCCACTCACTGGGATCAGCTGCAATCCACCCCTCACAGGGCCGGATTCTTCTCTGCAGTTACACCGTCAAGTTGTCCCTGTGAAGTCAAACTGCTTCTCTCTGACGTCCAGCCACAGTCGTTCCATTGTCCAGCTGCTTCTTCTCTCTGCCAGCTGAGTCTGGGGTCTTTATAAGCAAAGGATGGGGTGGGGCTGGGCCATGGGTGGTTTAGGAAAAGGCAACATTCAAGCAGGAAAACAGAGATGTACGTTCTCACTTTAGGCCACGGTTTCAGACTTTTTGCTCTTGGCTCAGTCCTTTAAAAAACTTTTTGCACTTTGGTTTCCTCATTTGTAAAATGGACAGAAACACCCACTTCATAGGTTTGCTGTAGTTATTAAGAGGATAATAACTATAGAAGTGGAGAGTGGTAGGTGGCAGCTATTACTGAATTAACAAGTCAGATGTTTTGCTATGAGCAGGTCCTGTTTTTTTTTTAATATGCTATAGACTTTCAATAAATGAAAATTTTTATTATTTCCTAAGAAATGCACACTGATAGTAAAAAAAATGTAGGAACTCAAACAAACAAAACACCTTTAATTCTATAACTGAGAGAGAACTTAACTGAGATTTTTGTCTATTCTCTATATTTTTCTACGTATACACATATTACTTAAAACAGAACGCTGTACATTGCTGTTCTGTAAGTGTCTTTTGTTCAGTAATGTTTATATTTTCTATTTTGCCTTAGTGTTGCTATTATGCTTGCAAATGGGTTCTTATGCCCATAGATGCTTAAAACCATGAGAAATAAACCAGGTCCTTGGCATAGGGTTTTGAATGACTCAAGGATTTGCTGTTTTATAGATGATAATTTGCTGTTTCTTTGTGGACAAGGCTTATTCTTCTTATGTTACACAGAGTGGAGTAAGGGCAATGATGCAAAAAAGAGCCATTCTCGGAGGGAGTCAGTCAGGGGCAAGCTCAGTGTGTCAGGGGGCACCAGGGAGGCCCAGGTGGGAACCTCTCATGCTTGCACTGTGAAGGGGAGCCAATGCCAAATGGAGTCCTGGGGCCAGGACAGAAGTGAACCCCAGACTTGTGAGAGCTGAACATACAAATGGACGACGGCTGGACCCCATATAAAAATAAAACTCTGACCCACAGCCTGCAGCAACCTGCCTAAAAAACCAATCCTCTTATCTGCAGTGAAAAGCCCAGGTAGCCAGCCTGGTAGAAGTCAGACTTGCAGGAAATCAGATTGTTATCTTTAGTCATGATCCAAGAAGCCAAACAATAACTTCTACAACAATCAGCCCCAAATGGCCAGGACATGATTAATAATTGGCAGGTTCCCTAATTTTTGTCCTGACTTCCAACTTGGACCAAACAGAGAAAGCCAACTATGCCCCCTAACCGATCCCATAGAAGGCCAGGCTTCTGGTTAGCTCAGCTACAGCCTCCTCAGGCACAGCCCCAGGTATGGCCTCATTGGAGCCTGTCAGCATAAGGAAGTGGGAATGGACTCTCCCTTTTTTCCACTCTAAATCTTTCTCACTCTCCTGCCCTCCTTTGAGTCTCTGCCAAAATGCAAATGATGGCAGCTGACTCTCTTGTTATGGCAAGCTCTGAATAAGCAGCCTTTACTTTTCTCATCTGGTTGGTCTTAATTTATGTCCATACTTGCTTGAAGCCCAGGTAGAATGGCTCATGTGTAGCCATTGTCAGACAGGGCCCTTGGTTTTTAATGGAACTTGACTTGGTCTCTTTGTGAGGTGCAGGCACTTTTTCTGGACAGCAAGGATCATGACTTACTCATCTCAGTAATCTAAATGTCCAGCACTTGCTCATGATAGATTGTTGAAAAGAGCTGGAAAGAAGTCTTATGCACAAAGTTTAGGCCCTTTCTTGTCAAATATGGAACCAGAAAGCCCAATGTGACTAGTGTGTCTTGTTTCAATAGAAGGAAATGTCACCACAAATTCCAGTGTAAATGCAAAACAAACTGGAATTGACTTGGGGGTAGGGGAGCTTAGCAGTCTGCATTTCGCTAACTCTCTAGAGAACTCCTTTAAAATCTTTTTGGCAAAACTTTCCCTTTTTTTGTTTAACACCTCCCCCTAATCTAAACCCATGTGGATTTTGAAGGAAATTTAATTAAAAATGATTTTTTTTCTTTTGCTAAATGGAAGCAGGTATGATACAGATGGTGAAGGAATTCATGACTGGGTTACTTTTGCTTGCTTGTCATCCTGTTTCCCAGGAAGATAATGGAAATGATATGTGGCCAGTTAATCATCAGTAAGGTGGCGTTTCCATGAGGTTTCTGCAGTGACATAACTACACCAGAACCTTCACCAGAAGCCCCACTCCTCAATTATGGGCTATTTCAGTTCTAGGTTCCTCACTTCAGAACAGAAATATCTGCCCAGAGTTAGCCTTAGGACCTGGCAAACTACATCTGGTCCATAGATTGCCCTGACCTAGTGTGTTCTTTCAGAGGATTGTCCACATTCAAACAATGAAGCAATTTTATTTTGTAGCTAAGACTTCTTAACGTTTGGGAACAAAGTCCAAAGGTGAGTAGCTCTGGAGGAATTCGTTCTCAGAACTCCCACACAGATTGCAGAGCTGTAATGGTATTGTTTATTGTGCCAAGCATCTTTTCAGAACCTGTCACTAGACTGTAAGCTCCACAAGGGCAGGGACTGTGCTGTTTTATTTATTTCTATGTTTCCTGCACCTGGCATAGAGTAACACAATAGAATTTTGTTCCAGTTGGGTGCAGTGGCTCATGCCTGTAATCTCAACACTTTGGGAGGCTGAGGCTGGAGAATCTTGAGCCCAGGAGTTCGAGACCAGCCTGGGCAACATGGTGAGACTATGTCTCTACTAAAACAACAAAAAAGTAGTTGAGTACAGTGGTGCATGCTTGTAGTCCCAGCTACTTGGGAGGCTGAGGTGAAAGGATCACTTGAGCCCGGATGTTCAAGCTTGCAGTTAGCTATGATCATACCATTGTACTCCAGCCTGGGCAACAGAGGAAAACCTCATCACAGAAAAAAAAAAAAAAAAAAAAAGAAAGAGTTTTGTTCAATATGTGATGGGAACTTGGAATTCAGAGTCACATGACAGAAGGTGCAAACACAGCATTATAGTAATGAGACTGAAAGCAAGACCCTATTGTGAAATACATACAAACATCAACACTATAGCAACTGTCCTTGCAGGCAAAAGGCTATTTTGACTAGGTATTTATTAACAAATAGATGATTTTCTACTATCCTCTCTAATAGAACCCTTGATGAGCCAGGAAGTTCTGCCCAATAAGTAATCTGATTGTCTCACTGGAAGAGAAGTCACCCTATATTGGCTGGTGAGTAGGGCATATAGTAAAGACACATAATGAACTCAGACCCCAGTGGGAGGGAAACGATTCCATGTCCCCTGATGGACCTAAGTGGAAGAATAATGCTTTTTCTTAAATTTTGCTGCCTGATTACTATACAGGGGAAGTTCATTCAACTTGGTTGTAACCTACCCTCCTAAGAAGCCTAATGTAAACTGTTCTGCCAACTCTGTGCCATCTATTTGTACAACCAAACCCTTGCTATATTTGTCACCTTAGTTCTTCCATATGCCTTCCAGGTGTCTTGGTGGGTGGTGGGGAGAAGGGATTGCAAAGATGAATCTTTTGGTCAAGGACTTATGTGATGGGCATGAGGAGTTGTCCTTCAACATCCATTTCAACCTTCTTCTACTGGACCTTTATATAATGCAGAGGTTTAAAAGCTCAAAACTACATTTTCTGGAGTCCTCCGCAGTCAGAGTTGTGGATGTGGTTTAGATGCATTCTTATTTGGAAGGCAAAGAGAAGCAGGGGCATTGCTTCCTGTATTGATTGGGCTGTGGTCTCACTGCTATAAAGAAATACCTGAGGCCGGGCGCGGTGGCTCAAGTCTGTAATCCCAGCACTTTGGGAGGCCGAGGCGGGCGGATCATGAGGTCAGGAGATCGAGACCATCCTGGCTAACATGGTGAAACCCCGTCTCTACTAAAAAAATACAAAAAACTAGCCGGGCGAGGTGGCGGGTGCCTGTAGTCCCAGCTACTCGGGAGGCTGAGGCAGGAGAATGGCTTAAACCCGGGAGGCGGAGCTTGCAGTGAGCTGAGATCTGGCCACTGCACTCCAGCCTGGGCGACAGAGCGAGACTCCGTCTCAAAAAAAAAAAAAAAAAGAAATACCCGAGACTGGGTAATTTATAAAGAAAAGAGGTTTAATTGACTCACTGCAATAAAGTTCTGCAAACTTTATAGGAGGCATGGTGCTTTCATCTGCTCAGCTTCTGGGGAGGCCTCAGGGATCTTACAATCATGGCGGAGGGCTAAGCTGGAGCAGGCATGTCACATGGCGAAGCAGCAGCAAACAAAGGGAGTGGGGAAGATGCCACACACTTTTAAATGACCAGAACTGTGAACTCAGAGCAAGTGCTCACTTATCACCAGGAGGATGGCCCAAGCCATTCATGAAGGATCTGCCCCCATGTTGCAAACACCTCCCACTAGGCCCCACCTCCAACACTGGTGGTTAGAATTCCACATGAGATTTGGGTGGGGACAAATATTCAAACTGCATCACTTTCCCTGGCAAGGATGGTTGAGGAAGCATGTGGTTTCTCTGTAGCAGTATTAGCAAAGGCCCCACTGCCTGGCCATTAGCCATGGGTGTGGACTGAGTATGGATGTGGGAAGGCAGGGAACAGGACACCCTTGTTGCTGACACAGATCATCTCACAATTGATGGAGTCCTGGAGCCACAGCCACAGTCAGGGCTTGCCCAAGTCTATATCATGGCAGTGGGTGTGTTTGTAGCTCAGCTTCCCAATCAGCAGGCAGCAACTTTGGAGGCCTGGTTCTGTTGTGTGACTTGTAAGTTGTTTCTAGAAGAACCTAGAGTTTGCTTCTTTAGCCCTCCCAATGTTCTGTAAGCTATTTAGTATATTGTAATAAATCACTTTCTGCTTAAGTTAGCCAGATTGAATTCTTTTCTTTGCAGTGAAACCCTGACCCTACAGCTTGCCAGTGAGGGGCTGAATCAAACTTTCTGAGTTAGATATTACAGAGGGTTTCCCTCCCCAGTTACTATTGCCTTGGTTTTAGACAATTATTTGCAAAACCACTGATGTGTTACTTTTGATTCCTGAATTCCAGCTATTGTGTTTTTTTCCACTATACTCTAGTAAGTGGTAAGCAATTAGAAATTCACGATTTTGCATTTTATTATGTTTGATAAAATGTTGAATCTGTTACATATTAAATTCTGTGTTCAGAAAACTGTTGAGCCTGCTAAGTTATTCATCAGGGCCTGGGTTTAGGATGGTCTTGTCTGTTGTGTTAATAAACCATTGCTCCTGGGTATTTCAGTGACCTCCGGATGACATGTAATATAAAATTGATGGCAATAACTTATAATAAAGCATTATATTTGTACCCTCTTTTATGGTGTTTGAAAACATGATCTCTTATGTCAGAGGTAAGGGAAAGTGTTACAGAGGAGAAAATTGATGTTCAGAGACAAATGATAATTTGTTGAAAGTCATGAAGTTAGTTAATAAATAGCAAAGGCAGATCAGAAAATCTTACCTTTGACAACAAGAAAAGCAACTGACTGATGTAACAAATTTCTTCTACTAACCAGCCAACAATAGGCTAAGATATTTAGTGGAGCCAGCTCTCCTTTTAAAAATTGCTGAAGGAGGTTCATCAAATGGTGCAAAAAAATAACCAGTGCCTTTGGAGTTACAAATTTCTTTGCAAAGGCTGGTGGTGTTGACAGGAGAGGAGTTGTGGGGTGAAGGGAGAGAGACAGGATTCAAGCTGAAGCGATTCCTTGCAACATCTGTTAGTGCTGAGGCAAGCTTGGGTTACTGCTTTATTCCATAAAACAAGGATGTGAAAAGCAGCCCTAGGAAAAGACATTAGGATGGGCTGAGGCAGTGGAGGAGAATGGCGTAGAGTTACTTGTGGGAAGGAGAGCAGATGACCTGCTGGGCTGAACACTTCAGAACTTTTCTGGGTTATTGTTCTAGCTATTAAACTCTATTACTAAAGAGTCCTTCAAAATAATGGTTATGGGTTTGAAACAGAAAGAGAATGAAGCACTCTTTTCCACCAGATATCTCTTTGGTCCTTCTAGCTAAGACTTTCCTGGACTTCGTTTTCACTTTTTTGGTGCATAAGAAGGTTTCCTTTTGCTGTGGAAGGATTTACATGTAGCCAAATGTTTCATGGGCCTATCTGTAATGTGCTTTAAAGCCTTTTCTGAAAGTGAAATTTATTTAAAGGAAAAGCTGTTTCCTACTAGTTGGAACGACATCTAGAAGTATGATTCATGCAGCTGGTCCCAAGTGCCTCGAGAGTAGACTTGCCACAGAGCAAGCCTAAAGATGTTAACCTTTATAATGCCATGATTTGTCTTCTGTGGCCCTGCCACCAGGAACCTAAGTATTTCCAGTGCCTTCTGTTGTTTTGCAAAGCAACTGATTGATAATGGTAACTAAGGCCTGTTGGAGTGCTGCAAGCTATCATCATAGGAGGGAAATAGATGGTTGGAAGAGTGAGGTGGTTAAGGCTCCCTGTTCCAGGGGCTGGCCTCAGAAACTAGTGACTGGTCCGTGTATGGAATCAGGTCTGGAAAGGAGCCGCGGCCGTATCCTCACATCGTAAAAACTGGACGGGCTTTGCACACAGACAGACTTGGGTTTGAGTCACTTTACTAGCTTTTTGATATTGGGCAAATTATTTAATGTTTCTCTCAGCCTAGATTTCCTCATTTGTATAATAAAGATGATACCATCAAAGGGCTGTTGTGAACACTAGAAAACATTATTTTAAGGCTCGAAGAACAATGTCTGGCACATGGTAGATGCTCAACAAATGGCAAACGACTGTTGTGATTATGCTCATGCTTGTTTGCTTGTCATTTTCTTAACCAGTGCTAAGTTTTTCTTTCTATTCACATCTTTTCTTCCCTCTTTCTCTATTTGTTATGAGCATGAAGTTTACATGCAGTGTTTCTATTTCTCTATCTCAAAACCCTTGTATGAAAAAAAATTATCCTCAAAATAGCCTTGCAAAATAGGCAGTCAGCAGGGTTAGTGTCTCTATTTCAGAAGTGGGAATAATGAGGCTAAGAGAAAAGAAGAGGTAGAGAAAGACTAAATAAAACAGGAGCACTAATCTGGGGTTATGGGCTTTAAATCCCTGAAAACAAATGCAAAAAAAAAAAAAAATTTTGGTGCATTTTGATTGCAAGAAGGTCTATAGCTTTCATCAGATTCTCAGAGGTCTTGGGATCCCTCCAAAAAGGTTAAGAAGCACTGTGGATAAAGACCTTCATGGTTTCTGCGTTCCTGTAGGCAGAAGAGTAGTGCACTTTCCTGGTGTACCATTTCCATCGGTATCGCCTCTGGGCCGCTTTGAAAATGTAGATCCCTAGACCCCAACCCAGACCTACAGAATCAGAGTATCAAGAACTGGAGCTGGGGAATCTGGCATTTGAATGAGTTCTCCAGGTGATTTTTATGGCCACTCAAGTTTGACAGTCCATTGGTGTGACAGTAAAACCTGCCTTTGGAAACAGATCACCAGGCTGAGAGCCTCCCCTTCCACCTATGGGAACTTGAACTATTACTTCAGTTTCTTCACCTGCAAAATGGGGAGAATAATCATGACTCCTTCATAAAACATTTGTGAAAATTAAGTAAGATACTGTCTGCCCAGTGTTTAACTAGTGGCTTAATATAATAAATACTCAAATGTTAGCTGAACTGAAAATAATAATTATAAGTGTTATTATTGTCAGTACTATCATTAGAGAGATTGGAGCAAATGGAAGACTCTGACTCTCTCCGGGAAATTAATGGTTGAGCATTTATTAATACTTCAGCCACTTTTGAGAGCTGTCTGGCTCACCTGTGATATCTGTTAGCATCAATCCTAAACTGCAAAGACTGATGAGATGAACAAATCAGCCACGTTACAGATGATGGGCAACTTCATTTTCTTTTTTCTTCTCAGTTCTGAATTTTTCTGCCATGAACATGTATGACCAAAACACACACACACACACACACACACACACACACACACACACACATACACACACAAAGAAATCCACTTCTAGTTTTTCAAAAAGGAGTCTTTTGCGCTATGATTGACTGAAAAATAATTCGGAGTTTATTATCTGTGACATTGTAGTAAATTTTTTAGTTAACGAATCAGGAATTTCATCCTATGTATTACATTGTTTGAAAAAATAGGCTATACTTACAAGGGCTTAAAGGGGCTTTTTCAGTAAGTGAAACATATTTCAGTAGAAAGCCTGTCTGGGGGGCATGACATTATTATTGCAGAAATTAGAATTCTAGAGGATGTTGCCTGATTTTGGAATAGTTGCCTGTCTTTATGAAAGACTGAAAAATTCATTTGAGAGCCTCCTTCTCAAACAGCTTCCAAAGTGACTGAGAAACTCTTACAAAATATATAAGATATATGTGAGAATGCATATTCAGAAGGGTGAACTCTACTTTTCAGATATGTTGGGCCTATTTGAAAAAAACAAAAGGAAGTTTAAAAAACCTGGCATATATTATACGTAATTGTTTGGAATAATTTCACACACACACGTAGGCGTACATACATAGCATATGTGTAAACATTTTCAACTGTATTAAACTATAGATTTAAAATCACACAGTTCAAATCAAGACCAGAAGCCAGGCCAAAAGAAAACAACAAAGTGTAGCTAATGAAACACAGTATTAATAATGCAATAATAAAGAGCTAATCCTTGGGATTAGTACTGACTGCTAATTTTTTTAATGAGTTGCCAAGGAGACGGATGAGTAGCAAAGTCATCTGGTGACCAGAAACTACTCAGGAAAAAAGATAGGCAACCAAGGACAACAAAACTCAACAACACAGGCTAATGACGAGAAGCAACATGAAATTCACAAGTCCCAGAAGGAATATTTTAAGGAAACACAACTGTGAGTTGGAATTTAAAGTTTGTGGTAACTGATGAGGAAAAATAAAAGTCAACTGACAACAGAGAACCATCTGCTAAGAAAAAGCTCAGTTGCTTTTTGCTCTTTCATCTTCTCTTGGATAACTCATGATCTTCGGGTTGCCCTCCAGCCTCCTTGTCCACTGTGACTCTTGGCTTTATGCCCTTGGCTAGATCTTGTGGCTGCTTGAACTCATTCCCCAAATCCTACTTTGGCACTGTGAATTTGTGTGTGGTTGCCAGACACGGTTATGGCTCCATTCCATTCCTGGGACAACTCAGCAGTGTGACTGGGTAGGGAAAAAACACCTGGAGGGTGGCACAGAGGTGTCTGGGTGGCTTGGGCCCATGAGCTGGTGGGTCAGTGTGGGTCAGTGTGGGTCAGTTGTGCAAGAGGATAGAACCCCTGCCTCCTCCATTCACTTCCTCATGCAGACCCCCGGGGTTAAAACTGCCATGGGGGTTTTTTAACAAGCAGAAAAATACCTGAGTGAAGGTTGTAACCAAGCCGTGTTGGTCCAGTCTCAACAGAGAAGAAAATGGCCTCATTGGAAGCCCCAGTTCTTCCTATGTAACGTCAATCACCAGAATGCCTGCTCTGCTTTTGCTTAAGGGAATCCCCTTTGTTCCATGTGTGTCCAGAGTCCTCCAAGACCTCTCCTTCCAATCTCTAAAGGTTAGTTCAGCAGCTACAGCCAATCTTAACGTGGTGGTCCATTCTCTACTCTTGATTTCCTTTCCTGTTCTAATTTCTAGCCCCAAACCTTCAGGAATAGGACTGGACGATGGCTTCATTGCTGTAATCAGGTAAACCTAGGGAAAGAAAGTTGCATCTGCATGTCAGCCTTATTCTTACATGTTTCCATCTCTGTGTTTCTGTCTCTGAATCTCTCTGTCACACACATATACCTTTATGATCTCTGTGTTGCACATTTACTCTGTCTTTGCTTTCTCATTACTGTTATGGTCTTCCTTCTGTATTTTACACATAATGCTCCAAACTGTCATTATTTTATTTGTCATGACAGTAATTTTCATTATGGGTCCTATTCCTATAGTCATCTTCTTTCATTCCCTCAATCCTTTTTCAACTTTGCTGAAATCTGTTGATAATAACTCCTTCCACCCTGGAGATAATTCCCCCTTTCTCTGTATATGAAGAATAGGATGAAATGAAAAGGGAGAGCGCCTTCCCTTCTGGATCTGGTGCCTGTGGGTGCCTTTGCCTTTTTTAACTCTCTTGCTGTGGAATTACATTCTACTGTCACTGTCCTGGGTACACAACAGGTGACATAGTACCTTTGGTCTGAAGATTGGACTCAGCTGATTGGTACACATTGTCGCTACCCTGTTAGTTATTGAATGGGTTACAAACTTCATTGAAAGAAAAATTGAAGTTGTGTAACAAATATTTCCAAGCATGAATTTTCTGTCGACATATTCTCTTTTGTCACGGTCAACTCAAAAGTCTTCATGGGACATGAGCTGAACTGGCAACAAAGGAAGGAGTGGCCAAGAGCTCCCTGTGTCCAGGCTCCTGACTCAACAGCTCTGGTCATCAAGCTGGCTTTCCAGGCACAGAAATAGGCACATGAGTGTTCCCCTAAGCTTGACTAAATCAAATAAGGAAATACATGAAGATGTTGGTTTCTAGCATTTAACTTTTCCTGTAGCTGGGCTAATAGGCAAAGCCTGGGACTATTTCAAACTGGAGTTTCTGCAGACCAGCAGCATTGCATGAATAAAAGTAACAGTTACAAGTTGGCAATTTAATTCAGGGGCAATCAGTCTACCATCTCAATGGATTGCTTTGGGGAAGTGGAACCAAGAGTAGGAAAGAAGTTTATGGGTTAAGATTTTGGTATTCTTCCAGGTATGCTATTAATGTGCCCTGAGACTGGGTCCATGCCCCAGTCCTATTTTCCTGGCTTTATGGAAGATGCTACAACATCAGCTGAGCTGATATAAGAATTTACTAACACATGTAAGGTGATTTATAACCCTCAGATTAATAAGTAGTAGCATGTGATCATCTCACATTGTTGTACGCTAGCCATCTCTGACATAATGTACTGTCATCTCTCAGCTCTTAGCAATTATTAACAGAATGTGACTGTATTTATTCTATGTGTATAACTCTTGTTGACATTATCTGCATTGCCTTGTGCATATTTTAACTCCTATGTTTTCTTTGAAGTACTTCTCCAAAAAATTATTTGCTTTGGGTATTTCTCTTTGATTTTGTCTATGGTTTTTCCTCTTATTTCCAAGCGTTCTTCTCTTTCTCAAATGTTCCTTCACTGTCTTTATCATCCTAGAATTTTATTTTAGTCTTGGGATTTATTGAACTTCTTCTCCAATATTTCATTAGCATCTCATCCATGGTTTCTCAGAATTCTTTCACATGGTTCAGCCATTTTTATACTTCTTAAAACTTTTAAACCTTTGATTATATAAATACATGCTCCAAAACACATAAAAATTCTTTGGGATTAAAAAAACTTTTCAGAAAGGAATACAATTCTTATAAACAAGTTTATGTGTCATATTAAGTTCAGAATAGATGATGTGTTCATATACATTATAGAAAATCTAAGTTTAATTTTTTAAATATTGAGTAAATACACACTTGAAAAAGCCTACATTTTTTTTTGGCCTACAATTCTTATAAACAGTTCCTAACTACCTGTCAACAGTCAGTGTCAACGTTTGTAAGTTAACAAAACAACATGCTTTGACACAGTCACTAAATCCTTGTCTGTTTATTTCTGGAATGGTCATGTGAAAGTCATATCCAGCTGAACCTTAGAAAAACATACAAATTTTACATAGAATAGAACACATAGAAAATAGAGGTTTCAACAGTGGATCTGTCTGGAGGTCTTAGGGCCTTTATCCAAGTGCAAACAGGCCAGTTTTCACCTCTTATGGATAGTTCTATGCTTTAGAGATACTGGTGTTAGATAAAGCATTTGTTTGCCAGAATATTTTTACTAAATGCTGCCTGTGAATCAACTGAGACCTTCTGTCCACCAATAATAATGATAATAAGAAATGCCAGTGTTTAGAAAGTGTGGCACAGCCACTGACCAAGTGACAGCTGATGATGCACCCTACCACTCTGAGGATGGAGGGATGATGGCATTATTTCACATTGACTCAGAAAGTGATGGATTCTTCCATGTACCTACAGGGTCAAATGTTGTCCACTGGTTCCATGCCCTTGTCTTTCTTTGACATACATTTCTGCTGTGGGTAAATCTAATTCTGGTAGATTGATTACATCAGTGGCCCCAATTAATGGCCTCCCTATATTCTTACCTTTGCAGTGTGATTGTATTGCCCCTCCAGCTGAGAATCTGTTCTTTATCTTTTTGGATGTGGCTGCTCTGTGGTTCGCCTTGACTGACAGAATGCAATGGAAGTGATGGGGGTGGGGGTCGTTTCTAAACCTAGGCCTTAAGGGGCCTTGGGTCTATCCACCTTGTCTTTTGGAACCCTACCATAAGAACAAGCCTGGGCTAGCCTGCTGGACGATGAGAGACCACACAGAACAGAGACAAGTCATTTCAGCTGAGGCCAACCCAGGCCAGCCAGCCTCTGGCCTGCCAGCTTACTGCAGACACAGAAGGGAGCAGTGGAATGCAGTGTAGTAGTGAGGATGTAGTCTTTGGAGCTAGACAGACTTAGATTTGAGTCCTAGTGCTATCACTTCGTAGTGAAATGATTTCAGGCAAATTCATTAACCTCTCTGGTTTGCTTTCCTCATCTGTAAAATGGGGATAGTAACAATAGCCACATCACTGGGTGGTTGTGAGAATTCAATAAGTAAGTCCATGTAAAATGCTTAGCACAATGACTACTATTAATACATGAAATACATGATACACTCTAAAAACATAACTAATAATTAATAATAATATTACAGTTGAAGGATTGGACTAACTCATGGTGGGGCATACAATTAAATGTGTTGAAAACTGCAAAAAAAGTCCTTTTATACTATGTTGTTCTGGAAGGCAGACCCCAGTATCGGGGTCAATATTAGAAACTGATATATTTAGGATAAATGTAAGAAAGAGACTCCTAATAATTAGAGCTCGCCAATGACAGAGCAGGCAGCTGAGCAAAAACAAGATAACTCCTTGTCTCTGGAAGTTTTCAAACAGTCTGAAAGACCATCTGGCAGAGATATTGCCAAGGAGATTCCTATTTGAGTAGGAGTTGGAAGAAATAAATTCTAAGGTCTCTTCCAGATCTAATAATAAAATTATATTTTATTTACTTAAAATATTTAACTGGACTTTCCCCCCCCCAAACCAGCATTTTTGTAATAAGCCAAACCACAAGGCAACCAAATGACAGGGTTGGGGGAGTGAGAGGGCTTATTTCTACTCCTCCTAATCTCATCCTTCCGGAGTAACCCTTGTTGACAGCTTGGTTTGTGTTCTTCTGGACTTTTCTTTACACTCATACAAACTAATGCAAACACACACATGTATACCACTTCCCTCCTTCCTCCACAGTGTTGGCTATTTTTTTTTTTTATGATCATAAGATCATACTATATATGCTGTTCAATAACTTGATGTTTTCACTGAATATATCATGGGTATAACTGATTTTAAGGTTCATGTAAACAAAAAAGTGTGATTGTAATTCTAAGACCATTTTGAAAATTGACTTATTATAAAGCTACTTAATCAAAATAGTGTGGCATCAGCACAAAAAATAAATCATGATAGAGAGTCCAGGAGTAATTACAAATTCATATGGGAATTTGTCATTTTAAATTGGTAAGGAAATAATTCCTTTCCTTCCCATCTGTGTAGATTCTTACCATGCATCCTATACAAAGACTATTATATAAAAATAAAATAAATTTAAGAACTTAAATATAAGACATTAACCATAATAGAAGGCAACCTAGGGTCATTCTTTTTATAACCTTGAGGTGAACTTCTGAACAAGACAAGAAACCCAGAAGCCAAGGAGATTGACAAATCTGACAATATAAAATACAAGTAAATAAAGACTTTGACAATATAAAAATAAGTAAATAAAGACTTTTGCTTGGAAAAAGACACAGTAAACAAAGTTGAAAATAAGGAGAAATACTTTTAATACATGTTAACATAAGAACTTAATGTTCTTATATTTTTTAAAAAACTCTACAAACTGATAAGAAAAATTAAAAACTCGTGTCCGGTTTCAAATGGACAACGGATATCAACAGGTAGTATAAGAGGAAATCAGACGGGCAATAAACACATGAAAAGATGCAAACGTTACCAGTTGTGATGGAAATGTGAATCAAAGCAGAAACAAGCTATCATTTTCATGCATTTTATTTGCCAGAATGTAAAAGATTTATAACAAGAAGTAAAAAGAGTGTAGGGAAATAGCTCTCATAAATTGTTCTTGGGAATGTGAAATGTCCTCTTTTAAGAAAGTGGTTATCCAGCAGATTAAAATGAAAAATTTATCATGTTCTTTGACCCATTCTGCCTTTTAAGAATCTCTCCTGCATGAAACCAGTAGGGTGTAAAAATATATATTCAAAGATGCTTATTATCGCATTGTTTGAAGTAGCAAAAAGTGGAAAAATTATCAGTGTTTGTAATCAAGGCATAGACTGAATAAATAATGATACATTATACTGTAGAATATTAGGGGGCTAATTTTTAAAGAAAAGATATTGATTTAGTGGGACAATCCTAATTTAATTGACATTTTTAAATTATAAAAGCGGCACATAGTTAATGTAGAAAATCCAGATAGTAAGTACTAAAACACTTTTATGTTTCTCAGAGTTAGCCCTGTTATATTTTCATTAGCTTTCAAGTTCTGTGTGTATATGTGCATGTGTACCTGCCCATGTGTGTATATATATATACACACATACACACACAATGTATGTATTTAAATAGTTATATTTATTCATACTCATATTTGAATTTTTAAACAACCTAAAATGGTAAGCATTTTCTTCCAATTAAAATGTATGAATTTAAATAGCTGAATAATGATCTATGCCAAGGCTGTAGCATGATTTGTTTTTGTCAGTAGAAATCGAGGTGGTTTACTGGTTTTGATGTTTAAAGTAATGCAATGGATCACTCATGCATTGCTGGTGGGAATGTAAAATGGTATAGCTGCTCTGGAAAACATTTTGGTAGCTTCTTAAGAAAACTAAATATTCACTGCCATACAATCCAGCAATTGAGCTGTTGGGCATCCTCTGAGAGAAAGAAAAACTCATACCTACACAAAAACATATACACGAGTGTTCACAACAGCTTTATATGTTAATAACCCCAAACTGGAAGCAACCTAGATGCCCTTCAGTGGGTGAATGATTAAACTGTGGTACATGGCATACCAGGGACTATTATTCAGCAATAAGAAGGAACGAACTGTTGATACACATAACAACTTGGATGGATCCTCAGGGAATTATATAGAGTATAAAAAGCCAATCTAAAAGATTGCATACTGTATGAGTCCATGTACATAACATTCTTGAAATGACAACATTATTGAAATGAAGACCAGATTAGTGATTGCCAGGGATTACTCAGGGAGTAGGGGCAGGAATGGCTATAAAATATATTTTATATTTTAAATATAAATATAAAGTGGCTATAAAAGGGCACCATGGGGGAACCTATGGTGATGAAAATATTCTGCATCTTGACTGTATCAATGTCAGTATCCTGGGTATAATATTGTACTGTAGTTTTGTAAGTTATTTCCATTAGGGAATAATTTGGGAAAGAGTTCATAGGATCTCTTTGTATTATTTCATACAACTGCATGTAAATCTACAATTATCTGAAAATGAGAAGTTTAAATAAAAACCATTAATGCAATGAACATTTCTATACACACAAACATCTATTTTCCTAGGCTGTATTCCTAGAGGTGACATTTTTGCTGGATATTGTATTAACACTATTGAGACTTTTGAAGCACATTGTCAGAATGCTTTTTAGGAAGGTTCGTACAGCTCATACAAATCTATGTTTTCACATAATGTAGGCAGTTGCTGCTGTTTTTCTAACATTATAGAGTTCTTGCCTTTGGAAAAGCACTGTTCAAAGTACTTGCCTCTCATTTAATCCCCACAAAAGGCCCATGAGGTGGGGTGAGGAAACTGACACTCAGAGAGGCTGAGGAGCCCACCTGAGGTGGCATGCTAGTTAGTGGCACGATTGAGACTCATACTAGGTTCGTTTAATGCCAAACCCAATGTGCTAACCACTGTGCTACCCTATGCACTTAATTATTAGACTACTTGTTAGTTGCTAGGTATGCAATCTAAGGATTAAGAGGATACACTGTAAAGAGATAGGAAACAATTACTGTTTGAATAATGCTGGAATCTTGGAAGACCTATGGTCTTGGTTTGATACTTCTGGAAGCATTATTAACTCAAATCAGTCTTTCCCTTGGTCCTCTGGCTCTTAGGGCCTAAGTCTTCATACTGTTTTCTCCCCCAAGAAGTTTTCAGCTTGCTTTTAAAGGATAGAGGTAGGGATGGTTGTCTGTTGCTGGTGCGTTTCTGTTAAGGACTTAGTCTTAACTTTTTAATCTTTGTGTCTGTAACACATGTAGTTATGTTCTTAACTCATTTATAGGCTAAGTGAAATGTAAAAATAAGGAAGGGTACATTATCCATGGTGCTGTGTGTACTCCATTTATGTGAGGCCACTCATCATTACCCTCATAAATGTGCCAAAGCTTTTCATTCTTCAGTTGTTCCAAGTAGGAAGTTAATCATCTTTATTAAGTATTTCCCAGAGCGTCTTGTTTTAACAAAGCTGCTTTTTTATTGTATGATTTTTAGATTTCATTTAATGTACTGAGTCCTCCAGGAAAATGACATTTTCATGGTGGACCTTTGTTTATGTAGGACTGTATTTTACCCAAAACTACTTAATTTGATCTATTTGCATAATTTCTTAAAGTCTAGCTGATAACATTTAAATTAGAGGCTGGTAGTTTTTCTAGTACAGAAAAGAAGTCAGACAGCAATTTGTTTTGCTAGTCTTTTAGGACTTGGAGTTTTATATGATTTTATATCAAAAATTGTCTTTAATTCAATTTAAATAAATGTTGTAGTAATCTGAGTCAGTTCATAAAAATTGGGTTAGTTTCTGAATCATCGTTATAATTGTGGCTATGTAGGTTTTAAGTGAGTTGGTTAATTTGTATAGCATGCCGAACTTTCATTCATTCACTTGTTTAATTCATTTTCTTACACTTCGGCACTTGATTTCACATTCTCTAAGTACTCTGAGTTATTGCCCTCTTTTTCCTAAAACAAAGTCCTGCTCTTTCCAATCTCTCTGTATGTGAAAATCTGCACCCTGTCTTGCTCCCTTTTTATGGCTCTTTTGTGGAATCTTTTTTCCTTTTGGGAGAGAGTGACCCTAAATGATAAAGATAAGCCATGAATGATTTATGAAACAGAATAATATATCCCATATTTTCCCAAATCCCTCTAACTTCTATTGCTTTTTTTCTTGGACTACCACTGCACATTGAGCATACATCTTCATCGAGCTGTCCAGAAAGACGCCTAATTCTTTTTACAGGTCTGGAAGCTCTCCATGTGTTCCGCAGGGCCAATGTTAAAAAGGATTGTAAAGTGCCAAGAAAGCAAAAATAAAAATTCAGATGTAATGAACATCTTATGACAGAGGTGATTGAGTTCTTGGAATTGAAAAGTAATTGGATCTAATTGTGTAGCCCAATTGTTTATAGCAGGAACATGCGTAGGATTTATGAGTTTGGATGGTCTATTCCACACTGGATCTAAGCAATGTTAGCCCCAAATGACCATGTGCATAACGTGTGTTTGTTCAAGTCATGCTTCTTATCGGACAAAGCAGATGACAGTCGTACTATCCCAGTGATGTTGCAGTCTCTCCCATTAAAAGAGGGGCTGGAGTAGGAGACCCTTGTGGGGTGGTTCTCAGCATTCTCTTAATGACTTCATGCCATTCACATGTGTAATGTGTGCCCCTCAGTAGTTGCTCTTGTTCCACTTCAGTGATTTTCAACAATTGCAGGGGCAGATGGTGGGTGGGAGTCGGGTGCACTGGGGACGTTAGCAGAATGTTGGGGTATGTGCTCTAAAAATGCCCACCAGGAGATGATGAGCTACCATTTCTCTCAGTACTGCCTGCCTCCTCCTGTTGAGAATAACTCATATGAGAACATAGCAAGGGTTATAAGGAAATACTGCATTCAGTTCTAGGCCAATAAAAATGGAAATTTTCAAATAAATGGACCTTCTACATAGAAAATTATAAATTATCAAGATTGCTTCTAAAAGTAAAAAAAGGTATCTGCAAATAGAATCATGAAAATAATTAATGTCAAAGATTTATACACAAAAGCCTTCAAAACTGTATAGTTCTATTGATAAATTCTTTTTAACTTTCAAGGAACAAATTAATCCCAATGATATAAGTAAGCTGTTCCTGTATGACCCTGTATGATGCCAGTACTTTATCAACAAACTACATGCGCAGGCTATCATGTATAGGAAAAAAACCATTGGAAACAAATACCTTAAATAGTTAAAGTCACATATCTGATTGGTGGGATTCGGGGTTTTATCTTTTTCTTTACATTTTATTTTCCAAATTATATTGAATATGAAATATTTTTAATTTAATTTTATAGTTTATATACAAAATCAATGCATCATTTTTTCTTGAAGGGAAGAAAATAGTTGTGAATACAGTGAATGGCAGGTCACCTGAGCACAGTGTGGCAATTCTGTGACAAACATCCGCTTTGCATTGGAAAGGCCTCTTTGTGGAGTATCTATTGTCACTGTCGTTCATAGGACTTTTAGATTCCCCTAGGCCAGTGGCCCTCCGCTCTGCCTGGTTGTTAGAATCATCTAGGAAGCTTTAAAATGATCTTCTGGGCACTGGTATACATTTTGAATGCTCCACAGGTGATTCTTAAGTGCAGTGCGGTCCAGAACCATTGTCAGAGGCTCACCGTATATGTCTTAGAGAGTTCTGACATTTTGACTCATTTCAGCAGCAAATGAAGTGGAAGCCATGGGTCCCTTTGGCAGGATAAGCTGAGACCAGTGAAAGCTCATCCCTACCTTCAGTCTGTCTTTTGGGCCCTTTGAGTGTAGGGTGTCCAGTCTGAATATCTGTCCTTCACTGAGATGCAATTTGGAATAATAGCTCTCCCGTGAAAATTACTCAGTGTGAGGCTGTTGTTTACAGGAACTTTTCAGTTCAACTCTTCTTAGGGAACAAGAGGTTTAGTTTGGTTCCTAGTGATGTGCAACTCCAAGAATTTCCATTACACCTGGCTTGGATGTCAATTCTGTTTCTTATCACTCAATAAAACAATTTATTAGGAAAATAAGGTTTAAAAGTGCCAGATGACATGTAGTACGGCCCTTGCAAATCATATATGTCCTAAATCTTGTTGGACAGCAGGAGAGGTAACTCAGATATGTCTTTCCGTAGGGCTTCTGGCTGGGAGCTTGGTCCTGAGGTCTGCGCTGGGCTAAAGAATGAGACTGTGCAGATAGTTGGAAGCAAAGCGGGACAGCCTTAGACAAAGTCTGCTGGCTCTGGTCTGAAGCTGGTGTGGGCTGTGGGCTTGTCAGCTCTGGGTCTACTTGGTTATTATCACAAATAGGAAGCTCAGTCTCTTGGCAGTAGCCAAAGATGAGGGGCCAGGTGGGCTTAAGGAATGTGACACAAATACTGCTTTATTATGCAGTTCTTGGTTTTTCCATCGAACTTTAAAGGTGGCAGTATTAAGGATAAATGATCAGGCATTGCATGGGAGCAGAAATTGTTCTGCTTCTCCTAAACATCCCCTATGTCCTATTATGCCCCCATACTTCTCAGGTGATTTATCTTTTCAAATCGACAGCCCTCTGGAGCAGTAGGGAAATCATTACTGTATCTATCTAGCGGCAGGAACATTGAAAGCTTTTATAAAGCCCAAGCTTTCTCCTTTTTGCCCTCATCATCTTGCGAACCACAGAGATTTTGTAGATACAAGTATTTTCCATCAAGCTTATGAATAACACCCCTTGGCAGAGGACCCTGAACAAAGAACCAGACTGCAATGTTTTGTAGTGACTTTACATACAATGTGCCTTAATTACTGGCAAGCCTGTCAAGAACTTATTCCCACATGTGTCAACACTTTCTTAATACACTGTAATTCATCATGTTAGCGTGGCAGAAACAAGGTACTCTACGTCCTTACATGCGCCCTTCTCCAAGTGCTGGTCTTGAACTGCATATCTCTTCTTGAGTGTCTTCATCTGGTGAACAAAGAACAGGCTATAGCATTGAAATGGTGAGGTCCCTGGAGCCCATCAAAGTCGTCCATCACTGAGTACTTTAGCTTGGGCTCCGGAGCACTCTCCATCCAAGAAGCACTGCTTTATTGTCAAAAGGACGTTCACTTAATAACAGCAGTAAATCGTGAAAGGCAGTCTAATTTTAGGCAGAACACTTGGCTAAGAGAGAATCCTATCATTTACCCCTCGTGACAATTTTATTCATTGAATTCATTTTCATGCGAGTTGCATGATTAAATTAAGATCAGAATGTATTTCTTTTTTAATAAAAAAAAGGAATGCCTTTCTGCTTGGGGGAAGGAGGGCAGGAAAGGAAAAGGGAAGTCTAAATAATAAACACTGCATTTCAATTGGAAATAGAGTGATTTGACATGCCACATTATGCTTTCTGGATCATCTCTTAACCCTTTGGCTCCTCTGAGTGAATTTAAAAATGGGCTCTGAGCCTGATGGTTTGGGAAAGAAGTGGTGAATCTGAGCCCTGTCTCAGAGAAAAATTGGCATTGGATCCTAAAGCAACTTTGCTTTTAATACTTATTCAGATTGCCTATTTCACTTTTGCATTTCAGTTTTATAGCTGAGGGGAGGGAAGATAAATTTATCTACCTCAAGTTTCAGATTGCACGAGATATGCTTCATATGATCTCTTGGGTAATGCACACATTTTAGAAAGTTCAGAAGGAAGGGACCACAAATCTGGGTGTGAGAAGCAGAGAAGTTTTCTTTCTGGTACTGCTGAAGCTTCAAAGAAAGTTCCCTCTGAGTGTGTCTGTCTTGCAATCTGTAAAACCTAGTGTTTGATGGCCATTCCTCACTCTTAGTTGTTGAAATACATGAGTAAGGTTCATGGCAGCATCTTGGTCAACAAGGGAGAGGCCATCTGTTTTGTATTAACCTTTTACATTTCTTCTCATGGTATTTTCCAATAATTGGAGCAAATTACATATGGTAGAACTACGCTAATAGTGCTTAAACTTTAATATTTGTCAAATATTAAGTGTGTATTTTAACAAGCACGAGAATGCCATAGTACAAACATATGAATAATAAGCAACCCCTTCCCCATATAGCAACAGGCTAGCTCTCTCTTAATGAACGCATTCATTATACAGTTATGATGATGCCAAAGCACACAGGGAAGCATACGTCTTTCTGTTTTCTAGAGACTTGCAATCTAATTGCACTCCGTAATTCAGTTAAGCAAAATTCTACCCCATGTTTTCCTCTGTCCTTGACTGTTCTTTCTGTTTCGACTAAGTTCAAAACAGAACATATTAGTGCTAATAAGTTCATTCAGTTCAGTTCAAAGCAGTGCTAATAAGTTCATTCATTATTGCCTATGGTCAGTGCTTAAACCATGATTGTTGAGTAAGTATACTGAAGTTTTGAACATGACGTGCTAAGTTTTTGAAGGTTTTTATGAGTTGGTTAATAAAATAATATTAAAAAGAGTGGTGTATGTATGGTTACGAGCCAATAGGAGGGGTCCTGACAGTGAGTACTGGGGAGGAAAAGGCTTGCAGAGGAGGAGTTGTCATTGGAGTTAGGCCTTTCCTGATGAAAGGACTTTTCAGAACAGAATTGATAAAGAGAATTCCAGGAAGAGAGAAAATCGATATACACAACATCTCTGACATCTCTGAAAGAGGCTTTTTAATTTTCTGGAGAGACACAGTGTTAAAATATACATCAAATAACTTGATAAAGCTGAGTACACCATTTTTTCTTTCCCGTTTGCTTCCTTTGTGTATTCATGGAATACACATGTGTTTCCTTTGTGTATTCATGGAACCAACGTCCTGTCAGTTTTCCATGTTCTAAACCTCAAAGGAAAATCTGTTTGCTTCTTCTCTTTCACTCTGTTACCCGAGTCCAAATGTACACGGAAACCCTGTTGATTTTATTCTGTAATATTTCTCCAAGCCCTATCCTCCTCTCACCACTCCACTGTCCCTGATCTCAAACTGTCAATCACTGTGCTCTTTGCCTCCAGTCTTTCTGCCTGATTCATTTTACGCTTAGCTGTCAGATTAGGGCTTTTCTTGAAGCACGACTCTTATACTCTCCTACGCAAAAACCTTCACTCTTTATAGGAAAAGGTCCAAATTCCCTAGTCTACATGCAAGCACCTCTCTATTTGGCTCTACAGTACTTTTTGCACTCTGTAATTCAGTTAAGCAAAATTCTACCCCATGTTTTCCTCTGTCTTTGACTGTTCTTTCTGTTTTGACTAAGTTCAAATAAGTGCTAATAAGTTCATTCATTTTTGCCTATGGTCAGTGCTTAAACCATGATTGTTGAATAAGTACATTGAAATTTTGAACATGATGTGTTAATTTTTGAAGATTTTTATGAGTTGGTTAATAAAATAATATTAACAAGAGTTAGGGATTAATTAACCCTAGAAGTATTACTGTGCGTGTAAAGACCAATATTTTAAAAATTTTCTTCCATTTGCATGAAATCAATGGTCCTATTGATTACTGGTAAATTTAGAAATCCTTTACATCACTTCTTTCCTAATGAAATTAGATTATGGTAATCAAAAGTCCAGATATATGATTATAGCTAGCAGGGAAATAGGAAGAAGAAGATCAATGTATTAAGAGTCAATGTATAGTGTATAATATACAGCTGATATACCTCACTTAACACTAATAAGATAAATGTCTACATTCTGTGGTTTAATACAATAAAAGCTGATTTCTTGCTACACAGAGTCCAGTGCAGGTCAGGCAACCTTCTAGAGCAATTCTCCTCTAGGCAGAGACTCTGGGATCCAGGCTCCCTCCAACATATGATGTCACCATCTCAACCCAGGGATACTTTGGCACAACAGTGCTTATTTTCACATATCACTTTCACTCATATGTTATTGATCAGAACCAGTCACATAGCCCTACCTACTGCAAGGCACCTAAGAAGTACAGAGGAGCATGTGGAACTTTTGGTGAGTCCTACTATCTCTACTTCAGAAAATAGAGTTAGTGAGAAGTATGATGGTGGAATCCCAAGTATTAATGGAAGATAATGGTCTGCCTCTTACTATCTGTGTCAGGTTGTGTGGCAGGTTGTTTGATCCTTCTGTGCCTCAGTTTATAGCTATAACTGCATATTTTTATGATAATAGTAGCTACCTCATAGGTAGAGTTTAAAATCCCTGAAAAACATTTGGAAAGATGCCTGGATTATTGTAAGCTTCACTTGATGATAGCTATTATTATTATTAATATGAGAAACTAGGAAGGAGAGACAATGGAGACCATTGAAATAAAATTAATTTGAAATAAAATTATTAAAAATAAGGCTTAGTATGAAAACTAAAGATCTCTTTCGGCCTTAATAGGCTTTGGTAAAACAATCACAGTGGCCAAGTGATCAGATCATTTTCTTGAGGAATTCGGATAAAGAAATAGAGTTATTTTATTATTATTGTTTTTAAAGTGCTCTTTCTGAAAATTATGCTCAGAAGACCAGATTTTAAACTTACGGCATGGATAAAGAGGATTCAGTTAATGAGACCAGTCTTTTAATTATTGGATAGTAGAATGAACTGTAGGGTGATCCTCAGCTTCCCTGCAATAGAAGATGGTAAAATAATTCATTTATGAGGAAACCTACACCTTTGGGGTTCACATGAGCCAAATAGACAATGGAGCCTGCTGGAGCATTCAGAATGGTGGTTACAGCACACTCTCTGGAGCTGGGCTGTGGACTCCAAGTCCTGACTCAGTCTCTTGCCAGTTGTACTGCCTTAATCCTCCTGTGTCTCAACTTCACTATCTTTAACATGGGTATAATAATTGTACTCACCCACTCAATACAGTTGTTGTGAAAATCAAAGACATTAATTTATTTAAAGCACTTTGAAAATGCTAGCTCCATAGTAAGTATTCATTGATTGTTAGTTGTTATTATTTTCTCTCTGAGGACAATGAAAATGTAAAAATGATCAGGGAGTAGGACAGAAAGTCAGGATAAGAAATGGTGAAAAATGTCAGCAGTGCACAGCAAATGTTGACAGTGAGGTATATTAAGCTGTAGAACGGAGTCCCCAAGGACAAGATGAAATCTGCTATTTGAGTCATGTAAGGTCAGACAAAGTACCAGAGAATAGGCCATAGGAAGTGTTCTTATGCTTGTAAGTTTAGGGACGAGATGATCTAATAGGTATTTTTCCCCTTAAAGTTCTCTGATGACTGGGTTAGAAAGCTGGAGAGACTGACAGATTATTCTTTTCAGGGAGGGAACTATGCCATGCAAGTCTGTGTAGATTTAGTCAGAAATGTGGTTATGCAGTGTCAACATGCATCATCACTTACAGAGGTAGGAGCTCTTCAGGTTCCAAAATCAGGTGCAGAATGAAGGCAAAACACCTGGTTAATTTGGGCCAAAATGCTACAACAAAATGAGGGAAAGGAAGCCTTTGAATTTAAATTATCTGGAAAATGACTTCAATTTCCAACATCATTTTGCATGTTATAAACATTTCTTACTCTAGATATTTTGGAAGGCAAGTGTGTGGATTAAGGGTCTTTTCATCAGCCTTAATAAAGGTTTGCAATATTTTTTATTTCTTGGCATTATTTTTAATGTCTCAGACTAAATACAAATGCCAGGTACATATTCAGATAAGTGGCCTCTACTTCCAATTTTATTTTTCCTTAGCCAGGAGAAGGAAACTTCTGTGCACTGGTAGAAATAATGAAAAGGAAGTTTAGCATCCTCCAAAAAGTCATAACATTAAATGAGGATGGGAGTCTAGTGTGTCTTTCAAAAAGTATTTTTAATATTATATTATTTATATTTGAAAATAAATAACAACTTTAATTTTCTTAATATAAGTTAAAGTAAACATTGTCAAAATTGGGATGGTATAAAGAAGAGGCAATTATTTTATTATTATTATTATTTTGAGACAGAGTTTTGCTCTTTCACCCAGGCTGGAGTGCAGTGGTGCGATCTTGGCTCACTGCAACCTCCGCCTTCCGGTTTCAAGCAATTCTCCTGCCTCAGCCTCCTGAGTAGCTGAGATTACAGACGCCCGCCACTACGTCTGGCTAATTTTTGTATTTTTAGTAGAGACAGGGTTTCGCCATGTTGTCCAGGCTGATCTTGAACTCCTGACCTCGTGATCCGACCGCCTCAGCCTCCTAAAGCGCTGGGATTACAGGCGTGAGCCACTGCGCCTGGCCAAGGCAATGATTTTTAACAGTTTTTGGGAAGCAGATTTTATAATATATTAAAGGAAGATGTGTGTGTGTGTGTGTGTGTGTACATAATACATACAAATATATCCATTCATCTTTTAATAAACTAGGTTCAGCATCTCAACATATAAAGACCATACTTTTTGCCTGGGATAAGCTCAGTTTTTTGCCTAGGATAAGCACATTTTATTCTAATATCAAGGAAAACCAGGACAGTATAGTAGCAAAGTTACAGGGGCAGAAATTCAAAGAGCTGGGTTCCTTTTCAGCTGGGGTTCCCATTCTGAAACCTTGAGCCAGTCACTTCGACTCAGTGAACATGTCTTCTCATCTGTGAAAGGAAAATAATAATAATATCTTTTTATGATCCATAGGGATAAGAATGTACGTATATAAATGTCAAAAGTTTTCCAATTGTAAAGTGCTAACAAATAAAGATACTGTAATACCATAACTGCCATACCTGCACTTAAAGCAGACAGCAAAGACTCACTGCCAACACACACACACACACACACAGACACACACACACTCTTGAGTATTGTTCAATTACACCATAATTTTTACATTTTTGGCTAGGGTATTCAATATTTATTTTACAAATGTTTGTTCTATCTTCACTTTAGAAGAGAGGGTGACGAGAAGTGCTTAAATCAATGGTGAAGGAAAGCACAGTCACTATCTTTTTTTATCCTAGATTTATCCAACTCCCCTCTGCCTGTTAGCATGCCTGATCTGTGCATGACTATAAATATAAAGAATTATTTTAACTTTATTTTAGCCTCTTCTCCAGAGAAATGGGAACTTTTTTTTCTTCAACTTTTATTTTAGGTTCCAGGGTACGTGTGTAGGACATGCAGGTTTGTTACATAGGTAAACGTGTGCCATGGTGGTTTGGTGCACAGATCAACCCATCACCTAAGTATTAAGCCCAGCACCCATTAGCTCTCCTTTCTGATGCTTTCCCGACTTACTTCCCCTGACAGGCCCTAGTGTGTGTTGTCCCCCAACCCTGCCATGTGTCCATGTGTTCTCATTGTTCAGCTCCCACTTATAAGTGAGAACATGCAGTGTTTGATTTTCTGTTTCTGCATTAGTTTACTGAGGATAATGGCTTCCAACTCCATCCATGTCCCTACAAAGGACATGATCTCATACTATGGCTGCATAGTAAGTAATGGGAACATTTAATGTTCAGGTCTGAAATAATAATTTCTCTGAAAAGAGCATTCTTTTGCTTTTTCAGATTTCCTTCCATTGCTTCTGGTGTCATTTTGGCATGAAACAAACATCTGGAAACTCCTAACCCTACGGGATCTTGTCTTCTCCTTTGGGAATTCGTGATTGGACTTTTGACATTTGACCTCCCCCATACTGCTCTCATGGAGAGCCTTCATCTCACAGTAGTTGCAAGAAGGAAGAGATATTTATAGAACATCCCGTTATTGTATGGGATTGTGTCTCTAGGGTTCAATACTGGGTTTCTGCCTCCAAATGAGTAGTTCATTGTCTTCTTAAGTACTGAAAATGTACAGAGTTGTCATAGTTAAATTCTTATTCCTAAACTAAAAACAAAAGAAAATACTACTTGCTAATTTCCTTCTATTTTTATATTTTTGAATGGCTTCCATTGCTTTGCAGTAGCAAGTAAGAGTGTTATAGAATTGTTTTCCCCAGAATCGAATTGCCTTTAGGGGGTACTCCTTGTATATGTTTTAGTAATGATGCTGTTCTCAAACTCAAGAAATCACTAATAGAACATTTAAGCATGTTAAAATGTTAAAATGTTAGACATTTCTTTAACCTTGTAATATATTTTCTGACAGTTGAGATAATTGGTGAAATACAAAATCTAGATTTGTGCTGAAAAGTACTTAGGAAAATTAGAAAATATTGCAAATCATTTTAAAACAGGAAGAATATCTATGGAGGAGATGGGATTCCTAAGCTCGCTCATGAGATCATAAAAGCACAAGTTAAAATGTGCTGTGGCCTCATGGAGAATAATTCTAAATAATTTATGTAGATACTCCCCCTACTCAAATAATTATGTAGATACTCCCCCTACTCAATGGAAGTATAACTTCCATTCCTTAGCTCTCAGTTGAATGTAGTGACTTCCTTCCAAAGTGTACAGTATGGAAATGAGGGAAGGGGAAGGAAGAGTAATTTTTACAATGAAGAAACCTGTCAGACTATGACAGTCAGGTGGTTGAGGCCGATGTTGACAGTTACAAAGCATGTTGACAGTATGTACCCTTGCTATCATGGGATGAAAATTTTTACTTCTGGGGACTCCCTCTTAATAACCCGTAACCCCAGACTGACCTTGAGAAAAACAATATACAAATTTCAGTAGAGGCGTATTCTACAAAATAACTCATGAGCAGTCCTCAATACTGTCAAGGTCATCAAAACCAAGGGAAGTCTCTCAGAAACTGCCATAGCAAAGAGGAGTCAAAGAGGCAAGATAACTCAATGTAATGTGGTATTCTATTTGGGATGTTGGTGCAGATGAAGGGCAGTAGATAAAAACTAAGGAAGTCTAAATAAACTATGGGCTTTGGGTAATAATACTATATTAATATTAGCTCATTAATTGTAATCAAGGTATCATGCTAATGTAAAATGTTAACACTAGGGGAAATGGGGTGCTGTGGTTTGAATGCATCCCCCAAAAAGCACATGTTGGAAACTTAATTTTCAATCCAACAGTATTGGGAGGTAGGGCCTAATGAGAGGTGATTAGGCCATAAGGGTCTGCCCTCACGAATGGATTTATTTGTTATTGAGGGAGTGGGTTTGTGATAAAAGGGTAAGTTTGATCTCTCTCTCTCTTGCCCTCCCTCTCTCACCTTCTCACCATCTGCTAGGTGATGAAGCAGCAAAAAGGCCTTTGCTAAATGTTCTTTATAAATTACTCAGTCTCAGCTATTCTGTGACAGCAGCACAAAATGGACTATGACACTGGGTGTGGGTTATATGGGACTTCTCTGTACTATCGTTCAATTACTCTGTAAATCTAAAATTGCTCTAAAATATAATGTCCGTTTTATTTTTAAAAGGTACTTTGGCAACTGTCCGGCCGATATCCTTCTAGTGATCTAAACTCTGCCAAGATTTGGTGTCTTCTTGAATTCCTTGAATGACAGGCAATTAACCATTTCCAGAAGTGATACTTTGATTAATGCACAACTCTTAGTGTTTTGTCCTACTTGTTTATTTATTTTTTTTTTGGTAGGTAGCAGTAGCTACCAAATAAATTTGAGGTGACTAGGATTAGCTACTCTCCCACAAACATCCTACTGAACTGTAAAAATACACATCTTAGAAGAGATTCTGCCCCCATGCACTTATTTTACTACCTTTCATTAGCAAGTGGGTACACAATAGTTCATATAGTTTATAGGTCTGATAAAGTCTAAGCTCTCTTTTCTTTTTGGCTGTTAACCACATTTCATATGAAAGATTGACTCCAAGCAGATATGATATTCAAGTCAGGATTTTGTAACCTGCAATAGGCACCATGAAATCAGAAATCCTCTTAAACCAATGATTGAAATCAAGCATCATTCCTAATCATTCAAAGTACGGAATTTGTTGGATTTTCAGACTGTATTCATTCAAGAGTGTTTCTAAACTATTTTGGCCCATTTCCCTGTCTTGGTATTTCTAATGTCACCATTGAAGCCAAGTTTAGTATTCATCATGCTAGTCACTAGTTTAATGAATAAAATCCATTTTTTTAAAGCATTCAGGATGCTAATTAGCAAAGCTTGTTGATTGAGGTACTGGTATCTGAAGGACTTGTATACATTCTTCAGAGCATGGTCTTTTCTGATGTAATATAGGTGACCACCCATGAACTATGCATTCTTGATATCATGTCAGCTAACCATCCTTAGAATTAAAGCTTTAACTGGTCAAACATCATAGTACGTTGATTATATGGAATGTCTTAAAGTAAATTACAGACATTGGTACAAGTGAATTCTATTTTTATTTTTATTTTTTTGAGATGGAGTCTTACTCTGTAGCTGGAGTGCAGTGGTGCAATCTCGGCTCACTGCAACTTCTGCCTCCAGGGCTCAAGCGATTCTCATGTCTCAGCCTCCCAATTAGCTGGAACTACAGACAAGTGCTGCCATGCCTGGCTAATTTTTTTTTTTTTTTTTTTTGTATTTTGGTAGAAACAGGGTTTCACCATGTTGCCCAGAGGGGTCTCGAACTCCTGAATTCAGGTGAACCGGCCGCCTCGGCCTCCCAAAGTGCTGGGATTACAGGTGTGAGCCATCACGACCAGTCAAATTCTATTTTTTTAAGAAACAGCTCAACCCAGAAATCTGCTTTTGTGTCCCTTCTATCCATTGTTTCCTTTGAGGCAAAAAGCATTGTGTGTGTATTTGCATCTGAGGTGAATGCTATGCTTGGGCGTGCTATATCAGAGAGTAAACTTCAAGTGCTGATAATTCTTGGGGCAGCATGGTGGGGGAGGAGGAGAAAGGAAGAGAGTGGGATAAACATAGTGACAGAGAAGAAGTGCTTTAGATTCACTGTTTGAGAACTCTAGTGGACTGCTGAAATCCTACCTTCCTCTAATCTAGAGTTTTTCTTTCTTTCTTTCTTTTTTTTTGACAATAGAACACATTTGGAATGCAATGCCTCCTAATAGGCCACAGAAGTAATATTCTGTGTAACACACAATGCACTCTCTTATTCAAAACTATGATAGAAGGTCAAATGGGGAAGGGACAGATTATGTATTCCCTTGGTAAAAACAATAGAAATGATAAACACGATCGTAGTAATAGTAGCTAATGCTTGTGTCATATTTGCCATATATGAGGTATAACTTCTGCTAACTCTTCTAAGTACATTATATTCAGGAACTCATTTAATCACATAATAAATCTGGACAATCTATTATCTTGATGGAAAACTGTTACCAATGATTGAATAGACTATTATACATTGTATACTAGAAGAAATTGCTGTTCTGTGACAAAATGGTGAGCTGGCAAAGTTAGAGAAAACCTAAAGCAATTAAAAAGAATGATCATACAGAGAACTAAAGAATTTAGTATCAATAGCATGCATTGTACCTTTACAGCATGCATATCTTAGTACCTACAATGTTAAAAATTACAGTTAGAAAATTACCTCACAGCCCTTGCAGGTACTGGTGGAAAGCATGTCTTATTTAAATGTTTATTATCTTCTAAGCTTTTATTATTCCTTAGCTGCCCTAGAGATGTATGAAAAGATATAATCTTTATAGAAGGAAAATGACAATTATTTCAAGTTCTATTCCATAAGAAATTAGGGAAATAAGAATTCTGGGAAGATGGCAACAATGGCAATATAGCTTATGACTATCCCTGAATCCTCTAATGAACATAGGCAGAGTAGCAAAACCAAAACTGCACAGATGAAATCTACAACAAAGCAACAAAACATACATTCTAATGCATGTGCATGTGGGGATGAAACTCTGATAGCAAAAAGACTTGTGTGGTATCACTAAAACTTTGCAAGAAGCAGAGAGAAGGAATTGAGACTTATGATGGACTTGAGTGGTGGAGAACCCCCAAATCATCAATGATACTCACTGGAAAGCTCTGTGGTGTATTCTGAGAGGAACAACTGATTCTTTGAGGAGGCTTTACAGGACTCAATTCATAGGTAACTGCAAGGAGGCCATCATTAGGTTTGATGATGCTGTGGCTGTCTGAGTCAAAACTCTTGAAACTAACTGACTAAAGATCACTTTCAGAACAAAGCTCTCCACTGAGGAGAGACTTCATTTAGAACTCATATTGAGGAGGATGAGAACAACAGGAGCGAAGGAAAGAGAAAGTCCAGCCAAGAGTGAGGTAGAGGAGAAGAAAAAGCAGATCTTAGAGAGCATGAAGCCATATATTTGAACCTTTCATTAAAAAGCAAACAAACGAGATCCAAATAATGAATGAACTCCCATTCACAATAGCTTCAAAGAGAATAAAATACCTAGGAATCCAACTTACAAGGGATGTAAAGGACCTCTTCAAGAGAACTACAAACCACTGCTCAGTGAAATAAAAGAGGACACAAACAAATGGAAGAACATACCATGCTCATGGATAGGAAGAATCAATATTGTGAAAATGGCCATACTGCCCAAGGTAATTTATAGATTCAATGCCATCCCCATTAAACTACCAATGACTTTCTTCACAGAATTGGAAAAAACTGCTTTAAAGTTCATATGGAACCAAAAAAGAGCCCACATTGCCAAGACAATCCTAAGCCAAAAGAACAAGTCAGGAGGCATCATGCTACCTGACTTCAAACTATACTACAAGGCTACAGTAACCAAAACAGCATAGTGCTGATACCAAAAGAGAGATATAGACCAATGGAATAGAACGGAGCCATCAGAAATCATACCACACATCTACAACCATCTGATCTTTGACAAACCTGAGAAAAATAAGAAATGGGGAAAGGATTCCCTATTTAATAAATGGTGCTGGGAAAATTGGCTAGCCATAAGCAGAAAGCTGAAACTGGATCCTTTCCTTACTCCTTATATGAAAATTAATTCAAGATGGATCAGAGACTTAAACTTAGACCTAAAACCATAAAAACCCTACAAGAAAACCTAGGTAATACCATTCAGGACATAGGCATGGGCAAGGACTTCATGTCTAAAACACCAAAAGCAACGGTAGCAAAAGCCAAAATTGACAAATGGGATCTAATTAAACTAAAGAGTTTCTGCACAGCAAAAGAAACTACCATCAGAGTGAACAGGCAACCTACAGAATGGGAGAAAATTTTTGCAATCTACTTATCTGACAAAGGGCTAATATCCAGAACCTATAAAGAACTCAATCAAACTTACAAAAAAAACAACCCCATCAAAAAGTGGGCAAAGGATATGAATAGACACTTCTCAAAAGAAGACATTCATACAGCCAACAGACACATGAAAAAATGCTCATCATCACTTGCCATCAGAGAAATGCAAATCAAAACCGCAATGAGATACCATCTCACACCAGTTAGAATGGCAATCATTAAAAAATCAGGAAACAACAGGTGCTGGAGAGGATGTGGAGAAATAGGAACACTTTTACACTGTTGGTGGGACTGTAAGCTAGTTCAATCATTGTGGAAAACAGTATGGCGATTCCTCAAGGATCTAGAACTAGAAATACCATTTGGCCCAGCCATCCCATTACTGGGGATATACCCGAAGGATTATAAGTCATGCTGCTATAAAGACACATGCACACATATATTTATTGCGGCACTATTCACAATAGCAAAGACTTGGAATCAATCCAAATGTCCATCTGTGACAGACTGGATTAAGAAAATGTGGCACATATACACCATGGAATACTATGCAGCCATGAAAAAGGATGAGATTGTATCCTTTGTAGGGACATGGATTCAGCTGTAAACCATCATTCTCAGCAAACTATCGCAAGAACAGAAAACCAAATACCACATGTTCTCACTCGTAGGTGGGAACTGAACAGTGAGATCACTTGGACACAGGAAGGGGAGCATTACACAGGGTCCTATTGTGGGGAGGGGGTAGTGGGGAGGGATAGCATTAGGAGATATACCTAATGTAAATGATGAGTTAATGGGTGCAGCACACCAACATGGCACGTGTAAATATATGTAACAAACCTGCACGTTGTGCACATGTACCCTAGAACTTAAAGTATAATAAAAAAAAAAAAAAAAATTAAAAAAAAAAAAGCAAACAAACAGATGCAGGTATTCCAAGTATAAAGTTAGGTCCTCCCTACCATTGTAAAGTATAAGAATACTCATTTTACCCTAACATCAGCAACAGAAAAGGATTACAGTAAAAAATGTCATGTAAAGTTATTATAAGCAAAAAGAGAAAATGAATAAAAAAATGTCTCTACAATGAAGGCACTCCAGAAAAGTCCACAAGGTAAATAAAAACTGCAACCTAATATTTCAAAACAGGCCAAAAGAAGTTGAGAAGCAAATAATAGATATGAAAGAACAACACAAATAAGAATTAGAAAAACTCATAAATTAGGTGATTGGAGAAAAATAAGATTTAGAAAGATGGCAGAACTTGGGAAATAATTTTAAAATAAAAAAAAAAAATCGGCCGGGCGCGGTGGCTCAAGCCTGTAATCCCAGCACTTTGGGAGGCCGAGACGGGCGGATCACGAGGTCAGGAGATCGAGACCATCCTGGCTAACACGGTGAAACCCCGTCTCTACTAAAAAATACAAAAAAAAAAAACTAGCCGGGTGAGGTGGCGGGCGCCTGTAGTCCCAGCTACTCTGGAGGCTGAGGCGGGAGAATGGCGTGAACCCGGGAGGCGGAGCTTGCAGTGAGCTGAGATCCAGCCACTGCACTCCAGCCTGGGCGACAGAGCGAGACTCCGTCTCAAAATAAATAAATAAATAAATAAATAAATAAATAAAAATAAATAAAAAAAATCAAGTTCAGTGTTGAAATCTAAATTAGAGAAAACCCAAGAGCAAATGTATACCTTCAGAGAAATAGAAGAAAGAACAAAGAAAAAACTTTTAAAAACAAAGTGAATGAAGACACTAAAAGGATAGAAGAGAAGGTGACAGCTATAAAAATAGGCAGGGACATCCAACACCTGCCTATTTTTAGGAGTTCTCCAAAAAGGAACCAAAACCATGATATAGAACAAGTATTTGAAATTATGATTCACAAAAAAATTTCCTGACTTGAAACTATTGAAAGATAGTACTGCAAACCTGGGGAAAATGACTCAAGAGATATTTTCACTAGAACTATGAACTTTAAAGAAAAAGAAACAATCCTTTGGTCAATCAGGCAAAAAAAGTCACTGATAAAGGAAAGGGAATGAGATTACATAAGACTTTTCAACTTTACTGCAGCAGACCATACAATAATGCATTTAACAAAGTCAAGAGTTGAAACAGTCAAAGACATCATACCTTGTGAAACTGACAAACTTATTTCATTATAAAGGTCAGAGATAAACTGTAATAACTATGCAAAAAATCTCAAAATATTATTCCCTTGAGACTTCATGAATAGTCTACTGAAAAACAAGTGTTAGTTTGTAAAAGCAAACTTGAACACATGAAAAGGCATACTTTGTTCTTGGGTTGGAAAATTCAACATAATAAAGTTGTCAGTCCTCTTTAAATTAATTTATAAGTGTAATGCAATCCCAGTAAAAATTCCATTTTTTTTTTTTATAACCAAGTAGACAGGTTGACTAAAAAGTTTATTTGGAATAAGAAACAAGAAAGAATAGCCAGATAAAGAACAAAAATAGAGAATGGACTAATGGAAATTGATAATGCAAACATTATAAAGCCTTATAATTTAGAAAGTATGGTTTGCATACATGAATAAACAGACCAATGGATCAAGATAGAAAATCCAGAAATGGATTCAATTACATATGCAAATTACTGGAGAAAGGAGATGGACTTTTAAAATGTGTTTTTGGGAAAACTGGATGACCTTTTGCAAAGATAAAATTGGATCCATTCCTCACACTGCACATCAAAATAAACTTTAAATATATTAGGGATTTAAATGTAAGCAACGACACTGTATAAGTAACAAAAAAAATAGCAAAGCACTTTCATGACTATGATTAAGAATGCAGAAGAAACAATGGGAAAGGTTGATACACTTGATAATATATGTATACAAACAAATTTTACATGACTGAAAAAACTACCATAGGAGAAGCAAAAACCAAAAAGAGACAAATATGGGAAAAATTATTTGTAATTTCTATAATGGGCAAAATGTTATATTTTTATATAATAGAGCTTCTAAAGACAGAGAAGTTTTTAGAGACCAATGACTTTATAGAAAAGTCAGCTAGAGATAGACACAAGTCACAAAAAAATGAAATGCAAAAACCCTTGAACATGTGAACAGATACGCAATCTCATGCAAGTTAAAATTATGTTGAGATAGCACTTAACTATCAGATTGACAAAAACCCAAGTTTAAAAACATATTTTGAGTGTCATTTAGAGCTAGTGTTTTTCACATGCAAAAAAGAAAATTCAAATATAAGATGAAGGAGGTTGAGTAAAAAGGCAGCAGTGTAAACTGAGATATATTTTATCTCAAAAAATATCCTACATACTAAAAAAAATCCATCTTTTTAATGCAAAGAAATAAAACCCATCATCAGTCCAGTGACAATGAGTAGCTGTAGGATTCAGATTGTGTTCTTTAAGTCCCATTTCCCCATAGAAAGAATCAGGACTCCAGAGAAATGGGTGATTCTAACTCTGGGATGGACAATGTTCGGGGATAGTCTGGAGCATCTTGTCACACCAGAATGCAATGAAGCTCAAGGAAGTTATAAGACTACGTAAGAGGATATGCTGAAAAGGAAACGCTTTGAAATAGCTCCCACTGGCTAAGTTTTGAGCAACAGTCAGACAAAGATATCAATGAATATATTTCATGAAATATATTTCAATGTATGACTTTTAACGGTACTAAAAACATCACATTGGTCACCTTAGGAAGACTTGAGGAACCAATTATTTTAAAGAATAGTAAATAGAAAAGAAATATGAAGCATTTATCCTGCCTCTCCTATATTAAAAGTACTTCGGAATAAACAATTGATGAAGGGAAATTTCTCTTAGAGATAGAGTCTAGGTAATGCATGGGAAAGAAATGAGAATTAAAGTATTATCACTTAGCAACATTTAATGGATTAACAGATCCAGGCAATTATCATCGGTGGTTGCCAACATATGTATATAACAATGTATAATACTAATTTATGTTATAATATATGCTATGTTAGTTTAATATATATTAATATAATACATATAATGTAATATATAATTATATATTACATATGTATGTATCTATATAAGTACTGTAGGTAATATATTTAATCTAATTTTCTCTATCATCTATTATTTATCTGTTATCTCTCTCTCTACTATCTATTTGCCTATCTATCTATCTATCAATCGTATAAAAGAATTATGCCTTGGTACCAATTCAGCCAGGTGAGCTCACATTATTGACTTTTAGCCCCATCTTTTGCTTGAAAGTAAAAATTACATAGTACTATAGGAAGACTGTAGGGAGCTGAATGGGGACTAAGAGAGCATTCAAACTTTATTTTACAACTATCCAATCCACCACCTATCTCACAGATATGGGTGCAATTTCTAAGTCAAAAACTACCTCATAACTGACTATATATGGCTTTTCCTGGGGTGAAATTGTTTTTGCTTTTGGCATTCCTTCCCTGACTTGCCTTTTTAGTTGTTGTGGGGACCATGTTTTTAAGTCCACGAGATGCAAGGAAACAATGGACGCCTTTCTTCGCTGCTTGTAAAGGTCATATAAGAAACCAGCATGAGCAGAGCTGTTCTGACTAGACGTGCAAGCACACGCAGACCGGGACACATTCACCACGTAGTTTGTCAGCATTAACCCTTTGCTCACACCAAGAAAAGGAGGCCATGTTTCTATCTTCAGATGGTTTTGGACTGAATTTGTGTGAAGTAGAAAACAGGAGTGAATCACTGAAATTTTTGCTTGCTCTGTTAGGGCTTGGGAAGACCCAAAATGGAGGTGGCGTCTGAGTCCAAGAAGAGAGAGGACGTTTATGAAACAACAGGTCAGGGATTTTCCTCTCAGATCTCAGGACTGTAAACGGACCAGAGCTGCAAGATGACTATGCAATGCCTCTAGCACCATAAAGAATATTCCCCTCCAACACCAGTTAAAAGAAAAATAATAAACTATCAATAAGCATAGAAAGTACAGATAAGTACAAGATAGTAAAAAATACTTTCACTTTTATTCTTTTTCCATGTGATTATTTTAATCGTTTTTATAAAAAACTAAGTATCAAATTCTCACAAAGGTTATTTTGTCATCATTTAGTGTTCTCGCCTTGTTGGGGCCTAAACACTTGTGTTGCTTTTGGGTAATCTAGTACTGGCTCTGATCCATCTCCTCGGGAAGTCCAAGAAATTACTTGTCGAGAAACTTGGTAGGATGGTCTGCTCACCAATGTAGTTTAGTGACTGCTGCTTTTACTTTTGGTTGGAATATGGCTACTTTTGGGAGAAACTGGTGAGGCTAGGTCACCCTCAGATTTCTGGAAAATATTTTATTAAATAGGCCTAGCTATTCATGGGAAGATTATAATACCTCACGGATCATCTGGGGAAAATACCTGGTCTTCAAGGCCACTATTTCCAATAGCAAACATACAAATCCTTTGATCCATGTCCCACACATAGGTTTCTTAATTCATGAAATTCTGCTTATGATTGCCACATATAAATGAGAAAGGACTTGAACATATGTGAACTATAAGAAACTTTTGTAAAGCAATGCAACTCATGGGTTTAAACAAATACTTTTGGCAGCTTTGTTAAGCATACATGCAAAAAGTGGGTTTGCTTCACCAGTAAGGGATACAGAAAAATCCAAGCTCTCTGACCTACGTGTGACACACACAGGACAATAAATAATGATAATAAGTTTTAAAAAATCTAGTACGTCTTTCAGGATGGGGCAAGAGATTAATTACACGTTGTACATCATAATGTCTGAAAGCCTGAGAACTTGTGCAATCTGAATTAAATTTTATGAAACAAAATGCATGGAATTGATGCTTTCATTTTAAATACACAAGTCTTTTTCTTCTTATATTCTTTTCCCCCTCTCTTTTTTCTTCTCTCTCTCCTTATCTTAGCACCCCTCCTCCCTACTTCTAAAAGAAGAGAACGCTGTTCTCAGAACTCTCTCAGGCTTTCTTAATTGAAAGCAATGATTCTGAGTCACTCCTTTATATTAAGTGAAATACTCTTGCGGAATCTCTAGGGATGAAGTGATTAGCCCAGCAAGAAGCCAGCGGACTCCAGTTGTCCATGAAAGTGGTGGAAAGAATTAAATACAATTTTGCAAAGATAACACTAAAAGAATGGTATTTTCTTTCAAAACATGTCCTTTTCTGAAACATCAGTGCAGACATATGTCAAGATAGAATCTGGATCATATTTCTAACAGTTGAAGACTCAGATTTCGTCAAATAAGACTGTTTGTTCTCATGCCCAAACTGTATCCTACACTGTCCTGTTGTCTGGACTATAATGGAACATAACGTTAACTTCGGACAGTGGAGATTGAGTTGGTGCCAACCTTGCTAATGAACATGTGGTTTCAATAATAATATGGCTACTTGCATATTAGGTGGCAAAGTGCCAGGTATATACTTATTGTTGAGGGGGCAACTGATGTAAAAAGTACCATCTCCTGATATGATTGCATTTCCAAAAATACTCTGCACCCGGACTGAGATTCAGCAAAATGAGGAATGTCACTCAGCATCAGGAAGTTTAAGGCATTGACAGATAAGGAGGAGCCCTACAGATTCCACGCACGCACTCTGTGAGCCTCAAGCATCTATCACAAGGTCTTGATGATAACACAACGGGTAACGCCACAGTGTGGAAAAACAGCCTGACCCAGGAGGGTAGTGGGTGGGGGAAGGATTAGGATCACTCCCTGCTTCAAGTTCCTGGTGTTCTGGACTCAGGGACTTGAGGGTCTGAAAGCTAGAAGACAGTAATATGAATTACAGTTTAATGATATTCCCACTACACTGACAAAATGGATTCAGTTACATAATGGTAGCATTAAATGTTATTAAGAAGGGATCCAAAGTCTTGGGGCCAGACTTTCACAAAATCATGATAAGCTGCTAAAAACAGCTGAAATAGCACATTTGCAGGCTTTCCAGTCCTCGATTTGTTGAAGAGGAAAAAAGTTGTTATATTTGCTCAAACATTCTGCAGTGCTGGCCTATAATCAGGGGCTTAGTGGAGGGACGGGAGATGTCGGGACATATCTGATTTGATTATTATATCTTAACGTGCATTTTTGTTTTCCTGAAAGCTGTTGTGAAGTACAGAGCTAAATGGTTTGCCCAAGGCCTTGGTGGCTTGGTAGGACAGTGATTTTTCTTGGTGTCAAGACCCACTCTGTAAAGGACCAGGTGTAGAGGGTGGACTCCTATCTTCTCTTTGTATAAGAGAAGCTTCATTTTTTTAAATTTGAATTTTATAAAATTGATTCATTGTGGTGTATAGCATTTTTTAATGTTTAATTTTTGTGGGTACATAGTAAGTGTATATATTTATGAGGTGCATGAGATAGTTTGATACAGACATGTAATGCATAATAATCACATTGTGGAAAATGGGGTGTTCATCCCCACAAGCATTTATCCTTTGTGTTACAAACCATCCAATTATACTCCCTTAGTTATTTAAAAATGTACAATTAAATTATTTTGACTATAGTCACCCTGTTGTGCTATTAAACAGAAAATATTATTCATTCTTTCTATTTTTATACCCATTAACCATTCCCACCTCCTCCCAGCATCCTGCTACCCTTCCCAGCCTCTGGTAACCATCCTTCTACTCTCACTCTCCATATGTTCAATTATTTTGATTTTTACCTCCCAGAAATAAGTGAGTACATATGACATTTGTCTTTCTGTGCCTGGCTTATTTCATTTAACATAATGACCTCCAGTTCCATCCTTGTTATTGCAGATGACAGGATCTCATCCTTTTTTATAACTGAATAGTACTCCATTGTGTACAAGTATGTGGTATATAGTTGGGACTAAGGTATCTACTACCACAACCAACACACAGAGAGTTCCATCACTTCAAAAAATTTTCTCATGCTGCCCATTTGTCATCAGTCTTTTTTCTGCCTCCAGCCTCTGCTAACTGCCCATCTGTTCTCCATCCCTATAGTTTTGTCTTTTCTTGAACAACATATAAAGAGAAACTATAGTATATAGTCTTTTGAGTCTGACCTATTTCATTAGCAAAATGCATTTGAGATTCATTCATATTGTTTCATGTATGAGCAATTTATTTCTTTTTATTGTAAAACAGTATTCCGTTGTATGGATATACCAGTTTGTTTATCCATTCACCCATGGAAGGAAATTTGTACTATTTCCAATTTTTGGCTTTTATTATTATATTTTTAAACCACTCTATTGAAGTATAATTGACATACAAAATCTGTCTGTATTTAATTTACACAACTTGATGAGTTAGGAGATAAGTATGTACTCATCAGACCATCACCATAATGTATGCTGTAAACCTGTACTTCACTTCCAAAAATTTCCTCCTGCTTTCTTTCTTTATTTTAATAACAATTATTATTTGTGATAAAAGCACTCAACATTAGATCTGTTTTTAAAGCAACATTTTAAGGATACAATATATTATTGGCAATTACAGGCCCTATGCTTTACAGTAGATCTCTAGGATTATCCATTTTACATAATCAAAACTTTGTACTCTTTGACTCATACCTTCCATTTCTCCCTCCCCACAATCTCTGACCACTATCCTCCTATTCTCTGCTTCTATGAGTTTGACTACTTTAGATTAATTATATAAGTAATATCGTGTAGTATTTGTCCTTCTGTGTCTGGCTTATTTTACTTAGCATAATGTCTCCCAGGTTCATCCATGTTGCTGTAAGAGGCAGGATTTTCTTCTTTTTTAAGGATGAATCATATTACTTTATATGTATATATTACGTTTTATTTATCCATTTAGGAGTCAGTGGACATTTTGATTGTTGCTTCGATGCCTTGGCGATTGTGAATAATGCTGCAGTGAATATGGAAATGCAGATAGCTCTTAAAAATACTATTGGCTTATTATTTATACCTCTTTTATATTTTTACTTTTAGTGGTTGCCCTAGAGTTACAACATGCATCTTTAATTAGTCTGAGTTTACCTTCAAATAATATTAAATCACTTCACATGTAGTCTGTGGACCTTGTAACAGTATATCCAAATTCCTTCATCTCTTACCTCATGCTATACATTTAATTTTACATATGCTGCAAGCACATAGTATATCGCTACTATTTTTTCTTTGCATAATCGATTATCATTTAGAGCACTTAGGAGTAAGAATATGCATTTTTAAACCTTCATTCATTTCCTTTCCCCCAACTCTTTATTTATTTGTGTAGATCCAACTTTCTCTCTGGTGCTGTATTTCTTCTACCTGGATAGCCTTCTCAAACATTTTTTGTAACGCAGGCCTATTACCGATTAATTCTCTGTTTTTCTTTTCAAGGAAGACTTTATTTCTCCTTTAGTTTTAAAAGATGTTTTCCTGGGTACAGAACTCTGGCTGACAATATTTTAAAAATCTTCAATGATATCACTCCATTTTCTTCTGGCTTACATGATTTCCAACGAGAAGTTCTCATTTTTGTTCCTCTGTATAGAATGTATCTTTAGTTTTGTTTTAAAAACTTTTATTTTTAGAACAGCTTTAGGTTTACAGAAAAATTGCAACAAGTACAGAGAGTTCCAGTATATCTCATATGACCCCTTATAGACCCTAACTAGATTACAGGACCAGTAATGTGTCAGTCTTAATTAATTCATTAGTTTATTTATTCATTCATTCTTTCATTCATTTTTTAAATTGTTCATCCATTCGTCAAAAGTATTTTTAGTACTTTACCTACTATTAGCTGGGCTTCAGTGAAATAATCTTTTTTTTTTTTCCTTAATGGAACTTATGATCTGGTGGGAGGACATGAATACTAATCAAATAATCACAGATATGTATTTCAGAGGTAATTATTCTAAAGGAAAGTTATCTGACTTTGTTTTTCTGGGAAGTCTTGCCTAAATGAGATAATTTTTGAACTGGGTGAGCTGGTCACTTAGGGCTGGGGAGAGGTTAACAGAATGAGGCCACAGGTAACTTCTTGAGGAGCATGTGCAAGGGCCTTGGGGACAGAGGCCTGTGGTACGTTTGATGGACTGTGAAAAGAACAGTCAGGCTGTAGTATAGAGAGTGAGGGAAGAGGGTAGTGTAAAATAAAGCTGAAAATGTGGGCATATGTCAGGTCATTCAGGACTTTGTAAGGCATGTGAAGGATCTGGGTTGTCAATTGAAGGGTTAGGGAAACCACTGAGGAGATTTAAGTGGGGTAGAGTTGTGGAGGAGGGCGGTGACTGTGTAATTTGTAAAGAACACAAAGATTGCAGGGTGGAGAACAGATTGGGAAGGCAGCAAGTATCAATGTGGGGAGACTGGTTAGAAGGTATAAGGAGGTTTTATTTTGTTTTTTTCCTTTGTAGATGGGAGAAACTTGAGTAAGTGTAAATGTCAGTGGGAAAGATCCAAGCAAGAGAGAAATGCTGAATGCAAAAAAGAAAAAAGAGCTACTGAAAGGTTCCTGAAAGCCAGTGTAATGATTGGAGCAATTGGCCTTAGAAAGGAGAAGCGCTAATTTTATTCTACAGAAAGGGGGAAAAAATGGAATGGGTGCAGATACAAGGGTCCATTGTGGGAGTTCCTGTCTTCTGGCTTTTGTTTTCTGTGGAAAGTAGGAAGTGAGGTCATTTGTTAAGAGTGGGAGGAAAGGTGTGAGATAAAAAGGCAAGTCAGGGAACTGGAGAAGATGGCCGAATAGGAACAACTCCAGTCTCCAACTCCCTGCGCGAGCGACAGAGAAGACCGGTGATTTCTGCATTTTCAACTGAGGTACTGGGGTCATCTCACTAGGGAGTGCCGGACAATCGGTGCTGGTCAGCTGCTGCAGCCTGACCAGCGAGAGCTGAAGCAGGGCGAGGCATCGCCTCACCTGGAAGCGCAAGGGGGAAGGGGATCCGTTTTCCTAGCCAGGGGAACTGAGACACACAACACCTGGAAAATCGGGTAACTCCCACCCCAATACTGCGCTGTAAGCATACAGGCATTCCAGGAGAATATATCCCACACCTGGCCGGGAGGGTCCCACGCCCACGAAGCCTCCCTCACTGCTAACACAGCAGTCTGCCGCGATCTATCCGCAAGGCAGCAGCGAGGCTGGGGGAGGGGCGCCCGCCATTGCTGAGGCTTAAGTAGGTAAACAAAGCCGCTGGGAAGCTCGAACTGGGTGGAGCTCACAGCAGCTCAAGGAAGCCTGCCTGTCTCTGTAGTCTCCACCTCTGGGGACAGCGCACAGCTGAAGACCAACAGGGGAAGTAGCGGGAGCCGGTGCAGACGCGAACGACTCTGTCTGACAGCTTTGGGGAGAGCCGTGGATCTCCCAACGCGGAGGTTGAGATCTGAGAACGGACAGACTGCCTGCTCAGGTGTGTCCCTGACCCCTGAGTAGCCTAGCTGGGAGAAATCCCCCACTAGGGGCAGTCTGACACCCCACACCTCACAGGGTGGAGTACACCCCTGAGAGGACACTTCCAAAGGAAGAATCAGACAGGTACACTCGCTGTTCAGCAATATTCTATCTTCGGCAACCTCTGCTGCTGATACCCAGGCAAACAGGGTCTGGAGTGGACCTCAAGCAATCTCCAACAGACCAACAGAGAGTCCTTCTGACTGTCAGAAGGAAAACTATCAAACAGGAAGGACACCTATACCAAAACCCCATCAGTTCGTCACCACCATCAAAGACCAGAGACAGATAAAACCACAAAGATGGGGAAGAAGCAGGGCAGAAAAGCTGGAAATTCAAAAAATAAGAGCGCATCTCCCCCTGCAAAGGAGCGCAGCCCATCACCAGCAACGGATCAAAGCTGGTCAGAGAATGACTTGGACGAGAGGAGAGAAGAAGGCTTCAGTCCATCAAACTTATCAGAGCTAAAGGAGGAATTACGTACCCAGCGCAAAGAAACTAAAAATCTTGAAAAAAGAGTGGAAGAATTGACAGCTAGACTCATTAATGCAGAGAAGATCATAAACGAAATGACAGAGATGAAAACCATGACACGAGAAATACGTGACAAATGCACAAGCTTCAGTAACCGACTCGATCAACTGGAAGAAAGAGTATCAGCGATTGAAGATCAAATGAATGAAATGAAGCGAGAAGAGAAACCAAAAGAAAAAAGAAGAAAAAGAAATGAGCAAAACCTGCAAGAAGTATGGGATTACGTAAAAAGACCAAATCTACGTCTGATTGGGGTGCCTGAAAGTGAGGGGGAAAATGGAACCAAGTTGGAAAACACTCTTCAGGATATCATCCAGGAGAACTTCCCCAACCTAGTAGGGCAGGCCAACATTCAAATTCAGGAAATACAGAGAACGCCACAAAGATACTCCTCCAGAAGAGCAACTCCAAGACACATAATTGCCAGATTCACCAAAGTTGAAATGAAGGAAAAAATCTTAAGGGCAGCCAGAGAGAAAGGTCGGGTCACCCACAAAGGGAAGCCCATCAGACTAACAGCAGATCTCTCGGCAGAAACTCTACAAGCCAGAAGAGAGTGGGGGCCAATATTCAACGTTCTTAAAGAAAAGAATTTTAAACCCAGAATTTCATATCCAGCCAAACTAAGTTTCATAAGTGAAGGAGAAATAAAATCCTTTACAGATAAGCAAATGCTTAGAGATTTTGTCACCACCAGGCCTGCCTTACAAGAGACCCTGAAGGAAGCCCTAAACATGGAAAGGAACAACCGGTACCAGCCATCGCAAAAACTTGGCAAAATGTAAAGACCATCGAGGCTAGGAAGAAACTGCATCAACTAACGAGCAAAATAACCAGTTAATATCATAATGGCAGGATCAAGTTCACACATAACAATATTAACCTTAAATGTTAATGGACTAAATGCTCCAATTAAAAGACACAGACTGGCAAACTGGATAAAGAGTCAAGACCCATCAGTCTGCTGTATTCAGGAGACCCATCTCACATGCAGAGACATACATAGGCTCAAAATAAAGGGATGGAGGAAGATCTACCAAGCAAATGGAGAACAAAAAAAAGCAGGGGTTGCAATCCTAGTCTCTGATAAAACAGACTTTAAACCATCAAAGATCAAAAGAGACAAAGAAGGCCATTACATAATGGTAAAGGGATCAATTCAACAGGAAGAGCTAACTCTCCTAAATATATATGCACCCAATACAGGAGCACCCAGATTCATAAAGCAAGTCCTTAGAGACTTACAAAGAGACTTAGACTCCCATACAATAATAATGGGGGACTTCAACACTCCGCTGTCAACATTAGACAGATCAACAAGACAGAAAGTTAACAAGGATATCCAGGAATTGAACTCATCTCTGCACCAAGCGGACCTAATAGACATCTATAGAACTCTCCACCCCAAATCAACAGAATATACATTCTTCTCAGCACCACATCGCACTTATTCCAAAATTGACCACATAATTGGAAGTAAAGTACTCCTCAGCAAATGTAAAAGAACAGAAATTATAACAAACTGTCTCTCAGACCACAGTGCAATCAAACTAGAACTCAGGACTAAGAAACTCAATCAAAACCGCTCAACTACATGGAAACTGAACAACCTGCTCCTGAATGACTACTGGGTACATAACGAAATGAAAGCGGAAATAAAGATGTTCTTTGAAACCAATGAGAACAAAGATACAACATACCAGAATCTCTGGGACACATTTAAAGCAGTGTGTAGAGGGAAATTTATAGCACTAAATGCCCACAAGAGAAAGCAGGAAAGATCTAAAATTGACACTCTAACATCACAATTAAAAGAACTAGAGAGGCAAGAGCAATCACATTCAAAAGCTAGCAGAAGGCAAGAAATAACTAAGATCAGAGCAGAACTGAAGGAGATAGAGACACAAAAAACCCTCCAAAAAATCAATGAATCCAGGAGTTGGTTTTTTGAAAAGATCAACAAAATTGACAGACCGCTAGCAAGGCTAATAAAGAAAAAAAGAGAGAGGAATCAAATAGATGCAATAAAAAATGATAAAGGGGATATCACCACTGACCCCACAGAAATACAAACTACCATCAGAGAATACTATAAATGCCTCTACGCAAATCAACTAGAAAATCTAGAAGAAATGGATAATTTCCTGGACACTTACACTCTCCCAAGGCTAAACCAGGAAGAAGTTGAATCCCTGAATAGACCAATAGCAGGCTCTGAAATTGAGGCAACAATTAATAGCCTACCCACCAAAAAAAGTCCAGGACCAGATGGATTCACAGCTGAATTCTACCAGAGGTACAAGGAGGAGCTGGTACCATTCCTTCTGAAACTATTCCAATCAATAGAAAAAGAGGGAATCCTCCCTAACTCATTTTATGAGGCCAACATCATCCTGATACCAAAGCCTGGCAGAGACACAACAAAAAAAGAGAATTTTAGACCAATATCCCTGATGAACATTGATGCAAAAATCCTCAATAAAATACTGGCAAACCGGATTCAGCAGCACATCAAAAAGCTTATCCACCATGATCAAGTGGGCTTCATCCCTGGGATGCAAGGCTGGTTCAACATTCGCAAATCAATAAACGTAATCCAGCATATAAACAGAACCAAAGACAAGAACCACATGATTGTCTCAATAGATGCAGAAAAGGCTTTTGACAAAATTCAACAGCCCTTCATGCTAAAAACGCTCAATAAATTCGGTATTGATGGAACGTACCTCAAAATAATAAGAGCTATTTATGACAAACCCACAGCTAATATCATACTGAATGGGCAAAAACTGGAAAAATTCCCTTTGAAAACTGGCACAAGACAGGGATGCCCTCTCTCACCACTCCTATTCAACATAGTGTTGGAAGTTCTGGCTAGGGCAATCAGGCAAGAGAAAGAAATCAAGGGTATCCAGTTAGGAAAAGAAGAAGTCAAATTGTCCCTGTTTGCAGATGACATGATTGTATATTTAGAAAACCCCATCGTCTCAGCCCAAAATCTCCTTAAGCTGATAAGCAACTTCAGCAAAGTCTCAGGATACAAAATTAATGTGCAAAAATCACAAGCATTCTTATACACCAGCAACAGACAAGCAGAGAGCCAAATCAGGAATGAACTTCCATTCACAATTGCTTCAAAGAGAATAAAATACCTAGGAATCCAGCTTACAAGGGATGTAAAGGACCTCTTCAAGGAGAACTACAAACCACTGCTCAGTGAAATCAAAGAGGACACAAACAAATGGAAGAACATACCATGCTCATGGATAGGAAGAATCAATATCGTGAAAATGGCCATACTCCCCAAGGTTATTTATAGATTCAATGCCATCCCCATCAAGCTACCAATGACTTTCTTCACAGAATTGGAAAAAACTGCTTTAAAGTTCATATGGAACCAAAAAAGAGCCCGCATTGCCAAGACAATCCTAAGTCAACAGGACAAAGATGGAGGCGTCACGCTACCTGACTTCAAACTATACTACAAGGCTACAGTAACCAAAACAGCATGGTACTGGTACCAAAACAGAGATATAGACCAATGGAACAGAACAGAGTCCTCAGAAATAATACCGCACATCTACAGCCATCTGATCTTTGACAAACCTGAGAGAAACAAGAAATGGGGAAAGGATTCCCTATTTAATAAATGGTGCTGGGAAAATTGGCTAGCCATAAGTAGAAAGCTGAAACTAGATCCTTTCCTTACCCCTTATACGAAGATTAATTCAAGATGGATTAGAGACTTAAATGTTAGACCTAATACCATAAAAACCCTAGAAGAAAATCTAGGTAGTACCATTCAGGACATAGGCATGGGCAAGGACTTCATGTCTAAAACACCAAAAGCAATGGCAGCAAAAGCCAAAATTGACAAATGGGATCTAATTAAACTAAAGAGCTTTTGCACAGCAAAAGAAACTACCATCAGAGTGAACAGGCAACCTACAGAATGGGAGAAAATTTTTGCAACCTACTCATCTGACAAAGGGCTAATATCCAGAATCTACAAAGAACTCAAACAAATATACGAGAAAAAAACAAATAACCCCATCAAAAAGTGGGGAAAGGATATGAACAGACATTTCTCAAAAGAAGATATTCATACAGCCAACAGACACATGAAAAAATGCTCATCATCACTGGCCATCAGAGAAATGCAAATCAAAACCACAATGAGATACCATCTCACACCAGTTAGAATGGCAATCATTAAGAAGTCAGGAAACAACAGGTGTTGGAGAGGATGTGGAGAAATAGGAACACTTTTACACTGTTGGTGGGATTGTAAACTAGTTCAACCATTATGGAAAACAGTATGGCAATTCCTCAAGGATCTAGAACTAGATGTACCATATGACCCAGCCATCCCACTACTGGGTATATACCCAAAGGATTATAAATTAGTCTACTACAAAGACACATGTACACGTATGTTTATTGCGGCACTATTCACAATAGCAAAGACTTGGAATCAACCCAAATGTCCATCTGTGACAGACTGGATTAAGAAAATGTGGCACATATACACCATGGAATACTATGCAGCCATAAAAAAGGATGAGTTTGCGTCCTTTGTAGGGACATGGATGCAGCTGGAAACCATCATTCTTAGCAAACTATCACAAGAAGAGAAAACCAAACACCGCATGTTCTCACTCATAGGTGGGAACTGAACAATGAGATCACTTGGACTCGGGAAGGGGAACATCACACACTGGGGTCTATCATGGGGAGGGGGGAGGGGAGAGGAGGGAGGGATTGCATTGGGGAGTTATACATGATATAAATGATGAATTGATGGGTGCTGACGAGTTGATGGGTGCAGCACACCAACATGGCATAAGTATACATATGTAACAAACCTGCACGTTATGCACATGTACCCTAGAACTTAAAGTATAATAAAAAAAAAAAAAAAAAAAAGAGAAGAAAAAAAAAAAAAAAAAAAAAAAAGGCAAGTCAGAGATCTGAGGAGACTGGAGAAAGTTTGAGAAATTCACTAGAGAGGTGGGAGAGAGAACTGATAGGTGCTTGTGGGAATCTTGCTGAGATGTGTTGAGGACATGCTGGTTTTGATGTTCATGACTTCACAAGAGTGCAGATCCGCTCTGTGTGTGGCTTTCTCCAGCAATACTGCTGTATTTGGGTTTAGAAAGATTAAGGGAAAAAAGGAAAAAAAGGCAGTTGGGTTCAGGCAACATTGGGATCTTGTTAACAACTGCTGATATAAAGACAGAAAGGAATGGAGTTTGGGGCCCTGGCAAATATGTTCTTGAAATGACATATAATGGAATTTAAGCTTGGAAAGGAGGAATTTGAAAAAGAAGGCTGATAGACTGGAAGAGAGTAGAAGAGTCAATGGAATAGGGGTCCTGAAGAAGTTGAAGAATACTTGTAATCTGAGGAGTCGAACTAGCTAGCTGGATAGAAAGGAGTTAGTAGGAACCTGATTTAGTGATTTGGGTGGTAGAGAGCTTTGGGGTGATGACAAGTTCCAGGGTAGTGTTGGGAGACAATTTTCCATGAATATTTTCATGTTTCTGCACAGTCTTGGCTTTCTGAGCAAAGAAAGTTGGCAAAAATGGTTAAACAATAATTGAATAGCAAATATGCCTGAGAAGCTAGAAATAGTGTATTGTTCCAGACAGCTTTAGAGAATTTGCTGCCGTAGAGTCATTTGCATTACATTTCTGGGTAGCAAAAACCTAGAGCTCTTTCCCGCACATCCTCAGAGAGGGTTTCTTCCATTCCAGAGTGAAAGTTGCTCTCTCTTTCCAGAAGGAATGAGGGGCAAATGCGCTAGCTGCCCTACGTAAGCTCGAAGTCTCATAATTTTGGGGATCCTCTCCTGTGATGCAGCTTTGCTAGAAAGAACTCATATTAGTATTTTGTTGCACCATCTGTTCTGCTATAACATGAATTTAGTTAATGTCATTTAACTCATAGGTGATTGATAAATAGGAGAAGAATGCTTATATCATGGTAGAAGTCATGTAGGTTCATATGAGATCTTTCTTCCCAGCACCTTAATGTTTTGAAGAGATAAAAGCAAGCTTTCTTACAATTCATGAAAAAGCCCAATCAATATGCTTCAAGAAACAAAGCTGATGTATAATAAAAAGTATTTATTATCCCAGCACATGTTTTTGAATTCCTATAGAGTTTAAATAGATTTTAAAGTTGAGATGAAACTGGTCTCTATTAGAAGCAAATGCCTTCAAGGACTTCCCTCTTGAAGAAGGAATTCTAAGTTCCAGTATTTAAAGCTGAAAAAGATCATCTCACTGTGATGCTGGGCAAATGCCACAGAAGATTTTACTGTGCTATTGTTTTCGTTACATAGTTCTGTAAGTTTTCAGGGCTGTATAGACTCTATTTTTACTGATAGGTCCTATTAATCACAATGCCTGACTTTGCAGCGGTTCTAGGTTTTTGAAAACAATGTAGCTTTCTAGGAAAACCCACTGTATTTCTTTCCATATTTTGCATTAAGTACATAGTTTTTCTTTGATCATAAAAATACATCATTTTTTCTAAAATGATTTTTTACTTTTAAAGGATGGTTGATATTGTTATTTTAACTTAAATGACAAGGAACACACTGCCTTCTACATACTAGCACTCATTTAAGCATAATATTAAAATTTTAAGCATAAAATTTAATTTTATTTTAAAGCATAAAATTAAATTTAAGCATAAAATTAAAATTTTATTTTAAAATATCCTGAAAATCCCCAAAGCAGAAATTACTTACAATTCCAGCACATTTTAAAAATTTATTTAAATAAACGAAAGTTTTACTTCCCTCTGTCCATCTAATTTAATCTTTAGAGATAACTTCTATGAGCAGTTTGAGGTATAGTTTGACTATTGTATTCTATGCTTATACAGGTATATTTATACATATACCAACTCTATATCTGTCTACATTTCTATGTATGTATCTATGTGTCTATATCCCTGCTGATAAACATAGAAAGCATGTATATGTGTGTGTATATATATATTTCTTTTAATGATAGAGTCATGCTGCATATATTAAATACTTATTTTTCTTAATACTATATTACAGGCTTACTTCCAGGTGCATATAAGTCTATCACATTCTTTGAATGTCCCATAGTGTTCCTGGTGTGTTGTACTGGTTATCACTGCACAGCAGATCTTCCTGACTCCACTTCTTGACAGGGGAGTGCCATATGCATACAGGAGAAAAGGAATTGATGGTAGCCACTTGGTGACAAGTACCCTACTCTACCTTCTAGCCACCACAGTTTATCTCTCATGTGAAAAAACACTTATTTCCTCCTAAAACTGCCCTGAAGTTCTCATCCCATCATAGAAATAGGCTCAGTCTCAAGGTCAAGGTCCAGAATCTCTCTACTGAAATCAGGACGAGGTTCAGTACACTGCATGTACTGTTTCTCAGGTGCAACTTGTTGAGTGTAAGGCCCGTTAACTGAAGAGACACGTTATATGGCCCCCAGACCCAAAAAACAATGGTAAAACTGACATAGCGTAATACAAAAAAGGGGAGAGCTGGGGCGTGCAGCGGTTACTATTTCACAGCAATTCTGATCTCAGGCTGGCAGTGCCAGGTGCCAAATTAGGGCCCAGTCCTGTTACATAGAAATGGTTCTTCATAGCTCTTATCTCTGCTGAGACATTTCTTCTTATCCATAAGAAATGGGTTGTAATTGTTACTGAGTGGTTATCTCAGTTGACTTGCTGACTGTAGGATGTTGTGGCTCTTTTGATTTTGAACTGTTTCTGTCTCAGCCTAAGCTGATGGTGTTTTTCTAAGTACTAGTCTGTTAATAATTTTGTGTATTGCCTATGAATCTTACTGGGGGTCATTCAATTGGACAAAAGCAATATTTATAAATCTCTTATAGGTAACCTTAAATCTAAGGTTTCATAAAATGTCTTACAGCCACATCTTTTACTTCATCATAACCCTAAGGCTCTTTCTTACTTTGAGACCCTTCTGCTGGCTACACAGAGGATTCTAGGACCTCTATATTTTCTCCAAATTATATTTTAAAAGGGAACAGTTCTGTCTCCTGCTCATCTCTTTTAATCTACTTTATATGTAGCTAAAATAAACTATTTGGCAGAACTTTGAATGTTCTGTCTGGAACTCTCCAGTCAAATTCACCAATTCATTAGGAATATTTTGTATTTTCCACATTATCATGGATAAGATATTACCAAACTTTTCACCATTACATAACACTAGTTCTACTTTTAGCCTCCAATAATATTCTCCTCATCATCTTTTTGAGGCTTTCTGGCCTTTGCCCACTGCCTCATCCAAAGCCAATATCACATGTTTTAGATTTAGATTTTGTTAAGGTAGCACTTCACTTCCAGGTACCAATTTCTGTCATGGCTATCTATGGCCAGATAACCCCTCACTCCAAAAGTTAGTGACTGAAAACAGCTATTTTGTCTCTCACTGTTCTGTGGGTTGACTAAGCTCAGTTGTGTACTTTTCATTTTAAGTTACTAATGAGGTTGCTGTCAAATGGTGGCAGGACTGCAGGACTGGAGTTCAAGGTTTGACTGAATTGGATATCCAAAGTGACTTCTTCATTTACATATTTTTGGTGGCTCAGCTAGAATGGCTGCAACAGTCTGAGAATAGCAGGCAGTTTCTCCCTCTCCATGTGACTTCTCACAGAACTAGCTTGGGCTTTCTCATAACAGGAAGGTCTCAGGGTATCCGGATTTCTCACATGCCAGCTGGCTTCCCCCAGAGCATTTGTTCCCAGTGACCAGGGTGAAATCTGAAATGCTTAAGACCAATCTTGGATATTGTATATACTTTTTCTATATTCTATTAGGCACACATGCCAACCTTGGTTTAATGTGGGAGGGAACTAGACAAGAGCCATACCTTCATCTTTGGAGGTGTGGGTTCAGTAGGGGGCCAATGCTGGAGACTAGTTACCATGTGTGGATATACCATAACTTATTTAACCATTCCCCTACTGGGTTATAATAATTTGGAGTATTTAAATTATTAAATATTATTTAAGTAATATTAAATTATCTCAAGTTGTAAACTTTACTGCAGAGAACATAATTTTCATGTGCTTTTGTCAGTCTTTAAATGTATATACAAATCTAATGCTATTGCAATTGAATATACATTTTTAAGAAACTGAGGGTCAGATGCAGTGCTCACACCTGTAATCCCACCACTTGGGGACGCCAAGGTGGGTGGATCACCTGAGCTAAGGAGTTCGAGACCAGCCTGGGCAGCATGGTGAAACCCAGTCTATACTAAAATACAAAAAAATTAGCCAAGCTTAGTGGCATGCGGCTGTAATCCCAGCTACTTGGGAGGCTGAGATAGGAGAATCACTTGAACCTGGGAGACGGAGGTTGCAGTGGGCCGAGATCGCGCCATTGCACTCCAGCCTGTCCAGCAACAGAGCGAGACTCCATCTCAAACAAAACAAAACAAAAGAAAAACAGAAACTGAGAACTTTTATTTGTTTTACTTAGTTATTATAAATACAAACATATATATATACACACACACATATATACATACATATATATATATGGTTGGCCCTCCATGCCCATGGGTTCCACATTCATGGATTCAACTGTGAATGGGAAATATTTGGAAAAAATTGCATCTGTAGCTGGCCGCGGTGGCTCACGCCTGTAATCCTAGCACTTTGGGAGGCCGAGGCAGGCGGATCACGAGGTCAGGAGATCAAGACCATCCTGGCTAATACAGTGAAACCCCGTCTCTACTAAAAATACAAAAAAATTAGCCGGGCATGGTGGCGGGCGCCTGTAGTCCCAGCTACTTGGGAGGCTGAGGCAGGAGAATGGCATGAACCCAGGAGGCGGAGATTGCAGTGAGCCGAGATTGCGTCGCTGCATGCCAGCCTGGGTGACAGAGCAAGACTCTGTCTAAAAAAAAAAAAAAAAAAAAAAAAAAAAAAAATTGCATCTGTACTAAACATGTAAGACTTTTTCTTGTCATTATTCTCTAAACAATACAGTATAACTACCTTTCATATAGCATTTACATTGTAGTAGGCATTATAGGTAATCTAGGGATGATTTAAAGTATATGGGAGGATGTGCATAAGTTATATGCAAATACTATACCATTTTATATCAGGCATTTGAACATCCCCAGATTCTGGTATCCACAGGAGGTCCAGGAACCAATCCCCCACAGATATTGAGGGATAAATGTATATAATTTATTTATGTATTATACAATTTTGTAGAAGAAAAAGTGTGTAAGGCTTGCCAACACATTTTGGAAAAGATTATTGAAAAGAGATTTGCCCAGATATTTCAGCATACGCTAAAGCTATTATAATAAAAATATGTGGTACTTGCAGAGAAAGACAAGCAAATTATTGGAAAAGAGCAGAATCTAGGAACAGACCCAAGTATATATATGTCAGTTTAAGATTTAATAATGATGTCATTTCAAATCAATGAGATAATCATGTATTATTAAGAAATTATATTAGAATATCAACGTTTTTTAGAAAAACTTCTTAGATTTCCTCTCCTAACATATATAAAAATAGAGATAAAGACCTAGATATAAAATGTAAACCTATAAATATTTTAGAAGAAATTTTGAAGCAAAATTGTATTTGACTACATAAAAATTCAAAACTTTATATGTCAAAATATTTAATTAAAAATGTTTATCATTAAAAGGCAAACAATAAAATGAGCAAATATATTTGTAGACATATAGAAAACAAAAAATTCATAGCTTTACCTCACAAAGAGCTTCTATAAATTAATAGAAATATTTTTAAAAGAAAGGAAAAACAAACGAGTAAAGACTGGAAAATCTAGAAACAAGCAATCCCTCAAAGAAATACAATGACCAATAAATATGTGGATAACTTTTACCTTCACCTCAACATAAAAACAGGCTGTATTAGTCCATTTTGCATTGCTGTAAAGGAATACCTGAGGCTGGGGACTTTATTTTAAAGAGAGATTTATTTGACTCAAAGTTCTGCTTGGTGCCAGCATCTGTTTGGCTTCTGCTGAGTTCTCAGGAAGCTTTTACTCATGGCAGAAGATGAAGTGGGTGCAGGTGTGTCACATGGTGAGAGAAGGAGAAAGAGAGAGATGCCAGGTTCTTTTAAGCAACCAGCTCTCATATGAACTAATAGAATGGGGACACATTACTGTAGGGAGGGCACCAAGCCATTCATGAGGGATCTGCCCACTAGGCCTCATTTCCAACATTGAGGATCAAATTCCAACATGAAATTTGGAGAAGACAAATATCCAAACTATATCATTCTGCCCCTGGCCCCCGAAATCTCATGTCCTTTTCATATTGTAAAATATAATCATCCCTTGCCAATAGTCCCCCAAAGTCTTAACTCATTCTAGAATCAACTCAAAAGTTCAAAGTCCAAAGTCTCTTCTGAGACTCAAGGCAAGTTCTCTCTTTCTTTACCACATGGCCAGGCTGTGAATTTTTCAAACTTTTATACTCTGCTTTTCTTTTCATTGTAAGTTCTAATTTGAAGTCATTCCTTTACTCCCATATCTGATCATAGATTGTTAGAAGTAGCATGCCACTTTTTAAATGCTTTGCTCCTTAGAAATTTCTTCCACCAGATTCCCTAGGTCATCACTCTTAAGTTCAACCTTCTATAAATCCCTAGGGTATGGGCACAATGCAGGCAAGTTCTTTGCTAGGATGTAACGAGGGTAACCTTTGCTCCAGTTCCCAAGAAGTTCCTCATTTCTGAGACGTTATTAGCCTGGACTTCACTGTGCATATCTCTATGGACATTTTGCTCGATACCACTTAACCAGTCTCTAAGAAATTCCAAACTTTCCCTTCTCCACTTGCCTTCTTCTAGACTCTCCAAACTCTTGTAATCTCTGCACATTACCCAGTTCCCAAAGCCAATTCCACATTTTCAGGTATCTTTATAGCACCATTCATTCTTGCTATCAATTTTCTATATTAGTCCATTTTGCATTGCTATAAAGGCATGCCTGAGATTGGGTAATTTATGAAGAAAATAGGTTTATTTGGCTCACAATTCTGGATGGTGCTAGCATATGCTTGACTTCTGGTGAGGTCTCAAGAAGCTTTAACTCACAGCAGAAGGCAAAAGGGAAGCAGGCATGTCACATGGTGAGAGGGAGAAAGAGAAAAATGCTAAGCTTTTTAAAGCAACCAGCTCTCATGTAAACTCATAAAGTGAGAACTCACTCATTACCATGGGGAGGGCATAAAGCTATTCATGAGGGCTCTGCCCACACAACCCGAACACCTTCCTCCAGGCCCACCTCCAACAATGGGAATTACATTTCAACATGAGATTTGGAGGGGACAAATATCCAAACTGTATCACAACCCAAATTAAAGTGTCCAGGTATATTTTTTCCCTTATCAAATTATTTTAAAACCTACAGTATCCTGTGCTGGTGAGAACTAGAAGAAGTGAGAACTTTCATACACTTTTGCTGGAATTGCATATATAAATTTTGACACAGAAATTTCATATCTAGAAACTTATCCCATGGAAATAAGAGCATGACATTTTTATTATTTAGTTTGATATCAGGAGCATTTCCCCATACTAGTAAATGGTTTTTAAAACAATTATTATTTTTTCTACCAACTGTGTATTTCTTCTTTCCATGGTGATGACATAATTTATTTAAGCATTTTCTTATTACTGGGCACTTATATCATTTTGAATATTTTGCTCTTAGGTTTAAGAGACATATAACCAAATCAAATAATGAGTATTGTTTAGATCCTGATTGAAACAAATAGTACAAAGGCATTTTCGAGATTACCTGGAAATTTTGAATATTGAAAGGGTGTTCAATGATACAAAATTAGTATTAATTTGTTTTGTGTTATATTGGCTTTCTTGGATTAGTGTCACATCAGTCTCTCGACTCTTTGCTTAGAGAATTCATTTGTTTACCTCTATATCCTGCATTTTCAAGAAAGATAAGAAGAAGTCACATTTTGATTGTCCCTTTTCAAGGAAAGGAAACCCCAGGGATATAAGGCTCTATTTAGCTCCTTGAGGAGCAGCGAGGGATGGGGGGATACATTCTTTAAAATTCTTTCTTATTCTGTTAAGCCAATAAGAAATTAGGATTGCTTATTTCACCTGGTCTGTGTGCTACATTTTTTGGGAAACATGTTTGCAAATAATTTAAGTTCTAAAATAATGCCCTTAAATGAACAAAAAAAAAATGTGTTTATTAAATACAAACCAACTAGTGAACAATTGAGGCTTAGGTGAGAATTGAGTCAATGGAATGAGAAGTATATTTTTTTCTCATTTCTTTTATTATGAAAATAAGGTCATTCTTTGCATTATAAATAGTACATGCTTATTATAGGTAATATCAATAATGTTCATACTATCACTATTCAAAGATACTAATAATTTAGTGTCTTTTCATCCTATCTTTTTCCATGTGTAGTTATTATTCAATTTACAATTTGGCATCCTACCATATATATAATTTAACATCTACTCTTTTAACATAAGTATTTATTAATATCATCATAAATTCTTGTATAACATTCTTTTTAATGACTCCATGATATTCTACCAAGTATATATATATATATTACATATAATAGTATTATATATGTAATAGTTTAACTGTCTTACTATTATCAGAAAAATATAGTTACTATAAAACCTTTTGAATACAAGTTTTATTTTTCTTGTTTCAGATTTCTTATTTCCTTAGCAATGTCCAAATCCTATTTCTTTTCTTTTCTTTTTTTTTTTTTTTTTGAGACAGGGTCTCACCCTGTTGCCCAGTCTGGAATGCAATAAAGCAGTCATGGCTCACTGTAGCTTTGACCTCTGGGGCTCAAGCAATCCTCCCACTAAGCCTGCTGAGTAGCTGGGGCCACAAGTGTGTGCCATTATGCCTGGCTAATTTTTAAACATATTTTTAGAGATGAGGTCTCCCTATGTTTCCCTGGCTGGTCTCAAGCTCCTGAGCTCAACCCATCTTTCCTCTTCAGTCCCCCAAATTGTTGGGATTACAGGCATGAGCCACCTTGCCCAACTCAGTTTTCAATGTTTGTTAACCACTTGTATTGGCTCTTGAGGACTGTATGTTCATATCATTTACATATTTATTCATCTTTTGGATCCTACAGCTTTGTTTAAATATTAATTATGTGACTTAGTTTCTGTGACTATTTTTTTCCAGTTTGTTGAGTAACTTTTAAGATTGTTTAGTCTCTTATGAATGCAGTAATTTTTATTTTTATATACAAAATCTATAAATCTTCTAGTTTGTGATTTCTCCAACTTGATTTTAAAATGTTAGATTCAATGACATAGAAAAAATTCCTTGAGCACAAAACTGATTTCTAGACCTTAGAGTAGGAGCCTACAAGGGTTTTCCGTCTCTTTTATCAAGTTGAGGGAGAAGGGAAGATGACACATGGGACTGGCATGAGGGCCTTTATAATCAGAGTAACCAATGCCAGAGAGATTGATGGTGATTCTTGAAGGGAGTGGGAGGAGGCGATTAGCACACTTAGGTTAATGGCATTGGATGGATAAGGAATGGCAAAGTGGAGTGGCCCAACTATGGCATTCCACCTAGTTAGGCTGCAAATGATCACAAGCAAGGTACTCTGCTGTGTCTCTTCTTCCCTACTCAGGGAAATCTCCAGCCCCCTCTGGTTCCCACCCCCAGCTCTGAGTATTATTATAGTGTCTGTAACATCAGCTGCAGCTGGGCATAAAATGATGGAACAGCCTGTCTCTGCTTCTCATGGGTTCAGGAAGTGGTCATTCATTTATCATTGACCACTTAGTACCAGCCACCTACTGTGAGAAGCAAAGCAGACAAGAAGGAAAGAAATGGGCAGATTTGGGATATATTTTGAAGGTAGACTTGAGAGGATTTGTTGAAGGATTGGAGTTAGTGTATGAGAAAGATGAACAAGGATGTTCTCAAGACTGGAGCAAGAAGGTGCCATATCCTGAGATAAGATAAGTAGCAGGAGAAGAAAGTTTGAAGAGTGGTAATCAGGAGATCAATTTTTCACACATTAGGTTTGATAGGCCTTGCAGTGTCCAAATGGAGATATACGGGCCCAAAGGGAGATTATGGGACTGGAGTTCAGAAGGGAGATCCATGGTAGAGATTTGTCAACAAATAGATGGATGAGAGCATCCAGGAGACAGAGTGACTAGAAAAGTAAAGAGGATGGAAGAATGAGTGCTGGGACTTTCCACTGGGACTAACTTAGAGGGTGAATAGATGAGAATAAACCAGCAAAGGTGACGGAGGAGCAGCCACCAGTGAGGTAAGGGGAAAGCCAGGAGAGTGTGGTGGTATCCTGGAAGCCAAGGAAGAAAGTTTATCAAGCAGGAAAGAGTGATCTGCTGGGTTAAATGATGCTTAATGGTTAATATTGAGTGTCAACTTGATTGGATTGAAGGATGCGAAGTATTGTTCCTGGGTGTGTCTGTGGGGGTGTTGCCAAAGGAGATTAACATTTGAGTCAGTGGACTGGGAGATGCAGACCCACCCTCAATCTGGGTGGGCACCATCTAATCAGCTGCCAGCACGGCTAGGATAAAAGCAGGCAGAAGAATGTGGAAGGACTAGACTGGCTGAGTCTTCTGGCCTCCATCTCTCTCGTGCTGAATGCTTCCTGCCCTCAAACATCAGACTCCAAGTTCTTCAGCTTTTGGACTCTTGGACTTACACCAGTGGTTGGCCAGGGGTTTGTGGGCCTTCGGCCACAGACTGAAGGCTATACTGTCAGCTTTCCTGCTTTTGAGGTTTTGGGACTCAGACTGGCTTCCTGGCTTCTTAGCTTGCAGATGGCCTGTTGTGAGACTTTAACCTAGTGATCACGTGAGTCAATTCTCCTTATAAACTCCCCTTCATACATTCATCTATCCAATTAGTTCTGTCCCTTTAGATAACCTTGACTAATACAGTGCTGAACATCAGGCAAGTGATAGGCTGAGAACTGACCTCTAGATAGAGCAAATTATTGGAGACTTTGATAAGAGCAGTGTCAGTTGAGTGGTGAAGGCAAAAGCCTGAGGCGTGGCTTCTAAAGAGGATAGAAGGAGGAGAAGCTGGGGCTGTACAGAACTGGGGCATAAAAATGGCCTGTATCTGAAAATAACCCCAAAAATTTATTATTAAAATTAATTTCATTTGTTTCTTTTTAAATTTTTTTCATGTGGCTACTAGAAAAATTTAAATGACAGATGTGGCTCACATTATATGTCTACTGGACAGCACTGATATAAATAATGCTTTTCATAGTTTTATTATAAAGGGGAGCAGAAGATGGGTGGTAGCTGGTGGTGAAGTGGGGTAAAGAGAAACTTTTTTTCTCCTGAAATGGGAGAATTGCAGTATGTTTGTATGGAGGAATAATATAGTCAAAAAAGTATAAGTTGATGATGCAGCAGAAGAGACAGGGGACAAATGATGTCCTGGAGTAGGTGGGTGCGTTTGGGTTCCAGCACATAGGTGGAGGGTGGCCGAAAGGTTATGGACTGTTCATACAGAGTGACAGGAGAGGAAGCAGAATGTGAGGTTTGCAAACAGAGGTGAGTATTTATGGACGTGGGAGTGCTTGGAAGTTCCTCTTTTGTAATCTTAGTGACATAGGGAGCCAGTTTTCAGCTGAGAAAAGAGGATGGGGGAGGCGGTTCTCTTCTGACACACACTGTAGACCACAGAATTCGAAAAAAAAAAAAAAAAAATGCTTGCTGCTAGGTCACTTGGAAGACAAGGAGGGGACACCGTAGGGTATAGGGTACTTTGGATTTGCTGGTGGTTCATTACCAAAAACAAAGAATGAAACAATCCATTGGAGACATGTTCCCACTCGGTCATCTTGTCTCCTTCATTTCTTGGATCCCAGTTTTTTTTTTTTTGTCTGTCTGTCTGTCTGTTTGTTTTATCAAAATAGAAAATAAAAACTCCAGTTCTCTGCTCCTCAGTTTGCTCGGTGTTCAACATAGTTCCTCCCGCTGCAGGCGGAGGCTTCGTTTCTTTAAACTGTTATTGCCACAAAAACGTTTGCATCCAGAGCCCTAAATCTTCCAAGTCCTCCTTTTGTGTTTCTTGTTTTCCTCCTCTTTTTCTGCCTTCAAGAAAGAAGTGAGATGATGATGGCTCTGTCTCAGCGGCTCCCGGGGGGCACCCGCAGGCTGGGAAGGCAGCTTCTCTCTGCAATTTGGCCGCTCCTGGACTTGTTGCAGCCAGGCTTCAAAGAGAAACCACCGCTTCCTCCCCCAGCCCCACGCCAGCCTCAGAGGCAGCTGGGCCTATTGAAACATTCAAGTTTCACTTCAGGCGACTTTAAACATTTGCTTTATTCCAAAACAGCTAAACTTGGAGTTATTTTCAGATATAGGCCATTTTTATGCCCCAGTATATTGTGTGGTTTTGAAGCCTTTTTTCATATCATTAGCTGCAACCCCCAAAGGTTAAAAATAATGATTAAGTAAAATCTTTACACGGATTCCTCTGCTCCCTGGAGGGGACGCTGGGCAGTGTCAAAACTGCCAGACAAGCCAAGCTGTGACAATAGTGACTTAGCTTGCGACTCTTAGGGTTGTCCAAATGATTATATTCTGGTGGGGAGGAACGGGAAAGGGGGCTAAGACACAAATTTGGTTTGGGGTTTGGCGAGGATCAAGATTTTTTAAATGGCTCATGTGCTGAATTTGTTTTCTTTTTCGTTTTTTTTTTTTTTTTTTTTTCCTTGCTGTCTTGGAGTAATGATCACATAAACATATTCCAAGTTTATTTTCTGTGAAATAGTTGCAGTTCACCTTTGAGCTGATGAGCATCTGCACCTAGAAAACCATAAAAAATGGAAGAGTTTACAAGAGATTTTGAGTTGGCACAACCAGGCAGGGGAGGAGAAAGCACTTAGGACAAGTAAATATTTTACAGCACCTATATTTTCAGACTGTTGCTGCTTCCAAGGCCAGCCTCCTCTCACTCCTGGCTCACTGCTCCTTTCCCTTACTTTCCCTGTGGCTTGCTTTCTTTCTGTCTTCTTTTTTTTTTTAATCTCGAAGTATTTCCATTTAATTCTACCTGCTTCCTCTAGTAGTTAACATGCTAGTTAGCTATTTAAACATTTTATAGATTTCTCTGAGCTTGTCATAATTATTTTCTTGGCTGAGCCTTCTGGAGTCATTCCATGTCAGGAGACAGTCTGAAATAGAAAAACTTTAGGGTGGGTGCAACTGGGTTACACCTGTTGCTAAACAAAACAGGATTTATGAAAACATCAACAAAAACAAGCAAAGCAAATCAGAAAAAAAAGACAGTAAGCAGCCTGCCCTGGTAAATTGCATGCTTCTTTTACTGTTGTCCTCTTTGTGTGAGAGATTCGTTTGGGTTTTGGAAGGGACACTTCAATGCACAACCTCGGTAATCCTCAATGAATTCAGTTAGGGTGAAGCAGATCATACCAAGAGGAGGCTCCTAAGTCAGAATGAATGATTTTTTTTTTTTTTTTTTTTTTTTTTTGGCGCTAAGGGGTGTTTGAATTTTGACAGCTTGTTGTTCCACATTTTAACAATGGAAGCTATGATGGAACAAAACATATTTCTAGACATTGTTGCTTTTTTATTTTTAGTGTAGGATTAAGTGTTAGTGTTAAACATTTTTGAAAATAAATAAATTTTCTCAATTTTTATAATGCTGAAAAATTAATGACCATATGGTAAAATACTCTGTGGGTGGAATGCAAGGCATTGAAGGACATTGCCTAATGGAGGTGGGCGTAGTTTTCCTTGACTGCATAAAGGATTTTAAAATCCAACTGGGCTTAATGTTCCATCTAAATCAGCATTCCATGGCATCATGTCAGTTCACCATAAAAATCAGAGAAACTTTCTATTGATCAAGAAAGAAGAAAGAAAGAGAAAGAAAGAGAGAGAGAATGAAAAGAAGAAAGAAAAGGAAGAAAGAAAGAAAAGGAAGAAAGGAAGGAAGGAAAGGAAAGGAAGGAAAGAAAAAGAAGAAAGGAGAGAAAAGGAGGAAGGAAGGAAAGAAAAAGAATGAAGAAAGAAAGAAGAGAGAAAGGGAGGAAGGGAGGAAGGAAGGAGAGAGAAAAGAGACATAAATGCTCTATTGTGAAGATTAATCAACTTTATAAAGGAATAAAAATATTTTGTAGGGATGTGGTAAAGATTCTCATGTGAGGGTTTCCCACTTTCTGCCAGAGTGTAGACACCACTTCAGGTAGTCACATCAGAAAAGGGTGAGAACTTTGCCTTGGACAACAAGAAGATTTTCTTTGCACTTTTTGCAAGAGGTCCAGTTTTTCAAGGGCCTATGACAGAAGTCTGGAGGTAATGAGAAAAGATGAAAACATGATGATTACAAAGGTGGTTCTCAGTGTTTGTTCAGTGAATATTAGGTTGAGCTTTTTCAGCATTTAACTCTTGAAGTTAAGAGTTAAGAGTGATAAGGGGAGCACTGAGTGCTGATTCAAAGGCCAGATAGCATTTTGCAGCTGTGGGGCTGCACACTGGGCCCTGACCAATGCACCTCATCCCTGCTCCTGCTGGATTTTAACAGGCACCACAGGGCCCTTGGCTGCTTAGGCAGCCAACTTTGCTAAATTGCTTCATGGTTTCCATGATGTGAGGTGAAGTCTACCACAGCTAGTTAGGCATCTTTGCATTTATTTCTTTCGTGTCCCATTGTAAGTTAAGTGATAAACTAGTACTTCAGGGAGTAAAAAGATGGTTCCTTGCCATGCACACTTTGATCTCACTCTGGTGGGAATCATTCCCTTGCCTTATAACTGGCATCTGAACTGATGATACCAAACTGTAAATTTTTAAAATTTTTGTGGTAAAAAACATATAACATAAAATTTACCATCTTAACCATTTCTAAGTGTACAGTTCCTTAGTGTTAAGTATGTTCATATTGTTGTGCAGCCAATCTCCAAAACTTTTTCATCTTGCAAATCTAAAACTATATACCTCTTACTACAATTCTCCATTCTCCCCTTCCCCTAGCCCTGACAACTACCTTTTACTTTCTGTTTCTGTGAATTTGACCACTCTAGATAACTCTTAAGTGGAATTGTACAGTATTTTTCTTTTTGTAACTGGTTTATTTCACTTTGCATA